>NC_056751.1:573704308-574056808 GCF_019279795.1 Protopterus annectens | reverse complement strand
TTTTCTTTCCGAGTCACCTTTAATATCTTTTTAAAATGCTTTTACTGCTTTAGCTTGAATGAATGTGCATTCGATTCATCTAGAATACTCCAGTTCATATGGTGATGGTCTCGGTCGGCTGGGTTGGAGGGGCGATCGCAAAACTGCTGTATGCGGGTGGTAACTTTACATACACCAGACTCTGGTAGAACTGTGTGTGGGAAATAGAGTGCAAAACTAGGCCAAAAGGGATGAAAGTGAGGCTGAACAGACAGTTGTCATAGCAGCCAAATGGTGAATTCACAAAACTAATTCGAGATAGAAGAAATTACTGGAACAGGTTTACGGCAGACCTGGGAGGGTGGTTGAAGAAGGAGGTCTAGATGAAAAGTCAAGCAAGAATCAGAAGGGCTGCAACAAATGGCACTGAGTATAATGGTAGTGTTTGACATGAGGCCACCAAAGCTGACCTTGAGTTAGAATATATAAGTAGGGGGGTGGGGGGGCATTCCCCCCCGCTTTTATGTAGGACAAAGCTTGTGTTGTGTGTGGGGAGGAAGGTGTGTGTTTGTGTGTAGCAGAAGCGCTAATTCAAAATCACCGGTATGCGAGATTTTGAATATCCCATGTCTGAGTTTTTGTTCTTTCCTGGATTTGATTTTATGTGTGCGAAATACTGAAATTCGATATTTCAGTATTCCGAGCTTCTAAAGTGAATCCATATATATATATATATATATATATATATATATATATATAGATATATATATATATATATATATATATATATATAGATGTATGTGTGTGTGTGTGTGTGTGTGTGTGTGTGTGTGTGTGTATATATATATATATATATATATATATATATATATATATATATATAAATATATGGGTCGTGAAGCCTTTCTAATTATCAAATGTTAATTTCTGTGAATGTCAGTTTTGTCCAAACAGGTAACTGTGTTCATGCATGCATGTGTGTGCGTGTGTATGTATATAAGGGTTAGGGTTATGGAAGGGGATAGGTTTACTGCATGTGTTGAGTGTATACAGGTTAGGGTTATGATAAGTACTAAGTAAGATGTTATCTCTGTGTGCATGTTTGCTATGTGAGCCTGTGTTGTGTAGTGTTTTTTTTTATAGTAAGGTGTAGAGTTAAGGTTAGCACACATTACTAAGGTGGTATAGGGGAGGGCAACACTACCACTATTTAGACAAATATGGGCTAGAGTTATGGAGGGATTTTGGTGCAAAGATTGCAAAATGATTTTTTTTTCCCCTTTTGCAATCTTTTGTACATTTGGTGTTAGGGGGAGTTTGGTAATATGAATATTTAGTCTGTCTTTTGCAGGAGTCACTGTTCAGCATTAAACAGTTTGATCACTCATATTTGCACTTTTAGTAGAAACTTTGTCTTGACATTAGATACTGCAGTAGGACTATAAGCCTAGCACTAACAACCCCCCCCCCCCACACACACAAGTTTATCCCTGAACCCAATCAACGAGCACTTTTGGAACCTCAAAGAAACAAAGTAGAAATCTGTACTACACAAGAAAACATAAATATACAGTTGACTGGCTTACAGGGAGCTCTAACTGCATCTGTTTGCTGGAGGGATTATTCAGACAGAGAATGATGATGGAAAGGTAATTAGTACCAATTAAGTGGGGGGGGGTCCCTTATAAATGAGCCAGTACACTGATATACTGCTGTTGTATTTTATATCAGGAGGTCTGAGTGGGTGTGCTAACAAGAACAATCCCAATTATTAAAACATCACAGGAGGCTAAAGACAAAAGAAGGACAAAAGTTGAAGGGTCAGAAGACTGAATTCTAAAGCACCAAATGACCAAAGGAGATCTGAATTCTGGAATCAAGATCCAAGCAATAAAACTGAGTGAAAGTATGAGCTGATAACCATCTAGCTACAGCATAAATGTATACAGTGAAAACATTTTTTGAAGCAAGCAGTACATGCATCCATACCCATGTGGAGCAACCTTTGACACCAACAATTTCACTAGGTATATAATATGATAGCAAAGGTAATGCAGTTAATAATCCACTTACTGAGGAACCCTTAACAGCTGCCAGATCCTTCCTCCCTAGGACAAAGGAAATGAAAAGCTGTTTGGTTAGTTGGGCATCTCTGGGATGTGAAGGTCCCTTCTCCCCTTGACTCATTAAGCATTGCAACCTGGCCATCTAACCCAAAACTAGAATAAGATGCAGCAGGGATGTCCTAAGGGGTGTCATGTCATAATCCTCCATCCTCTTTAACCCATTGCAGAATAATTGAAAAGGCTCAGCTGTTTCAGATATGCAAAAATCTTCAAGAGTACCTCAACCATCAGATCTGACTGTTTCCTCCATGAGGAGGCTGGAAATTCTGCATGTTTGATAGAATTCTCTATAAACAGTGCAGGTACCAGATGAGATAATAGCCTCCATGAGATGTTTATCAAAACAATTTCTAAAACGTGTACCACATACTATGCAACTTTCTGCAGCTATCCATAACCATATTTAATGCTACACTACTCTCTACGTCAGATTACATTTTCTCTGGTTATAAAACTTGATTATTTTATATACATTTTATAAGGCAGCATGCATTATTTAAATCAATCATTTTAAAAGTTATCTTTACACTTACACTAATACACTAAGCATGTCATGGGCCTTTCCAAACAAGTTAGATTATTATACACTTCAAAGATACTTTAATAAGTGAAAATTTTCAGTCTTTATATTGTGATCTATTCCTGAATTGTTCATATATCTGTTTTTTCCCGTGGCACAGTGTAAGAATTGGTTTCATGATTTGTTTTTTCTTTCCGAGTCACCTTTAATATCTTTTAAAATGCTTTTTAGCACAGCTTGAATGAATGTGCATTACGATTCATCTCTGAGACCACTCCAGTTCATACTGGTGATGGTCTAAATTAGGAAACAGGTTGGAGGGGGCAGATCAACAAAACTGCTGTATGCAGACGAAGTAGCTTTACATGCAGACTCTGAGTAAGAACTTCAACAAATGACAGGGAAATAGAGTGCAAAACTGAAGCCAAAAGGGATGAAAGTGAGTACAGACAAGACAGTTGTCATAGCAGCAAATGGTGGAATTCACAAGAAACTGAAAATTGAGATAGAAGGGAAATTACTGGAACAGGTTTACAGCTTCAGGTATCTGGGAGGGGTGGTTGAAGAGAAGGAAGGTCTGAATGAAAAGGTCAAAGCAAGAATCAGAAGGGCTGCAACAAATGGCACTGAGTATAATGGTAGTGTTTGACATAAGAATGCCAAAGAAGCTGAAATGTAAGGTGCACAAAACAGTGGACCACTCAAAACTACTGTATGGTACAGAAACTTGGGCAATGAAGGCTGAGCAGTTGAGGAAGCTAGAGGTGATGGAGGTGAAGTGCCTGAGATGGTGCTAAGAAGACACTGTGAGACAGACGAAGAAATGATGACATCAGAGCAGAAGCTAAAGTAGCTCTGGTTGCACAGAATATTCAAAAGAAGAGGTTACACTGGTTCAGGCACATGTAGAATAGCAAAAGCTTTGGTGAAGAACATTTGGGAGAGGCAGGAAGAAGCCAAGAGGAAACAAAGGCATCTAGCAAAGTGATGTATGGACTGTGTGAGAGAAGACCTGCAAATTCTGGCATGACAGTCCAAGAAGGTAAGAGAAGCACCAAATCAAGAGAGTTGGGTGTCAGTTGAAACAACACCTCAGTCCTGTAGAAAATGATGATGATGCAGTATGATTTCTTTTCCATGGGAAACTACAATGGCAGATGTCCACCCTTATGATCCAACTTCCTCCGAGTGGAGCTGGACTCTGGCCTGGGATGTCAGAAAGCAAAATGCTAAAATAGGGAACAACTTTTGTCCATTTTCAGTTCTTTTTTTATGAGGATGTCAGTAACAGTGCCTTCACTAGGAGCATTTAACACCCTGGTCCCCAGTTTGAAAAGTTCTTGAGGATCTATTCTTAATAGCTTTCAGTTATGCTTGTTATTGGGTCCTCTTGGGAACAAGTAGTACTAGTGCCACATGGGGACCAAAGGCCTAATTGGTCATTACCAAACACTTTTTTTTACAGGATTGTATACCTTTGCCAGGTGTGTTGGTGCTTTGCCTTCCTCCTCCTCCTAGGCAGCTAGGCCATGGAACAATGAAGACTAATGAAGGGGCAGTGGAGTGGCAGTCCATACTGCAATAGTGGGCTATTATGGTCAGACTACTTATAGTACTGTAGTGCAGTCACTGCAAGGATCAATTACTTATCCTTAGGGTACAGACGCACTAAGATGCCTATATGGCTGGTCGCTATTACAACACGCCTTATTCAGGACTGCACCAGTAAATCCTACCCTGCTCCTGGACTGGAGAACCAACTTATAGTATTTGGAAAGGGTTTATACAGTAATCTAAGTAGCCACCTTACAGATACCTTAGACTAACACATTCCTGAAGAAGGCTGCAGTGGTAGCTGCTGTTCTGCTAGAATGGGCTCGTGCATTACCCTCTATAAACTATGCAGTGCCTTCATAACACAAAACATTGCTTCTGTACAGCTGCACAGATACAGTTTGGTTGCAAACAGCCCTACTCTGCTTGTAGGGCATGCAGGACACAACAAGTTAGTTTTGCTGAGATCTTCTATGCTTGCTATACAGTACATGCATCATTGAAGTACATCCAACAGATGGAATATCCTTTCTCTTTGTTTTGCAGTTTTGGATAAAAGACAGGCAAATACATAGTCTGACTGAATGCCCAGTTCATAAAACACCTTAGTGAAAAATGAAGGGCTGGTCCTAAGGTCACCTACTCCATAAGCAACACTACAAAAGTTTCTCTGTATACAAGGGCCCACATTCAGAAGTGTTTCTTCTTTGTTATGATAACCTTTTCTGTTATTGTGTTTAAGTTACTGCGTTGTTATGACTACTTTACAAACTACTAACTGTGTGATTTTTTTTGCAGTACCAAGCTGTTTGGTGGCTGTTGTTAAACTCATTAAACTGTTTTTGTTGCAACTATAAGAATCAGCTGCTCAATTGATACTGCTCTCTATGGATGATAGAATTATTCAATAATGTTTAAGATGCTTGTAAATGCTAGTCCTTTCAGATTTCAGGTTATTTTACACCTACTGCATTTTAGAAAAAGCACTGCTGTTGTAATGTATTGAATCAGTAGAGTTAGAGTGCCTTTATTTTTAGCTCCTGTGGTGATTGTAATATCTAAAACTGCTTTTACAAAAGATGTTTAGTGCAATACACAAAATGAACTGCGTCTTACCTTTCTACTTCTCCTAGGGTTGGCCATTGCAAACTATCTCCTCATCCAGCTGCTAAACAATGGAAAGCAACTATGAAACTATTTCAAAGCAATATACATGCACAGTACATAGATTCATAGGTGGTTACTAGGCTAATGAACTCAAGAAAGACTTTTTAGGATAGCCATGCTTCCCAAATGTATACTCTAGGAATATTTTATGGGGTATATCTAGGCTTGGACATGGGTGGTCAAGTATTTATAGGCTGCCTCTGTCTACTAGAGACATAGGTGCCAGACCAAGGGTAAATTTCCAGCTTCCCATCCACTGGTCTAAGTTACGCTTGAAATGGGTTAGAGAAGAACTCTACTTAACATGGATAGGAAACCTCTTCCAGAGAAGTAATCTCTGAGACACATGCACATCCTCCCAATATGTCCTATTTATACTGCAGATTGAAGTCCTTAGATCAGGTAATTCTGATGCTATTTGTTTTGTGGATGTACAACAGGTCCATCAGAGCAGAATCAGAGGATGCTTTTTAGGCCAGGCATAAATCACCTGTTAGCAGTCTGTAAGAAGACAGAGTACAGGGGCAGGGTTTTGTGGTGGTCCACGCAGGACATGTTGTTTGTGCCATGTATTCTTTTCATGAGGAGCTCCTGTGGATGCTCCAGTTGTTGCATATGTCTGGTCATGTATATACCAAAGAAGGGCACTGTAATCGATGATTAGTCTGATAAGGGCAGAGTACAGTGGAAAAATGATATACTTGGACCTAGATACCATACCCTTGCTTATAAGTTGTGAACAAAGGCCAGGTCACTGTCTACATATGTTCTCAAATCCCTGACAACTAGGTCTACTCTTAGGGGTGTGTTATATATCTGGGCAGTTTCCAGGGGTAGCCAACTTCCCAAAGTAAATTATTATGCATTTCCTGGTACTGGGTTTTAGATCATGGCTTTAGATCAAGTTATCAGCCTGTGTCAGGCCTTCACGGACAGCTGTTGTATCTTTGGGATATTATATGTGTCTAGTTGCAAGGATCTGCAAAATTGGTCAGCCAGAAACCACTAATATTGGTCTTGATTTCAGAGAAGTAGATGCCAAAAATGGGCAGCCCAAACACTGAGTCTTGAAGGACTCTGCTAGTGACTGGCCTTTTTGTGGAGGAAGACCCTAGCATTGTGCTGAATGCTTTGGTCAGGTCAAGGTAGGCAGTATCAGTATGTATTGTTTTGCCTTTGTCTATTGCTTTGGTGATCATCTCGAAGAAGTCCACCAGTTTGAGTAGGATGACCAGACCTTGATGAAACCAAACTGGATTGGATCCAGTGCCTGAAGGTTTCTTATGTCATTGTCTATCATTTCCATGATAATTCTTTCTATGACTTTGCATATAACACTAGTCAGACTTATGGGTCTGCAGTTACCCAAGTCCATAGATGACCTGCCCTTGGGCAGAAGGATGACAGCTGCAGTCATCAATTTCCATGGCATAAAGACTATCTGGTGGCTACAGTTAAATAGTGGTTCTGTCAGATCATGTTTCATGCTAATAATTAGGCATCCTGCGATATTATCGGAGCTCATCAATGAACTGCTCTTGGCCTTGGAGAGTGCATTGAGAACCTGTTCCCTATTGACAGTATTGAGAGTGATGGTTGAGAGTATTTCCTGAAAGGTGTCTTGGGGGGGGGGAGTGGGAGCAGGATGAAATTGGAGATAAATTTGTTGGCCAGTAGATTTGCTACATCTCCTCTGGTCTTGCATGTGGGGTAGTTAAAGTCACCCATGAATATGGTGCAGGGTTGAATGGGGAGTCTATCCAGTAAGTTTATGTTATAGGTTTTTAGGCAACCTTTAAAAGGTTGAAAACAAAAAAGAAAGCCAACATCAGTTTTCAGCAGTAAGAACTCCTGGTTTTCTTTAATTGCTTTCCTTAATTAAACTAAGAAAGAGACCAGAGCTTTGTCTCTTGCGAGTCACACAAAAATTAGAAAAGGTCAATTAAGGGTAATTACCTGTGAACTAAGGGTGGAGCCATCTCCTTTATCATTGGTTATTGTCAGTAAGCACTACATTATCATTTTGTGGCCATCCCAATGTATTGCATAGAGCCAGAATAAGAAGTGGCCACCCCCTTCCAATGTCTTTTTCTTTTAAAATTAGTTTTTCTCCCTTTAGATGATAAAGTTTGAGTTAACCCTCTTTCGTATCTAACCGTTCAGTGCACACCACAACTCTTTAGGCTATTAGCCCATTTTTCCATCTTAGCTTTAAAATCTGCAACATCTAGTCCAAGAACACCAATTACTGGAGATCCCACACTCTGCCTCTCAGAAGTCATCTTGGGATTTGTGCTTATGTTTTGCTCCTGGTAACAGAACAGCATAGGGACTTTATTTCATGGAGAATGTTGATCACCAGAAAGCTTGAAAGTTGTGCTTATTATATTTTGCTCCTGGTGGCAGAATGAGCAGAGGGCATTGATTCCAGACTGTCTCTGACTGGGCAGTGTGTGTGTGTGTGTGTGTGTGTGTGTGTGTGTGTGTGCACACACACTCGTGTGTCTTTCCTGACTCGTCTGGCTGCTATTCAAACCATCTACCAAAAAAAGTCTACACCAATAATTTTGGGCAGTAAGTATCTATGTGGGCGCTTCCTGATTGGTCTGTTTGCTATTCAAGCCATTTACCAGGAAAAGGCTACAACATGCCTACAATGCCTTGCATCATCTGGAAAAAGACTGTTGATCACCAAAGAGCTTGTGGTCTGCTTCTCATGTTGAAATTAAGCTACTGCTGTGCTTCTGGTGAGAGAAGAAAGCAAAGGGGTAAATTATCCCCGCAGTGTGAAGCTGTAGCAAAACCAGCACTGGTAGTAGCTAGGTAGTAGTCTGTTATGTGAATCCCCTCTTTTCATGCTTCTTGACAAAGCTAATTCTTTCTTTTCTATAAGTACTGCTTTATTAGCTGCTGTCTAACCCAACTTCACTATATCTCCCTAAATATTTCATCCATAAATCATCAGGGTCTACTTCAGTAGTTTCACCTCAAGTGTTGGCAGTGCCCTAGAAGCAGGCCCTTTCCTGCAAAAGCACCCTTGAAATTTCACCAGTACCTAGCTGCATACAGAACAACTAGTTTGCAGTGACAAGCACAATGCCAGAGTTGAAAACCAAACTGACATTACTTTATATTCTCACTGTAACCATCTAATGAATAAAAAAGGGTCTGTTGCCATGGATATGAACTTTCCCACTATCTCTGTTACCATTTTGGTGGATATAGGAATCCTGAGGCAATGCAGAAATTGCCTCATGTTTATTGACAATTAGCTAATTTTCATACAAACTGATAAGGTATGTGATGTATTTACACAATGTCAGAGGCAAAGCCCTCCTATAAAAGTACTAAAGTCAATCAGGTTGTCAGTAGTACATAAACTGCAACCATCACACACAGTACAAAGTAGACACATAGACCCATACATGCCGAGGCACTTAAATGTAATCTTCTTAATCCCTAAAGACCTCCTAGATGAAGTACACATAAAAATTACCCCCAGCAGCCCCGAAATGCACTCTTAAAAAAAAAAAACACCCATGTCAACAAATATAGCCACATCCCATGGAGCAATATTTCTAAGCCCATAAGCTGAATTCAAGATTCTGATCATTCGAGACTTCATTGAGAGAGACAGTGATGTCCTCCTCACTAGGCTGAGTAAGGAGAAAGTAATGGTCAATTGCTTATCAGGGGTCAGGATCCACCACAATACACACACGTTGGTGCCAGTACTATGAAAAATTCTTCTAAACAAAATTTAAAGGTCATGCTGCTAAATGCTAGGAGTGTTAACATGAAACTGCACTCAATGCAAGCACTCCTCACCCTGGAAGATGCTGACATTTGCGCAGTCACTGAAACCTGGTTCAAAGCTGTGGAGAGAACCCCAGCCTTACCAGGTTATTCATCCTACCATACTTTCAGACCCTAAATAGAGGGCTACACAGCTAAAGGAGATGGTGTTTCAATATTTATCAAATACATATACATCTCCAGGCTGGTCAAACAGTATGACACACAGGAGTCACTCCAGGTGCAATTAACTGTTGACAAAACACCTGTTCAAATCATAGCTAGCTAAAGACCCCCAGTCATGACTTAGGACACCCACTCCACCTAGCTGGACTTACTTGAATCCATCAAGATTCAACCCTCTACCCTGATCCTGGGCGACTTTAACTAACCAAACAGAGTGGAATACCAATTCTAGCCCAAACACAAATGCCCAGAGATTTCTCGACATTGTCAATGCCAATGCATTGGATCAGCTGGCCAACACCCCCCATGAGAGGTGAAAATATCCTAAACCTGGTACTAACCAACATGAATTGCCAATGTAGCACCCCTACAGTGTCATCCTCCTTGGTAAGCTCCGATCATAAAGTGATCACTTTCAAAGCCACCATCTCCCCTGACCACCCCTTTGCCAGGGTCAAACAAAAAAACTTTTCAAAAGCTGACTCCAACCTCCTGAGAACAGGTATAAGCAGCTTCACAGCCACCACACCTTCAGTTGGAACTAGCACTAATATCCAAGCCTACACCAAAAAACTATATGAGCACCTAAATAGCTGCATGGACTCAACAATGCCTGGCAGAACCAAATTATCATCCTCAAGGAACAGTAAACCTGTCTAGTGGATAGCAGCAATAAAAAACAGAATAATAAAAGGAAAAAATTGCTGTCCAGGGCCAAGAAGGACAACAGGAACACCTTGGGTGTGTATATGTATGTATGTATGTATGTATGTGCATGTATGTGTGTGTGTGTGTATATATATATATATATATATATATATATATATATATATATATATATATATATATATATATATATATATATATATATATATATATATATATATATATATATATATATATATATATATATATATATATATATATATATATATATATATATATATATATATATATATATATATATATATATATATATATATATATATATATATATATATATATATATATATATATATATATATATATATATATATATATATATATATATATATATATATATATATATATACACATGCACATACATACATATAAATATAGCTAAATAAATAGTACAGTTGTAGCTACTCATGGCTCCAGAACTTTGTTTTTTCTCAGGACCAAGAAGGAGCATGTGCCAAGTTGGAAGCAATCCCCTTCTTTATCCGAACAAGCAAATAAGGTCACTGGTGAAATCATCTAAGGCTAACTTTGAGTGCAAATTGGCTACATCCTCAAAGGACAATCACAAGGCCTTCTTCACATATGTCCGCAGTCTCAAAGGTAACACCCAAATCTGCTCTGAACTGGTGGTCAAGAACACCACATACACAAAACAAACGCCGTAGATATAGTCAACCTGCTGGCAGACAGGTTCAGTGAAAAATTCACCCCCTGTCCCCCCAGCAGTAAACAAAGACATCCCCAGCACCTGTCCCCCTCCCCTCATCACCAGGGAGCAGGTCTTTAATGTCCTCTCAAAGGCAAAAAATATAGCTTTCATGGGACTCAACAACATCCTTGGCTGAGTCCTACATGAACTCAGGCAAGAGCTGTCAGCACCATTAAATACCCTATTCACCCAAAACCTGAGCACCAGCTTCATCCCAGGCAAATGGAGGACAGTCACTGTCATCCCTCTAAATAAAGTTGGAGCATACACCGATCTAGGCACTTATAGGCCCATCAGACTAACTAGCCTGATCTGCAAGGCCATGGAACGCATTATCATAGACCTTATTAACAAAGACATTGACAATCTCCAAACGCTTGACCCCATACAGTTTGGCTTTGTCAAAGGGAGAACATGCCTGCTCAACTTGGTCGACTTCTTCAAAACAGTAATCAAAGCCATGGATGAGGGGAAGACGGTGCACACTGCCTACCTTGACCTAGCCAAAGCCTTCAACACTATTCCCCATTCGGGAATAATACATAAACTCTTCCAGCTAGGCATCAACCCGTATGTTACCAGATGGGTAGCTAACTGGCTCACTGATAGAACCCACTCAGTCATAAAATGGGAAGCCACCTCAAGTAGTAGAATCATAAAGAGTGGCACACCCCAAGGATCATTCTGGGGCCTCTACTGTTTGGGATATACTTTTCTGAGGTGCAAGCCAAAACCAGTGGTCTGTGGCTGTCCAAGTTTGCAGAGGACTGCAACTGGGTGCTGTCTTAAATTCCCGTAGTAATGTGAACATCCTCCAAGAGGGCCTTACCCAAACTAATGACCAGCGCCAGAAGCATGGCCTCAAACTTAATGCCAAGAAATGCATCAATATCCCCTTTGGGGAAAATGGCTTCCCACTAATTATCACATTAATAATGATGTACTAAGCATGCAATCAGTCATGAGGGACTTGGGCACCCAGGTAAATAGCAACTTGATTTTTGACTACTACTACATTGCCTCCATTGTACAGAAGGCTTGCTACATGGTCCACCTCATATGTAAAGGTATTTCTTCCAGGAACAAGGAGGTCATAACATTCCTGTGCTCCTCCCTTATCAGACCCATTATCAAGTACAATGTACCTTGCCGAGCACATGCAGCAGCTGGAGAGACCACAAAGGTTCCTGCCCAGGGAAATCCAGGGTCTCAAACACCTATCCTATACAGATAGGCTAAAAGCCCTGTCCTTCGACTCAGTCTCATACAGACTGCTCAGAGTTGACCTGTGTCTAGCATACGAGGCCATCTCAGACCCAGCCTTGATGGAGTTGCTGCCTATCCATAAGTCAAACTCCACTTGCGCAACCCACAGGCAAGGCCTCAGCCTGGTCTGTGACATTAACAGAACTTGTTTGTGGGATAGAGTTGTGTCCCAAAGACTCCTCCATCTGTGGAATAGACTCCCTCTCCATGTCAAGCAAAGTACCTCACTGGCCCTCTTTAAGAGGAGCCTGGACGACTGGCTAGGAAACAGAAAATACATCCCTGGGATCCCACCTGTGTCCCTACTGGACAAGGGAATCGGGTGCTGACTTTGTGGGAACATGGGCAAAATTATTGGCTAAGCTTATAAGGGCCTCCAGGCCAATAGCCTAGTATTGTCTTATGAACTTATGACTCAGTCATAGTCCATATGGGCGTAAATGACCTGAGGCATACCTTCTTAGACTATATGAAGAGCAATATCAAGGAGTTCTCAGAATGTGTGTCCCAGGCTGGTATGTGTCTAACATTGAGCAACATTTTATTTTCTCAATATGAACAGAAGATGCCTGACATTAATAATTGGCCTAGTTTCTGGTGCCATTCTAAGAGGGTGCAGCATTTGTCAGCATAGAAGGAAATGATCAACACACCATTCTGCTTTGCCAAGGATGGTCTGCATCTCTCCCATCAAGGCTTTCAAATATTAGCTAAAACATTTCCTCCCCACCGATAGTGCCTTTTTTAGGCAATGCAACACTGAAAGTACTTCCGACATAGCAAATCAAAACCAAAAAAATGTAAAGATGTTACTGCTCAGTGTTAGAAGTCTAAACAAGAAACTCCACTCCCTAAAAGCTTTCCCCATCCTAGAGAATACTGATGTCTGTTCATTCACTGGGACATGGTTTAAAGCTGTGGAGAGCACACCAGCAGGGCAAGGCTAATATTCCTTCCACACATTTACACCAGCTACTACACAGACAAGGACTAAAGCCAGAAGGTGTTTCAATTTACATAAAAAATAAATATATCTCAAGGCTGGTCAAACATGATGATGCACTCAAGATTCACCACCTTCAAATCACCATATTCCCATACCACTTCCTTGCAAGCTACAGATCCTCCAGTATGACCAAGGAAATCCATAACATGTACTTAAGCTTATTGCAAACAATCAACATCCAAACCAATATCATATTCATGGGCAACTAATTAAACCACTATTAACTGGAAATCATATATGACACCAAAAGTGCAGGGCACAGAGATTTCTGGATTTTGAAAACACAAACTTTCTGGACCAGATTGTGAGTACACTGACCAGAGGCACAAACTTACCAAATCTGGTCCTCATTAATACTGAAAAGTACTGCACACCCATTAGTGTTGTGTCCTCTCTGTTAAGGTCAGACAACCAGTGTCCTTTGAAGTAAAAATAAAACCCAGAACCCCAGCTAACCCTGGAATATTCAGGAACTACTTTAAGGCTAACTTCCTACTAACTTGGCAAAATTTCAAGCCCCCATAAACCCTGAAATACTGCTGCCTATGTGAAACTGTTCAGAGAAACCTTATACAAGCATGATAATAGCTGCATACAGGCAGCTGTACCTACCAGGAACAAGTACAGAACTAACTCAAAAAACAAGCCACCCTGGTGGAATCACAACATCAATAGGCTCTATAACAGAAGGAAGAAAAACATGGCAAAATCTAGGATTCGTAGCACCCATCAGAATAAAAGCACTCACATCAAACTAAACAAACAACTAAGAGGAAAAATAAAGTCTACCAAAGCCAAATCTGAGGTACGTTTGACCACTTAGGTCAAGGACAACCACAAGGAATTATTTAGCTATGTCTACAACCTCAAAGGCAATACACAACTGTGTACAGAGCTCATTGTTAATGGAATCAGCTGCACTGAACCAGAAGATATAGTAAACCTACTTAGACAAATTCAACTCCAACTTTACCCCTCTCTCCTCCTCAACCTCCTCTCAGGAAATACATACAATACATATAACTCCCCCTACTATAACTAGGGAACAGGTCGTCAATGCTCTAAGGCCAAGAACACTGCATCAATGAGCCCAAACAATACTGCAGGATGTCTTCTAAACAGCATGAAATGTGACCTATCAGGCATTCTGGAATCAGTACTTAACCATAGCTTCCAAACAGGCTTTATGCCTAATGGATGGAGTCATCCATCTGCACAGAGGTGGGCCATCTACAGACCCATAAGTCTCACTTGTCTTGTATGAAACGCCATGGAAAGAATTATCATGGAAATGATCAATAATGACATAGTAAACCTCCTTACACTGGACCCAACCCAGTTTGGTTTCATCAAGGTGGCTACTCAACTTGATGGACATCTTTGAGAAGTTTCCCAAAGCAATGGATGATGGCAAAACAGTTCACACTGCCTACCTTGACCTTGCCAAGGTATTTGACACAATACCACACTCAGGCATTGTTTTCAAACTCCAAGAGATTAAGTATAAACCCTTATGTCACCCGGTAGATAGCCAGCTGGTTTTCTGGGTCCTGTCTGTGAGCCAGCTAGCTATCCACCCAGTGGATAGCCAGCTCACTCACAGACAGGACCCAGGAAGTTAGAACTGGACATCCACCTCTACAAAGTGGACAGTCACAAGTGGAGTCCCTCAGGGATAAGTCCTGGGATCACTCCTTTTTGACATTTACTTCTCTGAAGTCAAGACCAGTGTGTCAAGGGCCCTGGCTGACCAACTTTGCAGACAACTGCAAATTAGGAGCAGTCACAGAATCCTCCACTGACATTAATGTTCTCCAGGAAGGGCTGGCACAGACAAATAACTTGTGTCTGAGCCATGGACTAAAACTAAATGCCAAGAAATACATAATAGTATCCTTTGGGAAGTCATCCACCCCTGGTAGCTATCACATTGGCAACACACCACTAAAAGTCGATCCAGTAGTCAGGGACTTGGGGACACAAATAGACAGTAATCTAGCCTTTGACCATCATATATCGACAGTAGTGAGGAAATCATTCTATGTTGTGCAACTTATAAACAAAGGTGTGGAATATAGGTCCAAGGAGGTCATTGTACCACTGTATTCAGCATTCATCAGGTCTGTCACTGAGCACCATGCCCCCTTTGGTGTGTACCTAATCAGGCACATCCAACAACTAAAATGTCCACAGAGGTTCCTTACTAAACGAATACAAGGCATAGGAAAAAATGTCCTAAGCAGACAACTTAAAAGCGCTGTTGCTCTATTCTGTCTCCTACAGATTGTTGACGTAAAATCTATGCCTGCCATACAAGGCATTGTCAGACCACACCCTGACGGATTTCCTGCATATCCACAAAACAGAGAGCACCAGAATTACCCATTCTAAAGACTTAACCCTTGCCTGTGATATAAACGGGACCTGCTGGAGAGACTGGCATCTATCCCATAGACTACCTATTCTCTGCAACAGGCTCCCCATCCAACTGAAGCAGTTTTCCTCCCTAATCTTATTCAAGTGTAGCTTGGAATACTGGATGGGAAATAGGAAATTCATCCCTGGTTTGCCACCTATGTCTCTAATGGGCACGGGCAGCCTGTAAATGGTTCATCTCCCAGGTCTCTGCTTGTAAATGTTTCATCTCCCAAGCCCTTGCTTACAGTTATTAAGGGTATCAGAAATTGTAAGAAATTTGGGATGTATGGCTAGGCTTAAAAAGGCCCCAGTGGTCATTTGCCTAATACACATCTATGAACCTGTGCTTTTATAGTTTTATTCAGTATATTTTACCTCTTTTAACCTTCAATTACAGTGCTGTCACCCCCTGCTTTATTCTTAACTTAATAACGAAGGCCACTAACATTTATATTACCTAGTCTTTACAAGAAGGTGAAAAATCACCCCTCCCCCTTTTTGGAACAGTTAACTGCTATCAAAGGGCTAGCCTGCTCAGCAGTGCTTTGCTTCCCTTCCCTCCCCCATCCCTCCCATCCTAACACACAACCATTTCTCCACAACCCTAAACAGCCATATACAGCGCCTCCCATTCAGTCCATTCCCCCTCATAGTATACTTCTTGACCAGTCACCTTCATATTACTACCTCCACCATAAACGTTGCAGTGCAACTTGTGTATCTAATTATTATCAACCTACAAAACATGTTTTCAAGCTTTTCATCCAGTCATCACACATTGCTCTTACAGATCACAGGACATCTTCTTCTTAGTCTGTCAGCACACTTCAAAACTCCTATTACTATTAACACATCTATGATACTTTATACCATGCCACCTTTCCTGACATCATCAGTAAGAACTCTGTTAGTTTCTTCTTCACATCTTCCGAATTGTGCATTACTACATACATTCAACATTTCAAACACTCATACTTTCAAATGAATCCCATAGCTCTGAAACTAAATGTAAAACAAAAAAATAAATGCAAATGGTTATATGCACTAAACCATATGAATCTATCACTAAAGCTTAATGATGACATCTATCCTAACCCTGGGCCAATTAATCCACTCCTAACAACAAATATGACATATATCCCAACTATCCCACCGTTATCACCTCATTTCACAAACCTCCCAGGAGTACAACTATTTCACATCAACATCAGAAGCATAACTCCCAGAATTCCATGCATGGATGTCTATACATTCCCATAATATTTTACTAATTACAGGGACATGGCTAAAAAAACTAAAAAACACTGTAAAAGATACACAGTTTCTACCCCCTAGCCACAATGTCCATAGACTAGACAAAATAAAAACACAGGCAGAATCACCTTTCCCCCACAATATTCCACAATTTCATAATGCAGAGATACTTATCTCACCACTGAAACTCAATAACTATACATTCTTAGCCATTCCAGGCATATGCATATCCCTGGTAACAATATTCTCACTACAGAAGACTTTCTATGCTGGGGCTTAAATTCCCACAGGAAACAATTTTCCTAGACAATGACTGGATGACAATTGGCACAACACAACCTACCAACACCATACATTTCTATGTTTTCATCTAGCTCATCTCCAAAACCAGACATAATATAATCTCCATGAAAGATTC
The DNA here is from genome assembly GCF_019279795.1 of Protopterus annectens. NCBI lineage: Eukaryota > Metazoa > Chordata > Ceratodontiformes > Protopteridae > Protopterus > Protopterus annectens. The sequence goes on along the minus strand of NC_056751.1, from coordinate 574,039,687 downwards.
AACATATGACCAAAGAGCATTACAGCTATTGGCACCCTGCCAAACACCACAAATGGTCATCTTCCTATATCTGCAATCCGACAGAAATGACTCTCCTAAAACAAACCATTTATAAACAAGTTAGAAATCTCATCAAGTTCCATCCAGAAAAACCAGCTGGCATAATGGTTAAGGACTTTGCCTCCCATGCAAATGGTACAAGGTTCAAGGTGCAATCTTGACCTCCGACCAGTGCCTGTTTGGAGTTTGCATGTTCTCCCTGTGTCTCTGTGGGATTTCTCGCAGCTCTGAAAAACATGCTGAGTATTTCCATCTCAAACTCGCCAATGAATGGAGCTGTGCATAGCAGCACAGACTCTACAATGTGCTTCATGGGGGAAATGTTGTACAGATCAACCTCTTTGGGCATCTACTGTGGTGCACAGTATCCTCAAGATAGGAGAACACAGATCATAGACTGTGCACCATGGCAGGGCTAGCCATTTGACAGTGTAAAGTATGGATCTAGATGATTTGGTCATGTTGACTAATATCGCCAAAATGGGCATGGTTGGTTGCCATGGGTTGAGGATATGACCTGCGCCAGGGACCCATGCTAATGGTGGGAGGGGTGTATGTGCACCTATTGGCCACTGTGCCCCCACTATAAACAGAGCAGCCCTGGGTCAATAAACTACTGGCCGGCCAATGTCTAGCTGCCCAGCCTAGGTTACCTGCGATAGCTGTAATAAGTAAAATCTGGATGAAAAACCAATCAACCTGCCAAACATAAACTGAGAATTGCTATACTTGATGTAGGTTCACTGACAGGATGCAACTTGGAAGTGGATGACATGATGATATGGAGGAGGTTTGACATCCTATCTATCCAAAAGACAAGATGGAAGGGCAGTGCAGTGAAGCCACATGTCTTGGGATCCGGAGTCTACTACTCAGGAGATGGACAGGCTAGAAATGGTGTGGGAACTGTGGTGAGAGAGAGGCTTCTGAAGGCAGTGAGGGATATCATCAGAAGTAGTGACAGACTCATGGCAATCAGGCTCCAGTGTAATGATAGGGCAGTATTCATAATCTCAGCCTATGCCCCACAGCAGGGCTGTGACAGTGAGGAAAAGAGTGCCTTCAGACAGCAGTTGCAGGACCTACTAGAGAACGCAGGACAACAGGAACTGGTGTTGATAATGGATAACTTGAATGCACATATCGGGACAGAAAGAACAGGATATGAGGACTGCCTGGATCCACATGGGTGGGGCAACATGAATAAAGAAGAGGAGGCCATTTTAGACTTCTGTCTGGCAATTAGATTGATAGTGTAGCCAACACATGGTTCAGAAGAGAGAGAGTCACAAGATCACATACAAGAGTGGACAACATGCAACTCAGGTAGACTTCCTCATAGGAAGGAAAGGGCAGTGGGGTAGAACTGATGATTGCAAAGTCATCCCTAGTGAAACAGTTGGCCCATAGCATAAACCACTGGTTGCCGCAAATCAGCTACAAGCAGTAGTCAGAGAAGGCTTTAAGATCAAGAGAGACCAGGCTGAAGTCCTGAACGTTGACTGGTGAGAAAGTACAGCAGTTCAAGAAATTACTCAGGATTCTATCTCTCCAAGAAAAGGGGGAAATAGGTGGAGTTGAAGAAGAATGGCAATGCCTCAAAAACAGCATGTCTGATGACTGCAGAACAGATATGTGGCTGCATCAGATATGGAAATAAGGTACATAAGCAGTGGTAGAATGCAGAAGTCCAGGAAATCATCAAAAGAAAGAAGGAGTGCAGGAAAAAGTGGGAGATAGAAAAGACTGACCAGGCAAGGAAGGAATACTGGTTGGCTAACAAAGAAGTGAGTTGCAACAGCCAAGAATAGGGCATCCAAGGCACTCAAGCAACTTCTGGAAAGTGATCCAGTAGGTGGCACCAAGAAACTATATGTGGTTGCATGGCAAAAACAGAAAGATAAAGAAGATAGTCAGACACCCTTCATAAGGGATGCCAGCAACAACCTGCTCACCAGTTCACAGGACATCAAAGGCAGATGGAAGGAATATTTCCAGCAGCTACTGAATGAAGAAAACCCCACAGAAGCTGTACTGCCCCAGAAACATCCTATGATGATAGAAGAGGAGGAGCCCACCCTAGAAGAAATAAGAACAGCACTAAGGAAAAGGAAGTCAGGGAAAGCAGCAGGCTCAGATGAGGTCACAGCAGATATGATAAAGATGCTGTGTGAGATAGGAGAGAAATGGCTCCTGAGGGTACTAATAGCAGTGTGAAGAGCAAGGAGAAAGGTATATTCCAGATGACTGGAGAATAAGCATACTCATGCCAGTGTACAAGAACTAAGGGGGAATCCACAACTGTGGGAAGTACAGAGCATCAAATTCCTATCACACTGCATGAAAGTTCTGGAGAGGGTAATTACTAGACGGATACACAGAGTAGAAGAAGATGGGAAATGAGCAGTTCAGATTCAGATCAGGATACAGCACAACAGAACCGATGTTAGCAGTGAGACAGATAGTTGAGAAGAAGCTAGAGTTGAGGAAAGAGTCCAACTGGGCATTCCTAGACTTAGAGAAAGCATATGACAAGGTCCCAAGAAGGCTGTTCTGGGCAGTACTGTGGTGGTTCAAAGTCCCAGAAACACTGGCAGAATTAGTGCAGGCTATGTACAAGTATGAACAGTGTTTGGCTTCACAGAGGGTTCTCAGTGGGAGTGATTGTACATCAGGGTTCAGCTCTGAGCACACTGCTGTTCATACTGGTGATGGACTACATTAGCAAACTGGTTGGAGGGACAGATCAACGAAGTTCCTATATGCAGATGATATGGCATTACAGGCAGACTCTGAGCAAGAACTTCAGCAAAGGATAAGGGAACGGAATGCAAAACTGAAGGCACATGGGATGAAACTAAGCACAGATAAGACAGTGGTAATGGCAGCTTCTTCTTCTTTTGGCTTTTCCTGGTTAGGGGTCGCCACAGTGGATCACCTGTCCGCTCATGATTGGCAGTAGCATTTTACGGTGTCGAGTTGCCAGCCAACCTTCCATGGAAGGCACAAACATGCACACACTCATGCCTAGGGCCAATTTAGAGTGTCCAATACACCTACAGCATGTCTTTGGGATGTGGCAGGAAACCAGAGCACCCGGAGGAAACCCACGCAGCCACAGGGAGGACATGCAAACTCCGCACAGAAGGAAACCCAGCCGAGGACTGAAATGGTGAACCTCTTGTTGTGAGGTGACAATGCTAACTGCTGCACCACCGTGGCCGCCCCTACAGTGGTAATGGCAGCAAATTGGGGAAATCAGAAGAAGCTGAAAATTGAGATAGAAGGGAAGATAGTGAAACAGGTTAATAACTTCAAGTATCTAGGAGGGGTGGTTGAGGAGAAGGGAAGTCTGAATGAAGATGTCAAAGCTAGAATCAGTGGGGCTGCAGCCAAATGGCATAGAGTCTCAGGTGTAGTCTATGACAGAAGAATGCCAAAGAAGCTGAAAAGTAAGGTGTACAAGACTGTGGTGTGACCATTACTACTGTATGGTACAGAAACCTGGGCAGTAAAAGCAGAGCAGATAAGGAAGCTAGAGGTGATGGAAATGAAGTGTTTGAGAAGGGCGGTAGGCTGCACAATGTGGGACAGATGAAGAAATGAGGACATAAGAGCAGAAGCCAAAGTAGCTCCAGTTGCAGAAAAGATCAAAGAGAACAGATCATGGTAGTTCGGACATGTGGAGAAAAAGGAGAAGATAATCTGGTGAAGAAGATTTGGAACAGATAAGAAGAAGGTAAGAGGAAAAGAGGACATCCAAAAAAGAGTTGAATGGATCGTGTGAAAGAAGATCTGCAACAGTCAGTCATGAGTGTTGAAGAAGTCGGGAGTGTGGCACTGAATCAAGAGAGATAGCGACAACATGATACCCCGATCCCATGTAGAAAATGGGGAAAAGGGGGCTGATGATGATGATTCCACCCAGAGAACTTTAAAAATACCCTAACATACTTTAACTGGGATGCACTTAAAATCTACCACTATATAGTGCACTCACATTTCTTTCTGAATATCCTCAACACTCCTGTCCTGATCCACTTAAAACTAAAAGAGTTAAAGCAAACCTTACACCATAAGTGCAAAAGATATGCTGAGAATAAAAATAGAACAGTGCAATAATAAGAAACTACTAAAAAACAAAAAAGCACCGAAACTTACACAGCTAAAGGTAAAACAAAAAACTTTAATGTACACAAAAGAGAGTAAGTGCTTTCATGGTGTGCTCTCACCGCTTCATCAGACTGTTTTCAACTAGTAATAAAAGAACTTAAATAGCATCAGTTAATCAGTCAATTAAGGCTCTAATCAACGCAACAATTATCTGAAAGAAGAATGTCACAGCGGGCAGGTAAAACATATAGAAACATAAAAGATATATAAAAACAATCCTATACTTAATGTTTGAGAGGTCTAGCTTTTACAAAAGGCTTAAGAGAGACAACTTCATTAAGACTTGGTGTCTTATCGGCATTAAGAGACAGAATCCATTTTTCCTCTGCAGATTTAGTGCGATTCCTAAGGTCTCCCCCTCTTAGACTCTCAGGAATTATCTCTAGTACAAGAAATTTAAAATTATGTTCCTGTCCCTGGCACATAATATGCTTAGCAAGAGCATTAGTGTCTTTCTTGTTTCTAATGTCTCTCTGATGCTCCAACACTCTGTCTTTGAGTTGTCTATTATTCATGCCTACATAAAAAACATGACAGTGCAGTAACTGAAATAAACAATATTCTTAGTCCTGTAATCAGCATAAAAGTTTGTATCTATTCTAAAATGCATGTTAGGGTGTATATAAGTAGAATTAGAGTGTATAAACTTGCAGGCTGTGCAATTCCTGCATTTAAAAGAGCCATTACTACATAGGGGCAAACCCGAACCTACTGACACAGCAAGAAAATATACAGCTGAAATCTTCCTACTATCATCCTTCCTATTTGTTTCCCAGATACTCATCAATCTTCAAACTACACTACTGCTCAAAATGAAACAATGACACAGCAAAGTCACTAAATTTTCAGCTAACCATCACTCAAAAACTCACCACTGTCTTAGCACTAAAACATTTTAAATGGTTACAGCTCTCTTAACAATTAATTATGACAAAACTGCTATTAACCCACAGCACAAGTTTACGTAAAAATGCTGTGATCTACAATCTATTATCCAACCCTACTCTCCAGACAGCTCATATTGGGGGGGGGGGGGGGGGGGGGATTCTCTATTTGCTATTTCTAAATCCTATAACTCAGCAGGTATATTACATTTCTCAAATTGTGTTTCAAAAGCATAGAACTCTAGTCCTCTCTCCAAAACAAATCAGCAACCTAAACTCATTTAAATCTCATGTAAAGCAGAATCTGTTGAGTACATGGTCATGCTTCTGCTTATTTCCTGGTTAAACCAACTTAGCTTAACCCATCCCAGGAGTTAAAACCACTACTACTTTCCAATACAATCTTGTGAAGTCAGCTTTCCATTTCCTCATCTCACTTTGTTCTTTTCACCTCACTACTTTTTTTATATACAAGACATCTTTATACACACTACCATCCTTAATTCAACTTCCCCTCTCACCTATAACAGTCACAGTCAGTGACCTAGATTTTTTCTCTTTTTTCTTCTTTCCCCATACCAGTGTTTTTTCCTTTATCTTTCCCACTTTTTCTCATTTCTTACCTTACCTCTCTTTTCCTGCTGTCAGCCTACCAACCTGCATCTCAGCAGTTCTTCATACGTTCATATAATGTAATGAATACTTATTTTATTTTTCACCTGATATTTTAATTTCATATTTTTCTTTGTAACTTAGTTTAATTATAGCTCAATCATTTTTATGAGATATTATCAAAAATTACATAGTTGTACATTGTTGTTTTAAAAAGTATACAGCATTGTTTTACACTTTGCACAATTATTCACTACTCTATATTGTTTTATAATTCTCAACAAGTGTAATTATATACTGTACCAATTGCTACCAAAAAGGATTTCCAAGACAACAACTTGAGTACCACTGAGAAGATAGGTTCAAAGGGGGCAGGATTAGTTTTTTCAAACCTACCATTAAGATTCCACATATTTTAGAGAATGTCTCAAGTATATAGGTCCTCTTAGAAACTACTTCATAGTGGTAGCAGAGGACTTAGGGGCAGGGGGTGGCATACAGCTACAGGTGACAGGTGCACTTTAACAGAAGTGCAAGACATGTCATGATATAGCAGATGTGGTCTAACCTCTATTGGGTCCATATTTTAGCAAATTCCTATTTATTTTTCAGCTGATTTAGGAATTTATATTTTTTTTAGCTTTGATTATCAAGGAATGGCAACAGCTAATTTTTCCTAGAGTGAAAAAAATAAGGCTGAATTTCTTTCTTACTGATGATTTTGCTGCTCAGGGGAACCCTCACTGCAATTTATTTCAGTAGTTGCTTTTTTACATCAGTATCTGTACTTGCTCATTACTTTTTTCTTTAACTTTAGCAACTGTAGTACTAAGACTCTCTAATAAAGCTGCTCTACTCAGCATATCTGCTATATGTACTTCCTTGCCTCATCTATATTTCACTTTCAGATCATATATGAATATGCTTTACAAGGGACTGCCAACTGTTTAAACGTGAACGTCTTTCCCACAGACATGGATGTTTTCACATTTAAGCACTATTACAAACCATAATTCTGAGTATATATCTTTTAGGAACACATGAAAGTGCTAGGCAAGAAATCATGAGGACCATAAGATAGCTAATCATAAATAATGATATTCAATTCACAGGGGACTTGAACCCACAGCCTTTATCACCTGTAACCACAAAGGCACTGCATTTACATGGTGAGCTGAATTAGCAGTCTTTTGCATCTAGTATTGGGAAAAAAATAGCATCTGTCACTCTTCAGATGATTTTGTCAGCTGTAAGCAGGGGTAATTCCCTGTTTTATTGATTTTAATCAGATCATGGAAGTTAATCCAAATGTAAATCTTAATTTGTTGATGATACTAACCATACTATTTACCTATTCTGTTAGCTGTAATTGCTTCTTTATTATGTCTGGATTCCCAAGCATTTAAATCCCTGGTTAGCTTTACTTCTGTGTGCTATAGATACTTTTCTAGCAACATATATCACTGACAGTACATCAGGTTTTACTTGCATGTGATAGTCTTCTGCCAAATTTTTAAGCCTGTTAAATAATTAAAATAACCATGCAGGATAACATTGTTAAGGCTCTACACAGTACAAGATTTATCTGTTACAGTGTGCGTGATTAAACACATACAGCCATTGTTTTTATGCTGTGACTTATTTTTTTTTACAATTCCTAACTTCTCACAAACCACACAACTCAAAACATTAAAAGAATTAACTTCTACACTACCATCTGAAAAATCATGCCAACTGTGTTTGACCTAATAGTGCCACCTGGTCATCTCATCTGGATAGTTTAACAATGTTCACACAGCTCTCTCTTTTAGTGCCCAAAGCCTTAACATATATCTTGAGACAACATATTATACTATGGACCTGAACATATTTAAATTCTATATTTTGAAGACACTTTCTCAGTACTTTTTTATAACTCTTTGCCTTGCATGCATATCTTAAAGCTTCAGATGCATTTTTAGATTAAATAATATCAAATCTTTTACTTCAACAGTAACAACAAACAGTTGCTTTTCACGTTTCATTTACACACAAATTATTTCTCAACAAACATGGTACTTTTACATATTTCATGGAATGTTCTTTTTTAGCACAGATCCTAGGTTGCTTAAATGCAGAGCGACTCCTCTTGTCATTCTTATAGGTAAATCTACTGTGAATTTGAAATAAAAAAAAATGTCATCAGTTTGACCTTCATTTTGGATTCTCATTTTTACATGACACTCATTTTCTGAACCATTACTTTTAGAAAATGTCCTGCCATATTATTTGACTCAAGTTTTAAGTCGTAGACTTCCTTTCCATTTGCTAATTCTCTTAACTAAGCACCAGTAATTTCACATTTTGCATAGTAGGTATCTTGTTTCATTATTTCTAATATCACACATTATTTATTATTATTTATTTATTGACATTTGTTGACCAGGAAAGTCCACTGGGCCCAATGACCCATTTTCAGTGGAGGCCCAGGGAGAAAAGCTCCAGACAGTCACAAAAATTTTTACATAACATCATCTTAAGTTTGAAAGTCAAGAACGTTTTTACATAATACAAATTGAAGTAGATATACAAAGGCAAATACATATTATATAGATATACAATACAAGAAAAGCAACCCAGTGTGTTAAATTTTTAGTAATTCTGTTTGTATATTCTCATAAGTAAAAATACTGGTTAATCAATTCTATTTATTCAGTCACAGAAATAAAGAAAGCAAGAGAGATTGGATATGAAGACAGACAGTGTAAACTGCAACTGCATTAAGTTAGTAAAAGTATTAACAGTGTATAGTGGCCAAAACATTTAAGGTAGTTTAATCACATGGCTATAAGAACAGACAAGGTTATTGAGATAGTGTTATTTTAGTGCAAATTCAAATGTTTTAAAGAGTCTACTTGGGTAGCAGAGAGAGGGAGCGCATTCCAAACTTTGGCAATGGCATGGAAATAGAAACATTATCCAGCTCTTTTGATGGGTTTAGTTATGGTTAGGAGTTGTTTGTTAGAGGACCTAAGATGGCGAGTAGTGGTATGTCTTTGTATTATAGTTTGAAGGGACAGGCAACAGTTTGAATTATTTAGTAGTTTGTGGGTGAGAGTAAGTTGGGAGTAATGTATGTAATGAGGGAACTCAAATAGTTTATAGATTTAATAGCCGGGGAATGATGTGTGCAAGTTGGCATGTTGGAGACAAACTTAGCTATTTTATAGTAGCACGACTGCAGTTTGTTCAGGAGAGATGTGTGTAGGTTAGTGAAAATGGGGCAACCATAGAGGAGGGAGGGTAGGAGTAGACTATTAGCTAGTTTCAACTTGGTAGACTTGTCCAAATAGAGTTTATGCCTATAGAGTTTGCTAAGCTTAAACTGGGTCTTTACAATTTCAATTTCTGTATTACTTTGAGAGAATATTTTAAAGTCTAGAGTTAGAGTTTTGGTTGTGAAGAGTAAAAGTTTTGATTTTTTTGGAGTTGAATTTCATTAAGCCAGGATTCGAAGGAAGTAAATGCATTTTTTGTTAACTTTAGGAGATCTGAGATGTTGTTAGAAGACGTAATTATTGTTGAATCGTCTGCGTATTGATTGAGTGTACTTTGCACGGATGCTTTATGGAGATTAGCAAGTATGTTAAAAAACAAGGGCCCAAGAATAGACCCTTGGGGAATGCCTGTGTTGTTGACTAGGTAATCGGATTTCTTGCTTTGCCATCTAACAGATTATTTTTTGTTGTGTAGCTAGTTATGGAACCAGGCTAGAGTGTGTGGGGAGCAGTTTATGGTCTCAAGTTGTAAAAGCAGTTTTGAGTGGGACACTGTATCAAAAGCTTTTGATAGGTCTAGTAGGATCACTGATGTTAGTAGGCCTTCATCAAGAACTTTGTATACAGTGTTAGTAAATGACAGTAAGGCTGCTGTTGTGCTATGTGCTGGCCGAAAACCATGTTGAGTGGGTGCGAGTAGATTATTATCTGTGAGATGTTTTAGCAGTTGAGAATGAATACACTTTTCTAGAATTTTAGATAGAGGTGAAAGTATGGAGAGTGGCCAGATCACTGGTGTTACCACCTTTGTGAAGGGGAGTAATAATCGAGTTTTTCTATAGTTGTGGGACATATAATTCAGAGACTGATCAGTTTATGAGAATGCTAATTGGAAGAGCTATAGAATCTGCTGCAAGTTTTGGGTATTCAGCTGGGAGGCCATCGGAAGATGGGGAGCATGGTTTTAGTATCTATTATTAGCGAACCATGTAGCTTGTGAAATTCATAATCTTATTAATGAGCTGAATTACAGAACCTACATGTCTACAGTATCTGGAAGATCTTGTTCCTTTATAAAGATGTTTAGTACATGGCAAGTTTTAGCTAGGCTGATGGCAATTACTGACCTTTTTCTCCATGTGTTGCTATTCCTTCTCTTCCTCAGAAAAGTAAAGTGTTAAATACCTTTATGGGCTTCTTCAAGTGCAGCATGCATGGATAAAGCACACTGAATCCTTTCAGAGTATTCAGTTAACCAACTTGTAGTGAGAACTAAATCAGACGTTTGGATCCAAAAGCTTCCATTTTACAACTAAATTCCCATGAAGCACAAGAAATGCAATAGGGTGCAGATGAACTACATCTCCACTGTGGTTTATGAAATTAAAGTCCAGACATAGAATCCCTACACAAATGTATTTTGTCCCTTCCATAAATGTAGTTATTCTATTCTGAAAGATATCTTCTTCCATCTGACATCATGTTAAGGCAGGCATTCCGGGAAGTGTCACACATGCTACTGGAGGACCTTTGGCTGTTAAGCCTCTGTAGGTACCATTGTCTTAGAGGTACACCATAAGAAGAACATCATCTATTTGGGAATACAAGAAGTTCTGATGTGGAGCATTCTGACCTCTGGCAAAACTTATAATACCTTCACAGAAAAACTGATCTTTAAAGGGTATGAATTCGATACCATCCAAGCTGCCAATCTGAGGTTCTTCAGTTCTGGATACACCAAAATCACCATCCTTTTGCTCCAAGAAGGTGCAGATCTGTGGGAACTGAAGGGGTCTTACTTTGCATTATTGGAACAGCTTGGAAAGCCATGGTTTCTCTTGCCTCAGATAGGCTACCAGAAAGATCCTGGCTGAGTCTAGTCACACCTTGTTCAGCATAAAAACAATCGAAAGCAAAAAAATACCAATAAAAAACCAAAGCTAAACCAAGAAGCAGGAGACAAAAAATCCAACAGCAATAGCGTACTGTAATTTTAATGTCCGCTTTCGTCACAAGACTTCCTCAGAATACAAAAGCAATTAGACCAGACAACATTTAAATAGATAAAGTGATAATGCATACGTAATTAACAGATAATTAAAGTTAATTAGTTAATTTAACATTACAAAACCACTATCAATTTAAATGAAAATTTAAGTAAAAAAAGCTGTAGTATCACAATCCTTGTTTACATATAATTTCCTATACTTTAAAAAGCACTTGATGTTTATGGCATCATTTAACCCAGGAAGTCTATCTGAGTTCAAACGCACCTGCCAAATGGTCTCACGCTGTTCCAAATAGTTTTTATAATCACCCCCTCTCTTGTCTGGGTGTACAACTTCTAACACGGAAAATAAAAATTTCTTAAAAGAAGGACAAATAACAGAATGCTTAAAAAGAGCGTTGGTCTCATCCTTACTACGTATGCTATAAATGTGCTCTCTAATTCTAGTCTTAAGGCATCTAGTTGTCATGCCAACATAAAAAGCAGGACAACTAGAACACAAGCTGATGTAAACTACCCCCTTAGTATTACAATCAGTGTAACCAGGAACCTTCATGGTCTTATCAATAGTTTCTATCCTAATGTAGGGACCCTCAGAAATAAATCTGCACATGTTACTTGTGTTCTAGTTGTGATTATAAAAACTATTTGGAACAGCGTGAGACCATTTGGCAGGTGCGTTTGAACTCAGATAGATTTCCTGGGTTTAATGATGCCATAAACATCAAGTGCTTTTTAAAGTATAGGAAATTATATGTAAACAAGGATTGTGATACTACAGCTTTTTTTACTTAAATTTTCATTTAATTTGATAGTGGTTTTGTAATGTTAAATTAACTAATTAACTTTAATTATCTGTTAATTACGTATGCATTATCACTTTATCTATTTAAATGTTGTCTGGTCTAATTGCTTTTGTATTCTGAGGAAGTCTTGTGACGAAAGCAGACATTAAAATTACAGTACGCTATTGCTGTTGGATTTTTTGTCTCCTGCTTCTTGGTTTAGCTTTGGTTTTTTATTGGTATTTTTTTGCTTTCGATTGTTTTTATTGGTTTTTTGGAGCTATGACCGAAGCTAGTGACGATCCATTGTTAAATTTGTCGGTTCATCCAACACCGACTTCAGAAGCCGCTACTATGAACAACTTGTTAGTGGCTACCTTGGTGGATATTCAGAACTCTCTTAAGTTTTTGGTTTCAAGAGCCAATGAGCATGAACGCACAGGCGTGAGACCTACAAGCGCGAATGTAGTGAACATTTCAAGTCCTAACACATCCTTTCAAGAGTTGGATACTGTCATGGAATTGGTAGATAATCGCGAAAGGGATTATTGTCAAGCCAAGACGTCTTCTTCGCGAAAAAACATGCCGACAATTCAGCTGGCTGCAGGACAGTGCAATTCTTTTTGGATGAAGTCGTGAATCCTTTCGGCAATACAGGTAAACCATGCCAGTTGCTTAATTCTGCAGATGTTAGTAACAAACGCAGTCTCTTATTAAGATTATTAAAGAGATATCGCTCATTGGATCTTGAAAATTGTTACTTTCGGCGTTGTATTGAGCTAAACATAGTCCCTAAGGGACTTAGATTTTTCAAGTGCCCTAATGGCGTTACTGCCAATCAACCTTTCTTTAAGTCTTTGGTAACTTTCTTTAACAACGCTGGTATCAATTTTCTGAAACTGCTCATCGAAAACAATCTTATTAAGATGAGCGAGTTAAAGGAAGAAATTGTGTTCACTGAAGGTGAATTAAAAAGTTTGTTATGTCAAACAGATGTTAAGGAATTTTTTAATGCCATTTATAAGTAACTTGAACAGCATTCAGCTGAAGTAACTAGCCGTAAACAATTGAAATTAGCCCGTGATCTTTTTTCTTATGAAAACAATAATGCTTACAATAACTTTGCTAATAAGGGGAGTGCACCTATTAACAAAGGGAGCAATTTCCGTGGGCCTACCTCCAACAGTTGGGGTAAAAGGAACTACAACACAGTTGTTTCTGGTACCGATGATTTAGGGCAACAGATTATTGATCATGACACTGGGGACCGGACTGGTAATCAAACAACCATTAAGACTACTGCTATCCTGGTTGATGGCAATGGCAGCGACAGTCCTTTGGGTGTCAGCAATGCTGTTGGTGAAGATTCTCTTAACACCAACAACATTGGTACTGAAAGTACTGGTGAAAATTCAAATATTAACAGCTCAGTGAAATCTAAAGTGAGGACTGGGGCAACCATTCCTTCTACTACTACCACATCCTCTTCTTTTTTCAACAAGAAGTTGACTTACAACAACAACAGGAAAACTGTTTTAACCAGAAGTCGGACTTTTCTGGGATCGAACTCATCAGGGGACGAGACTTAGACACGATGTTGGATGAATTTAGCATCATTAATCTAAATGACTATTGTTTTTCTGACTGTGAATTAAAGGTTTTAAAATATGGCTTGAATTTTGTACCAAGTTCTAGGGCCAATTTTAGTAAAACTATCATTGATATAAAAAAATTCACAAGGAAATTAAATTTATTTTACTTGATGAATTCTTTTTCGGATGAAGAAAAAAAGACCCTAATTAAACCATCTAATTATACTCCTCATTTACATCATACAATCAGGGTATTTGAAGAACAATGCATCCAAGATATCACTCAGGTTTTGAGAACTAAGTGTCACACTCCAAATAACTTAAATCATGATGAGAAAGTGGCATTTAATAATCTCAAATCTCATTGTAAAGATTTTAGATTTATGAAGAGTGATAAGGGGGGCAATATTGTCATCATGAGGCAAGAAGTTTATAATAACAAAATGTTAGACATTTTGAGCAATTCAGAAGAGTATGAAACAATTAGCTATCATGAAATATTGCGTAGACAACGCTTCATTCATTCTGAGCTTTATGGACTTCTCATGACTGGTGACATTACTTTTGATGTGTATGATTTCTGTACAGTGCAAGAACCACGCATAGGAGTCATTTTTGGTATACCCAAAACACACAAGAGTTTAACAAATCCCCCCCTTAGACCCATTGTTTCTTCACCACACTCTGTTACTGAGGGTATTTCACTTGTCATTGATGCTGTGTTGGGGCCCATTTTAACCAGTGAAACTTCGTTTATTAAAGATTCATGGCACTTCCTGAACAAATTTGGGTTATTTTTACAAGGTGGGAATTTTGATCCTTCAAGACACATTATTTTCACCATAGATGTGGTTTCTTTATACACCTGCATCCCTCATGTTCAAGGTGTGGAGGCTGTGTGTAATTTTTTACTTAAAAAGAATATAGGATTAACAAACAATGCTATTTCCACTATTAGACATTTTTTGGAAATTATTTTGGAAAATAATTTTTTTCTGTTAGGACAAACTTATTACCAACAAAAGAGGGGTGTGGCCATGGGGTCCCCCGCTGCACCAGCATACGCAAATCTTGTTATGGCCTGGTGGGAGTTTGAATTTATATCAATGTTGACTAGTAAATATAACATTAATTTTTTTTGTCGTTTTATTGATGATTTATTTTTTGTTATTGAAGGTGATTTTAGCACTGTTGATACCTTCATTTCAGAAATTAATTTATTTTCTGATTATTTGAAGTTTATCAAGGGTTGTGTAGGCTTGCAAATTAGTTTTCTTGATGTTTTTTTATACTGGGATGAGATTGAGGCTAGATTTCATAGTAAAATCTTTCGTAAAGAAACCTTTACAAATGGGTACTTACATCACCTCAGTAATTACCCCAGGCATATTATTAAAAATATCCCTCAGGGACAATTCATAAGGGCTAGTCGTATGACGTCTAAGCACAGTGATCTTATTGATGAATTCAACCTTATTATTTCTTTGTTCACCGAGAGGGGATACAAGGAAACTGAGTTGATCAAGTTGAGTGATGAGATTCTAAGTAGACGTTCTAGCTCTTTCAAAGCTTTACTTGACAGCCCTATGTCTTTGGTTACTGCTGATAACAGTACTACTCCTGTGAATAACATCAACAGTAATACTATTTGTTCTTTGGATATGAGCTCGGATGGTGGTCAAATAAAGCAAGTTGTAGTAAACAATTGGAGGATTATTAAGGGTAATTCTGACATTCAAAAAACTTTGGGGAACCAACCTTCTTTTGTTTTTAGAAACAATTGTAATTTAAAGAAAGCCCTAGAATTTCATCATTTTAACAGTATGACATTACATACCAACAAAACTGGTATGCACTGTTGCCACACTTGTAACATGTGCAGATTTATTTCTGAGGGTCCCTACATTAGGATAGAAACTATTGATAAGACCATGAAGGTTCCTGGATACACTGATTGTAATACTAAGGGGGTAGTTTACATCAGCTTGTGTTCTAGTTGTCCTGCTTTTTATGTTGGCATGACAACTAGATGCCTTAAGACTAGAATTAGAGAGCACATTTATAGCATACGTAGTAAGGATGAGACCAACGCTCTTTTTAAGCATTCTGTTATTTGTCCTTCTTTTAAGAAATTTTTATTTTCCGTGTTAGAAGTTGTACACCCAGACAAGAGAGGGGGTGATTATAAAAACTATTTGGAACAGCGTGAGACCATTTGGCAGATGCGTTTGAACTCAGATAGATTTCCTGGGTTAAATGATGCCATAAACATCAAGTGCTTTTTAAAGTATAGGAAATTATATGTAAACAAGGATTGTGATACTACAGCTTTTTTTACTTAAATTTTCATTTAAATTGATAGTGGTTTTGTAATGTTAAATTAACAAATTAACTTTAATTATCTGTTAATTACGTATGCATTATCACTTTATCTATTTAAATGTTGTCTGGTCTAATTGCTTTTGTATTCTGAGGAAGTCTTGTGACGAAAGCAGACATTAAAATTACAGTACGCTATTGCTGTTGGATTTTTTGTCTCCTGCTTCTTGGTTTAGCTTTGGTTTTTTACCTTGTTCAGCATCTTGAGGATCGACAAAATGAGGGGGAAGACACTACCCAAGGGATGGGGGCAGATTTAATTGGCCATGACTGTTTCAAATGGTAACTGAATAAGACTGTTCCAGTTGGTAAGACTTCTCCAATACAAAAAGATCTGTCAATGGAGGGCACTGTCTTTATCTCACAGAGTGGAAGACCTTGAGGTGTCCACTCACAGTTAGTCTTTTTCTGTTTTTCCTCCACTGAGATCTGGTCTGATGGGATGTTGGAGATTTGGCAATGCAGATCTAGTTGGAAAGCTGTTTATCACATCATCTCAGCTACTATGTACAGCTGGTAGGAGCATGCTTTCCTTTGTTTGCTTAGCCATTACACATAGCCGGTAGAAGGATGCACCCCTTTGTTTGCTTAGCTATTAGGCATATCTGGGAGAAACACACACCCCTTTGTTTGCTTAGCTGCTAGTCACAGCTGGTAGGAGCATGCACACGTTTGTGTGCTTATGTACCACATGAATGTGCTGCTTCCTGCTAATACCTTACAATGCCCCTGGCTATCAGAGTAGGGGATTCTCAAGAAGAGAATCAGGGCCATCATCTGTTTTAGACTGATATGTCTGGTTATCATGGGAATCATTCCACATGATGTATAATGGCAGATCATATATGCCTCCTCATGGCTATGTTTGAGGTATCTGTAGTCAGAGTCTGCGCTCCTTCTGGAATCCCAAAAGACATCTCCTGGCTGTCTTCAACTTGCAGGGATAATCAGGAAAACTTTCTCCTGACAGAAGGAATCAACATAATACCTTCTGGTTCTATTAGTCCCATAGGCTTCTGGGACACCACTGTATTTTGTTGCAAAGGTGGCAACTACCTAAGTTAGTCCAACTAACAAAATCAAAAAAGTGATAAACATCAATGTAAATAATCCAGAACCAGATAAAGTTTAGTAGTAAAAAAAGAGAGTTTATTAAGCACTTTTGCCTCACTTAAAGTAGCTGAGACTTCATCAGAATAAACTCCACCATACATTGCTTCTCTTAAAATGCTTAGTATACAAATCACATGATTAATTTCAACCAATAGTTTTCCAGTTCATAAATCACACATTAAAAAAGTAAAAACACAGCCGTTACCACATCTCCTTAAAGAAATACTTCTCCTGAGTAACACTGTATAATTGAATGTATTCCCTTATCAAATCTGTAATTTGTTCATTAATTCCTGGTAAAGTGTTGGCTGTCAGCCTAATTTGCCAATGTAGTTCATGTGCTTTGAGATGCTCTTTCCATGGACTTTCCTGAAAAATCATGTAAACTTTTTTTCAAACTCTAAATCTAAGATACTGACCTACGTTCCTTTTAATATGTTTAGCTAAAGCATTTGTTAATTTCATTCATTTAATATCATACAAGTATTCGTATATTCTCTCGAGACATCCTTTCTGTTTTACCCATGTAAAAAAACTTTGTATACTGAACACCAAGCAATGTATACTAACTCAGACATTTCACGATTAAAAAAAAAACTTTTACTAATTCCCATCTTAACCCTTTGATTTTTGGGATCATTCTTCACCTATATGTAAGCAATGTAATTTGCTGCCTCCTATCTGGTACCACTGGCTTGCTGTTCAAGCTTTTTCCTATATTCCTACTTGATCTCACTGTGTTCCAATTCTTGTATATAATGTTATTTAACTTGCTTACCATCCACCATAAATGTAGTAATCAAGTTTCTGTTGTAAGCTTTATCCAAATCATCCTTATTCACTAATTATTTGTTATACCTTTCCTGTTTCCTAGGAGTGGGGTTAAATAACTATCACTCTCTTACTCAATATTTCAGTAAAAACGTCTTGTAATAAAACTAAGGGTTAACCCCCTCCAAACAAACATATCTTTTAATCTATTAAGATCCTCCTCAAAGGTCACTTGGTCTGAGACCATTCTTGCTATCCTTACCATCTGACCTTTGATTACAGTTCTTTTTTGCTTTAATGGGAGGCAACTATCATAGTGTAAGAGAGTGCTGAAATAACTATGTTTATGATAAATCGTAGAAGTAAACCTTTGGTTGACCACATTTCTACATCTAAACACTTGACACTCTTATCAGACTAAGAAAATGTAAGTTCAAAAATTCAGTTGTTGAATTTATGTATTCAAGAAATTCTTCTAAAATGCATTAACTCCCAGTCCAGAAAATACAAATATCATCCAAAAATCTTGAGTACTAATTCCAGTGCTGTGAATATGCTTTGTTAAAAATATATTTTCTTCCCAAGCCACCCAAACTAAGTTCGGAAAAGTTGCGGCACAGACCATTCCCATAGCTATCCAGCGTTTTGGTGAAAAATCTCACCCTCATATATAAAATAGTTGTTTAAAAGAACTTGTTCCATACATCAAACTATCACTCTTATTTTTAACTCCGATAAATTTGAATATTCTACTACCATATTTTGGAACCACTCAAGTCCTCTATCATGAGGGATCACCGAATAGAGGTCCTCTGCATCCACTGTCACAGATATAAGAGATTCTCTAAATAACATTTTGTCAGCCATTTTAAAACTCGCATGAGTCTTTTAACACGTGCTTAAACATTGAACACATACCCTTTAGTTCTAGGTCTTCAAATTTTACCAGGGCATGTTTTTCACTCCCTTGCATTCACTATAGGTCTAAAAGGTGGCTCGTCTAACTTCTTATGGATTTTTGGAATGCCAATGTTCATTTTAAAAAATATATATATATTCATCCTGGGATATCCCTACCCTCAAAAACAAGTCCAACAACACACTATCAATTTTAGCATACGAAATGTGTAGCTCATTCCAGGATACTACTGAATAACCCCCACTGTTCAAAATCTTAAACATATGATCCACTTAGTCTACGTAGCCCATTATTACTAAACAACCTCTGTGTCCGGTTTCATTATTCTATGTCTTTATTAGAACAAATTTCATTTAATAATTTCCAATCCTTGGAAGTCAAATTCCATGTGTTGTATATCTTTTAACCACCTGTTCTTAACGAGTAAATGCCCTTTTTACATATTTTCTCAAATAACAAGATGGGGTGGTAGGCAGATTATAGGTTCATAGTTAAGTACTAGGCCATCTGCCTGAGGGCATCTATAAGCCTAGCCAGAATGTGTTGGCTTTCGCTGCCGCCTTAGAATAGTTCCCTGTGACTCAGTCCAGCAGAGCCATTAGTTCCCTGTGCCTCTGTCCAGCAGAACCACTGCAGTGATCCCCAGGGTAAATTTTCTGTTTCCCATCCACTCGTCAAGGTTTCTCTGAGGGGCTCTGCCTAATGTAGATTGGAATCCTGTTCCAAAGCATGGGGAGTCTCTGGGACAGGAATCTATCCCTCCAGCACATCATATTTATCACTATGGTGAGGTTTAGATCCCTAGAGCGTACGGCTCTTAGGGATTTTTTTTTTTTTTTTTAGGTGGAGCATGTCCATCAATTCTGAGTTGGACATGGCCTTGTATGTCAGGCAGAGATCACCTCTGAGTAAGCAGTATGCAGCTGAATACAGCTGAAGTTTCTTCAGTCGGGCTGCATAGGGCATATGTTTGAGGCCAGTAATCCTCTTGGTGAGGTACTTCTGTGGTCTTTCCAGCTGTTGCAGGTGCATTGTAAGGTACATCCCAAATGGGGCATTGTATTCTATGATGGGTCTGATGAGTGATGAGTAGAGGGGCACAATAACCTCTTTTGTTCTACATGCAAACCCTTTTGTGATTAGGTGGGCCACATAGAAGGATTTTCTAACCATCTTCGCAATATGATTATCAAAGGAGAGATTACTATCTACTTGGGTCCCCAGATCCCTTATTGCATTTTCTGTATTAGGGGACTACCACTCATGTGGTATTTCACGGGTACTTTGTTTTTTACAAAGGGGATGACTATTCACTTTTTGGCATTTAGCTTGAGGTCATGATTTTGACGCCAGGTATCCGTCTCAGTGAGACCCTTCTGGAGGATGTCTGTATCAGCTGGAGAGTCAATTATGGCCCCCAGTTTGCAGTCGTCTGCGAACTTTGTCAGCCGTAGTCCTTCTGTGGCTGTCTGTACCTCTGAGAAGTATATACCGAACAGGAGGGGTCCCAGGACTGAGCCCTGGGGGATGCCACTTGTAACTGGTTTAGAGTCGGACCTACAGCCTTCAACTCTCACCATGATGATTCTATTCATGAGCCAACAGGCAACCCATCTTGTGACGTAGGGGGTTATGTTCAGGCTGGTGAGCTTGTCTATAATACCAGAATGGGGAATGGTGTTAAATTTACTAAACCCTGAAATCATACTTTCAGCCCCTTTTAAAACACTTTGATCTTTTTCAGCGAAGTCTATCTCTAAATTTATTTTTCATACAAATAACTTTCTAATCAATTACAGTGGAAACCATATCTAATTGCTTGTTAGGAATAAATGTTAAATTCCTATCAAAAAAGTTAGTGTTTTTCCTCTATCAATGTAGAACTGCAATTGTACATAAAAATATCACCCTTGTCATTTTTAACTATGTTAATCATTTTAACTCCTCTAAGGTGGTTGGGTACCACATTTTCTGACTTTCTTGTTGTTCAGTGGGTACTGCCAATTGTTTTGTCCCTGAGAATAGTTGTTCTTCCCACCCAACTCTTCAGCCATTCTGAATGGCAAAGCAGGGGTACTCTAAAACAATTTCTACTTCTTGTATTTCTTCCCCCATATCAGCGTCCATTTTCAAAATCTCTTGTGTTAAACTGTTGCACAGAGCAAGAAAATGTTATAGATGACGAAGGTGGTGGTGACCATATACATCAAGGAACTATATACCGTCAAGCAATAATATACCAGCCTTGGAAGACTGTCTTTCTTGTATCTCCTGCACTAATCATCACAAAACCTTAATACTAGGAAATGTAAATATTGGTTGTTCACAAAGTATAACAATATTGCAACTAACACCATACAACTCTATGCTTTTTCCAAATCATCAATACCCCCACTAGATACAATAAACACGTCTCGAAAGAATCAAACTTAGATTGGATACTTACAATCCAACCTGAAAAATATTCATCAAATGGCACATTACTAGGTTTTTTCAGTGATGACCTTCCAAACTATTTAAGAAGACAAAAAAAAAAAAAAAACAAATAATATGCAAACAAGTGCAACATGGCTCACAACTTAACCAAATTCTATTCTACCCTTAAACATTTTGGCCACCCTATGTCACTGCAACAGGTCCATATTTAAAACCCATCTCCTACATAATGCTGTACTCAAATTCAATACCATCCTTCTAAATGTCCTTAACAATCTAGTCCCTATCAGAACTAAAAGAATAAAAATCAAATCTGCTCCATGGCTGTGCAAAACCACCAAAGAATTAATGAAAACCATAGACAGCATGTGGAAAAAATACTTTTAATGCAAAACAGCTCACAACCTACAACATCTCAGATGTCTTAAAAACCAAGTTAAGCATCTTATAAGAAAATTATACCAATCTTCAGGATAAGCAGAAGTCCAAATCTTTTTGGGCCAGAGTTTATAACCACATGAAAACCACCCAAGCATACACCCTCCAACTTAGAGCAAATCCTACGAGTTGCTGCACAATGTAACTCCTACTTTACCCAATCAGTAACCTCCTTAATTAAAAACACCACCAACAACACCCCAAACTACATATCAAGCTTTCTCTTTCTCTCTCAAACCTGTCTCTACCTCTACTATCAGAAACTCTCAAAAACTGAAGCCCAGCACCCTAACCCATAACCATCTCCCTCCAGAATACATTAATCTTGTGGTAGATATAACAGCATATTATTTATCCATACTAATAAATTGGACAATAAAAGAAAACTATGTCACCCACCTGTAGAAAAAAAATCTTTTTCCTCCCACATCACAGAGGCTGTCCTTCCACAGACATCTCTAATTATTGACCCATAGCAATTCTGCCTCCTATATCAAAAATATTGGAAAAATGTATTCACTCTCAACTTCATAAATTCATCATACACAAAAAACTCCTTTCCCCCCACTCAGCATGGGTTCAGACCCCTTCGCAGCACCACTAAAGCCCAACACAAAGCACCTTGCATGTCTACTTTGCACCAGAGCACCTCTAGACAGAAATCAATGATTAACTTTGAATTTGGGTCATCAAACTTAATGCTATACATTATGGATATTCAAGTTACTATAACTGCTTAGCTGTCAAGCATTCACCTCTTAAAGGTGTGTTGAGTCACACAGTTAAAGCAGCAAATGGAGAGACCCAGGAAACCCTAGTGTGTAGTGGAGGTGTCCCAGGAAAGCCTGTCAGATGATTCTATGTAGGATGAATTCCACTTCCATATCCATAGGAGTTTCTCTGCTATACTAGAGGAGCTTAAGGATGAGGCATTCAAATGGACCTTAATGAATACCTTAGTATTTGAGATAGCAGCATGCAGCCCAAATGGACCTTAACGAACACCTTAGTATTTGAGATAGTAGCATGCAACTAGCAAAAGGGTGGTTGGTATCAGTGATAATGGTAACAGGGACATGATGGTGGATACCAGTGGTGAGTAAAGCTGTTAAATTAAAGAAACAGATCTTTCATACTATAATGGGGAGAGTCTCTGGATTTGACAAGATGGGTGCTGAGAATTTAGAAAAACAGTAGCTACTGCAAGAAAACGTAGAAGTTGAAAGAGTCTGGAAAGGACAAAGAACATGAGTTTTGGATGGCAGGAACCATAGACTAAGCTGGTCTAAGTATGGGTGGAGAAATATTGACAGACTGGTGACATTTGCAGAACATGCAGGAAAAAAAAACGTTTTGCAGACCACTGGACATGTCATTTTTTTGAGAAAGTAATGTGTGGATGGACTACATTAACAAACAGGTTGGAGAGGATAGATCAACAAAGTTTCTGTATGCAGACATTATGGCATTACAGGCAGACTCTGAGCAAGAACTTCAACAAAGGATAGGGGACTGTAATGCAAAACCAAACGCACATGGGATGAAATGGAGTACAGATAAAACAGCTGTAATGGCAGCAAATGAGGGAAATCAGAAGAAGCTAAGAACTGAGATAGAAGGGAAAACAGTGGAACAGGTTAACAGCTTCAAGTTTCTGGGAGGGGTGATTGGGAGACGGGAAATCTGAATGAAAAGGTCAAAGCTAGAATCAGAGGCACTGCAGCCAGGTGGCACAGAGTGTCAGGGGTACTGTATCACATAAGAATGCCAAAGAAGCTGAAAAATGAGGTGTACAAAACACTGGTGTAACCAGTACTACTGTATGGTACAGAAACATGGGCAGTAAAAGTAAAGCAGTTGAGGAAGCTAGAGGTGACGCAGGTGAAATGCCTAAGACATGTGGTAGGTTGCACACTGAGGCAAAGATGAAGAAATGAGGGCATCAGAACAAAAACCAAAGTAGCTCCATTTGCAGAGAAGGTCAAAGAGAACTTAATACAGTGGTTCAGGCACATGCAGTAAAGCAGAAGACAATCTGTAAAGATGATTTGGGAGAGACAAAGAAGACAAAAGGAAATGAGAGCATGAAGCAAGGAGGTGGATGGATTGTGTGAGAGAAGACCTGAGACTGTCAGGCATGACTGCTGAAGGTAGGAGAATAGCACTGATTCCAAAGTGATGGTGACAGCTGACACAACATCTGACCCTATGTAGAAAAAATGGGGGAAAATGAATCAATTATGAATGTCAGATGAAGCTGGTAGGAGTAGATCCATTTGTTATAAATTAGGACAATGTTGTGAGTAGTTCCTGGTTTGCAATACTGAAGACAGTAGTTGACATCTGGCCACAGCAGTGCTAAAGGTGTTGGATATTTCTAGGGTGTCATGGTTAGCATGCATTTTAACAGCTGTATAGAAGGCAGGGCAGTACATATGGAGAGGGAAACTGAGGTGTTGGTCTATATTTTCAAAAAGGAAACAGGAGATTGTGTAACAGCTAAAGGAAGATCATGCCTCTTGGCCTACATAGGAAAGCCTATGCTAAGGTAATTGAAAGGAGGCATCATTGGACAGCAGATTCTATCCAAACCATGGAACAGTGGGAGAAACTCTGCACATACCATCTTGACCAATAAACAGTGGGAACAGTTGCACAGATTCTATCCTTATAGGTTCACAGGTTCATAGGAGATTACTAGGCTAACGGCTTTGGGGACCTTACAAGCCTAGCCAATATAACCCAATTTTTCCCAATATATGGCCCCTGAGGCAAGAGGATGGTATGGATTTGTGCCAGTGCACTGAGTATCTTACAGATTGCCCCTGTCCATAAGGGACACAGGCACTACCCCAGGTGTGAATTTGTGATTTCCCATCCATTAATCCAAACTGCATGTGAAGAAGGCCACGGAAGGGCTCTGCTTACTGTGAATAGAAAGCTTGCTCCAACGAAGGGGCAGTCTCTGAGATGCACATCTGTCTCTCCAGCATGTTTTGATTGAGTCCATGACTAAGTTTATATTTCTGTCACCCAGATGATGCTCATGCTGTTCGACTTGCAGATGTGTAGCCATGGAAGAGTATTCCACATTACATCTTGACCATGGAACAATGGGAAGATTAATGCATATTTTATCCTGGCCAAGAAACAGTGATTTAACTCTTTTCCTTGCATAGGTACTGGAGGAATTGTGGGAGTTTGCCAGTACTACCTAACTGTGTTTTGTGGACTTGGACAAGGTATATGATCATCTAACTTAGAACAATCTGTTGAAAGTTCTACAACAGGGCCACTGTTGCCTTTCATTTGGTCCCTGTATTTGCAGACAGTGGAAGGAGTGTTTCAATGCTCAGCATTAATGGGGAGGCAGAACACTACTAAAAGTGTGTTGTGACGTCCACCCCCCAACCCGTGGATGGGCGCACACATCCTCCCAGCATGTCCTGTCAAGTGCTCATGCAGGGATTTATTTCTCTAAACCACTGGCACAGAAAACAGTAGTAGTGGTGAAATGATGCCTCCTCTCTCTCTATACAGAGCCTCTAATGTCGGCGATTCAGTGCCTGCTGCCATTCACTGTTAGGCAGAAGCATGCCAGTGATAATCATCACTTATCTGGCTGATCAGCACAGAACTGAAGTTTAATAAATTCATTTGTAACAAACAAGGATACAACAAACAAAAATAAGAAAAGAAGCACAAGTACGCACCTTTAGGAAGCTCGTTGCTTGTTGCCAGTACATTGCTTTTCAAGTAGGCTGCAGTTATGGCCTCAAGATAGTCATTCTGCATAAAAAAATATGCAAGGATTGACCCATTTAAAATCCTCAGAAAAAGTGTGATAATACGTTATGAATGCAGCTATGTCACACATATCATTAACATGATACTTTTACAAAATCAATTTTGTCCTATAATATAAGGTTCAGTTGTAGCAGATTATGCTTCACAGTAACATACTTTATTCCAACAATTACAATGTGACACTAACATTGGTATAACTGATGCATTCTCAAATAAGTACTGAGCTTGCTTGCCTCTGCTGCTTAAAGTGTTTTCTGATGAAATTCTAATGACTGGAATTCTGCACCTCAGAACAGTCAGACTACATATGCAAACAGTTCTGATAAATAAAAAGAATACATAAAAAATACAAATTATTTCCAGCTCATGTATTCAGATTAGTATGTGGAGCAGTTAACTAACAAAACCTACAGTCCCAAGTTAAGCTTGCAGTTAAGTCACTAAAGCCCTTACATTTACAAGCAACTTCGATTCTGAGGTACACATTTTAATGTGGGTTGGAGACTGGCATAAAGGTTAAGGTATTACCTCACAGCCACAAAGTACAGGGTTTGATTCTCATCCTTGGTCATTGACTGTTTACTGGCTAGGTATGTAACAGTCTGCAAATTGATTACCTAGTATTCCTTGAACCTGTTTGAACCTATTGCTTTTATTAAACTTGGATGGATGGGCAGAGAAGGGACTTCATGAAAAAATACATTCCAAACTCAGGATCTAGTATGGAAGAGGACCACTGGAATGCTTGCAGTGGACTGTAAAGGTGTCTCTTTGCTGGAGTTAAATCTTAGTGGTCTTCTTGAAGCTTTTAATATAAGGATTCTTAGCAATGATCTTTAACAGCTCTGGTTTAACACTTCATATAATAATGTCCTGCTAGAAGTCTGGGTCAGGAGCAGCGGGTAAACAGCTTGCTTCAGAGTGATGCTGTCTCCAAGTGCCATCTGTCAAGAAGTATAATTTGCTGTGATCTGTCTATGACCGGCTTATTAACTTGATGAGTGACCCCCACAAAAAAGCTAGTAGGGTACATTCAAAGGTGGATATTATTACATCACTGGTTACAAAACTTGCCAGCTTTCTTCGACAGCAGACTGGCTGTTTGGTTGCAAGATTCCAAGGCAGCTCCAGTTTTGAAAATTACTTATGTGCAGGAGGTGAGGGATGGGTGTATCTTACAACACCATTCCTATCTAATTTCTATTAGGAGCAGTAAGAACTGTTGTTATAACTGCCATGGCTGATTATCAACAATTCTTCTTCTTTCGGCTTTTCCCAGTTAGGGGTCGCCATAGTGGAACTCCGGTTTGCTAATGACTGGCAGTAGATTTTTACGGTACCAAGGTGCCAGCTTGATGCCCAACCTTCAAGGAAGGCATGCCCATTCACACATGTCTTTCGAACGCCAGCCATTCGATCGCGGGGAGGATGTGCAGACTCCACACAGAAGGCGTTCTCTAGCCGAGAATCGAATGGGAGAACCTCTTGCTGTGAGGCGACAATGCTACCTTTGCACCTCTGTGTATAACACATCCTTCCTGTTTATTCCTCTTTTCTTCTCCTCCACTTAAATCCTCTCAGTGTTTATGTATGCGGGTAAAACATTTACCAAAGATTTTTACAAACAGCAAATGATGACAGTACAGTAATTGTGACAGCCAACAGTGAAGAGACTACATGAAGTGAAACAGATTATCAGTTGTGTCATATTGATTTATTTATATTTGTTTTCCAGGGTAGTACACTGATTTCAATGGACTATTTGCAGACACAGCCCAGGTGAATAGGATTACATACAAAATGAACATATATATTTACAGATGCAAGAATATGCTACAACACTTAGTTCAAGAAGCAGTTTACACTGTTCAAAACATAGATGGAGAAAAAGAGATCTACTTAGCAGAACTTTCTCGATAAGATATAGCTGTAATGACTGAGATGGCTTACGCTACATTATTTAGAGAGATATGAAGACATTGGAAGAGGTGAGTGTAAACAGTTGCAGGAAAGGGTACCATGGGGAGAAGACAGAGAAATGGTAAGAGAGTTGTGCAGAGGGAACAGGAGTAGAAAGGAGAGGAAGTGTGAGAGATACAAAGAGAAGAGGGAGGTAGGATGAATGAGAGGCAGTAAGTGAAGGGATGACAAGATGAGATAAGGAAGCATGAAATAGGGATAATATATGTGAGAGAGCTGCAGGGCTCATGTAATATAACCTGTGCAAGTGGCAGCTTCACCATGTTTGGGTGAAGAAGTTTTCTTTGAATTGCTGACTGAAGACATCTCTGACTGGGAGAAGAATGGAGTGCTATAGTTTGTAGGTTCATAGGTTGGTACTAGGCTATCAGCCCTAGGGCCTATACAAGCCTAGCCATAACAATTCCCTGGCTATTTCTTCCCACACTATTTACTTCCCTGGACCCCTGTCTAGCAGGGCAACTGACGTGATCCCCGGGGTGAATTTCCTTTCTCCCATCCAATTGTCAAGGTTCCTTTTGAAGAGGGCCAAAGAGGCACTCTGCTTGACATGTATGGGCAATCTATTCCAGAGTCTGGGGAGTCTCTGGGTCAGGAACCTATCCCTCCAGCATGTTTTGTTTATTGTGATGACAAGGTTTAGATCCCTGGAGCGTGTGGCTCTGAAGGATTGGGATTTCTTTATGTGAAGCATGTCCAACAGCTCTGGGTTTGACATGGCCTTGTATGTTAAGCAGAGATCGCCTCTGAGTAGACGATATGCGACAGAGTATAGCTGGAGTTTTTTAAGGCGGTCAGCGTAGGGCATCTGCTTTAGGCCTGTGATTCTTTTAGTGAGGTATTTCTGTGGCCTTTCCAGTTGTTGCAGACATCTTGAGTTTAGGTTCTAGGATGGAGAATGCATGGTCAGTGCAATGAAGTTTAGTTTTTGGAGTTACTGGGCTGGGGGGTTTGAGATTGAGAGACACCCCTGAGATTACATGTGGGGGTCCTGATGAAGAGTTTATGAGTGCGAAGGGAAGATGTCTCAGGAGAAAGAACTGTGAATTAGTGATCCAAGTAGGGGGTTGCTTTTCAAATGTTTTGGGAGCCATTCATTTTTTGTGAGAGCTAGACAGTGGTGTTCTTTAACGGGGAAGTCACTGGCAGATTTTAATGGAGGCAGTTTACAAGGTGGTGGCATTTTTCTTTGATGCTGCAGCTACTATGAGTAGTCCATATTCAAGTAGAGGTAAGAGTATTCCTTTGCCTATAGCAGTTTTGATTGGCTTAGGCAGACAAGGTAACAGTTTGACCAGAACAGTACTGATCTTTTTCTGCATGTTTTGAATGTGTAATTGAAAGTTCAGAGATTGGACTAGATAAATGCCATGATATTTGAAGGATGCAATAGTTTCTATGGTGAGATTTTTAATATTAAGGAAGCTGGTTGCTTTGGCTAATTTCTGGTTGGTTCCAAATAGCACTGATTCAGTTTTTGCTGTATTGAGTACAAGTTTTTGGGTGGAACCCTGGGGGACTCACTTCATAACAGGAACTGTTTCAGAGGTGGTGGCACCCACTTTCACCTTGAAGGATTTATTGGTGAGGAAATCTAAAATGCAAAGTTTTCTGCATTGTCAATAATGCCTACTTCAGCTAGTTTGTCAAATATTAAGCTATGGTCAATTAGATCAAAGGCTTTTGTGAAATCAATGTCATGATCTCCTGTCATTGAGATAAATCCTTAATGTAATACTCACCAAATATAACTAAAAGGCAATGTCAACTTTTGGTAATAAGAAACACATAAAATTTCCCTCCAGAAAACTAAACTATACCATATTAAAATATCATCCAAAGACCACAAGACTGGTGTGTCTTCTCCAAAAGTGCTGTAATGAAGAAAGTACTCTAACGGAGGAAAGCTGTGTAAATACAATGTAGCACTGAAACTTCTTGTAATTTTGTAAGAGTATAAATTTAGTCTCTTATGTACTTCAAATGCATAGTTATAGATGTGACTTACAAAAACACAGACATTTTTAAGGTGAGAAAACTAGAGAAAAGTAATGAGTACCGAACAGCATGGTAAATTTCAAGGTGGACTTCAGGACTGATATGGATAGCAGCAGGTGGTTAACATGGAGGAGAAATCACAGCTGAATGAGGAAGCATGGAAAGTTAGAAAGGGTAAGTCTACAAACAAAATGGAGGTGGAGAAAGGCAAAGAAAAATACAAACTGGTCAAACAAACTTGCAAACCAAAGCTTACCTGTTTCACTTTGCTGTCCATATAATTTTCTTTACTGTTGAAAGATGTTTCGGAACATGGCAGGGTTGCCCAGGAGACAGTGCCAGAACTACCAGTTAAGACACGAGAATTCATCTATGAGACAAGTAATGTACATATATTACATCAAAATTAGTAACACAGCTACAGCAGTCAGAGTTATAGGGCAAAACTGAGTAATTTGGCAAATGAAACAAATGGTTTATTTTATAACTGTCAGTACAGCTTAGCTTTCATTTGAAAAAAATGCAAGTAAAATTACTGCTAGTAAACTATGTGACTGAGCAAGTATTTAACTATGATTAAGGTCCTAGACTGTTGTTAAAAGCAAGAGCTTCTGTCGAGTAGATCATGGTCTTCGCTAAAATAAAAATTAAATTATATACAGCAGTACAGTTGTGTTAAAGGGTGACAGTGACAATTTGATAAATTAAAACCTTCAACAGTAGTTTTTGTGAGCCAAGGGGTGGGGTTAAATTTGACTCTTTTGTGTCTAGCTGGGACTGACTGGTTTAATAGAGAGGAAAAAGGTGTCATTAAAATATGCAAGTGCTTCATCCAGAGGGAGAGTTTGAGTAGAAGCCATTTTCAAGCTTCCAGTATATATGAATATATATTTGTTAAAATGATTTAAGTTGCGGACTGTGTTGTAGTGGTGATCAGTTTACAATCTTTTAAGAAAGTTTGGAAGGTGGTCATTCAAAGACTTAAGGAGAGTACCAGGCAATTTTACTTGGGTCAAATATGATGGCCCAGTCTAGACTAGAAGATAGATTGGAGGTTTTTGTTTATATCTGATTGGAGTGGCGAAGAGTTGTGTGAAGTTGTATTGACTTATCAGAAACGTAGGGTCGGGAGCTGAAATAAGATTGCTAATCGATATTTACTTCACCTAGGATGATGGTTTCCTTGTATGTTTTTTTTTTGTTTTAACAAGAAACATCTTTATTGAATTATCACTTATGACATAGGCAACCGTACATTTATATAAATGAAAACAAACCACAGTGACATTTTCAGTTGCAAACATTATACATCACATATAATTTTCTAAACAGTCACAGTCAGTCAGACATTACATAGCTCATTCAATTCCTGCCTTCCCTTAAACCACATTCCTCCTCCAAACATCATTCCCATTTTTTCTATGTAATTTGCTCCTACACTTTTCTAAAGATCCCACTTTCAGTTCTTTTAACAGTGTTATTATATTCACTACCTCTACTACAGTTGGTTTAAACTTTGATTTCCATTTTCTAGTAATTTTTATTTTTTTGGCAGCCACCGGAATTAAACTCAGCAAGGCCTTACTATGTCTAAGCAATCCTGATTCTGTATTACAGCTCAAAAAAATCATTTTCTTATTTACATTGATTTTCTCACTCAGTATTTCTGACAGAGTAGTCTACAGGAAATTTTTTAAAGTCTACCAACTTATTCCACTACCAAAAAAATATGTTCCCAATTACATCTTTCTTTCCTATCACACCTCCAATATTTGCAATCTACCCGAGTAAAAAATCTTTTTTGATTTGTTTTGATTTGAAGAGTCTGCTTGGGGTTTACAAATATCTATGCAAACACTTCCAAGCAAAAATCCTAAACATTCTAGACTTTGTTGCATACTTGGGAGCCATACTTCCATCCTCCCATTGTTCCTTGTCAATTGCTTATCCTTATGGAGGGCTTCTTCAGACTGTACAAATTAATTAAAGAAGGCACAGCCACAAATAGTCAGTTCAATTAAAATAATTAAACAATTAAAATTCAATACTGAAGTATTTTAAAAATACAGAATAACAATTCAGAGACCTAATGGTGTGTTGACATCATACCTGAGCAACTTTGTTATAATATACAACAATTCATATTTGATGCTTGTAAAAATATAAAGGATATATATAACATGGCATGACATCCCTCTACATCTCTAAAACTAGTTTAAACATTGTTTGTAACATTTTTTACTTCCTTATAATGCTTGCAATATTATCCATAGGCCACCAGATGGTGTTATAACTTAATATCTAATAAGGCCTGATACGCACTTTCAACTGAGGGATTAGCACACAATCATTTTCAACTGATACTAGTAAAAATACAAAATAACAATTCAGAAACCTAATGGTGTGGTGACATCATGCCTGAAACAGCATTATATAATATACAACAGTTCTATTTGATGCTTGTAAAAAAATATAGAGGATATATATGACATGGCATAACATCTCTATGTCTCTAAAATAGTTTAAACATTGTTTGTATTTTACTTCCTTGCAAAATGCATGCAATGTTGTCCATAGGCCACAGATGGCGTTATAACTTAGTATCCTGTGGGCATAATACACTTTTCAACTGAGAGTTAGCACACAATCATTTTCAACTGATACTAGTATGAAAATGTGTTATAATTAACTAGGAAATACATACTAGTAGATATATAAAATCCTTGTCATATATATGTCCGGTTAAGTGAAATCAGAATATGAGGCATAAATATGCTTAGTTAAAACTATAATTCTAGACCTATTGCATCTAGGTCATATCAAAAATAGAATACCCATAAGTTTGGCAATCTAAAAATGGTATTGTAAATAAAAGAGATTTTTATACATATATATCTGATAATTAACAATGTTTTGACTCTACCTAGCCTCCTTTTTCTTAAGGAAGGGTAAATGTTAATTTTGTCATTCCAGACCTGGAGGGTGGTCAGATTTATCGAATAATCCACCTGGTTCATATTCTAAAAGTAAGTGTCTCCACATCCCCCTCCTCTGCGTGCAGGAGTAATACTTTGTATAACAAAAAAGGTAAAAGTATGCCCATCCCTCTATTTTAGCACGTGTTTAGCCAGGGCATTCCGTTCATCTCCTGTTCTTATGCAATTGTGTTCCCTTATTCTCTCTTAGCTGTCTATTTGTTTCCTATATAGAAAACAATTACAGAACTCACACTGGAGCCAAATAGACCACATTATCTGTTCTACAATTGGAGCCTGTTAAAAGGAGAAGGTTTGTCCTGTAATTGGTGATGTGAACTGTACATCAGTATTGATGTAGGTGCATTGATTACCCAGCTGTTGCAAGGAATAGTGTTAGTATTGGGAGTTAGATGTATACTTGTGAGTTTGTGAGGCATAATGTTAAACCCAATTGGAAGCTTATTCTTATAGTTAAATCTGGGTTGTTCATCAGTTAGGTTACTGATCTCGTTGTCTAATCTCTTAACAAATGCCAATGTAGTTGGTTAATTATGTTTTTTAATCTCACTAACATCTTTTTGTGTAATATAAAAGAAAAACTGACCTTTGAGTCTTTATCATCTC
Source organism: Protopterus annectens (assembly GCF_019279795.1). Taxonomy (NCBI): domain Eukaryota; kingdom Metazoa; phylum Chordata; order Ceratodontiformes; family Protopteridae; genus Protopterus; species Protopterus annectens. The sequence goes on along the minus strand of NC_056751.1, from coordinate 574,006,873 downwards.
CATTAGTATCATCTTCCTTTTCTATATCTGCTCTACTGGAAGAATGGGTGGAACAACAGCACTTATCAGCCTTGCACTTCATCTATTTGGCTTTATCCCACATCTCTCTCCACGTCATAGGATCTTTGTAGTAGTCTACCTTTCAGTCCCTTCAACCTCATTATAGAAAGCCTATCTCCATTGGGGTTGAGCCCTGAATGCTCTCATTAGTTGTCCCTTAATTACATTATAGAAGAAGATATGCTTAGGATACATACTATTTCCTATGTAAAATGGAATTTCTGAAACCGCATATATCCTGTACACAGAAGTGTTTTATAATTCCATTACTTAATTTCATTACATTAACATCCAAAAGAAATGTGTTCTGAAAGGAATAAGACATGGTGAACTTCAAAAATGTGTTAGACCATTGATGTCATGCACCAAATTCTAGCAAAGGTATTTTCATTTCCTTTTCCAAACTAAAAAGAATTAGATCTACAAACCTCTTATAGAGATACTAACATTGTTCTTAAAAGGAAGGAAGGTGAAACAGTTCTTCATTCTCCCATTGGAATGTTACATGAGCTATGTTAGAAGTGGCTATTGGCACATGGCATGCCCATAGCTTCGCCATCATTTTGTATGTACAGATTCTCATTAGAATAAAGATGTCAAAGTATTCTACAAAATAAGTTTCTAGGAACATAGTTAATAGCTCTATGGAACTGAATATCCATATCTGCATGTTGTCTAAGATGGTGGAGACACTATTAATACCCACATCATTGGGTATAACTTAGTGAAAAAGACTTTTCCGTCCAAAGTGAACTAACAAATATTCTTCAGTATTTTTCTTTTTGATAGGAATTCATATAGTTGTTGGTGAAACTGTTGCCTATCCTTTAAGATGTTCACATTGCTCTCAATGCTATTCCTAAGATGGTATTCTACAAAAAGGGAGAGGAGGTTCTGTCAGCCATCCACGTCCTGAGACAATGGAGTCTCATAGGGGGTTCTCTAATCCTTTATGTACTTTAGGAAGTCCTTGCAAAGATAGGAATTAATGGATGGTCAGCCTTGAGAAATCTATAAAAATCTTTCTTAATCAGATTACTTTTAATAAATCATCTAAAGTGTCATAGACCCTGAAAATTCTTACAATTACCTCATTAATGTCCAATCCTAAAGCACTTCCATCGTTGTTCAACATATCAAACATATTTCTAAGGTAATGTTCAGTGTCCACTGACTACCAATGGTCCTCCCTTGTCTGCTGGGTATTTATTATGATATTAGCATCATCTTTTCCAAGTCTTATGGGGCTCTCCTCTGATATTTTTAAGAAGTCAGGTTATTTTTACTAAATTTTCTGCAAAGTGTTTTGATCTTCTGTTAGCTGGAGTAATAGTCATGCAAATCTTTTCTCAGCCTAACCTGGTATATGTGTCAATCACACCAGGATTTAAGGCTGGAGAATAAGTACACTTAGGGACAAAATTATTCATGACTTGGTCTCTGTCAGATTTGACCAAAAATCAAGTCTTAATTGCAGACTTCTAACAAACATTTTTCCGCATCTATTGCAGTGTCAGTGTGTTAGGCTCATTTTGGCTAAAATTATAAGTGATGAGCATACTTAGAACACTGTTTCTCCTCAGGGGCTGGAGCTCCTTGCCTTGATAGATTTATTACTAAGGGTTCCCTGTCTTGGTCCACATTTTCTTGGTGCAGTGTGGGACCTGCAGTTGGCTCTATAGACTTCCTTTTCTGTAGGTCCCCTGCTCATTGGTGAGCAGCCCCTAGGCAGGGGGCTGTGTATGGGGGAAAGGGACTTCCTCTTGAAAAGAATCTTAGATTTCACTATCTTTCTCATATGTTCAGGCTGTTTGCTTACTTTCTTCTTAACTATTGGCATATTCCCATTTCTTTTGTGTTAATGTTATTTACAATGCCCATAACATTAGATTTCACGTTGTAATTACAAACTATTATCACATTGCCTACTATTTCTTTTATTTTTTAACAGTTGGATATAAATTCACATTATTAGCAGACCTTTCAGTTGTGTTATTGGTGTCCAATATAGTATTTTATAGCCCTTTGTCATTGGCGGGATCAATGATACTGTTCTGTTCAGAATTAACAGTGGCATTGTCAACATTCAATGTTGACAATGCCACTGTTAATTCTGAACAGGACACAGTTATCATTGATCCCACTAATGATAAAGGGGCTATAGATACTATATTGGACACCAATAATATTGCCAACACAACTGAAAGGTCTGCTAATAATGTGAATTTATATCCAACTGTTGTGCAAAATAAAAGAAATAGTAGGCAATGTGATAATAGTTTTAATATGTCTAGTTCTAATGTTATGGGCATTGTAAATAACATTAACACAAAGAATGGGAATATGCCAATAGTTAAGAAGAAAGTGGCAACAGCTGAACATGAGAAAGATAGTGAAATTAAGATTCTTTCAAGGAAGTCCCTTTCTACAGTCCCCCTGCTCAGGGGCGCTCACCAATGAGCAGGGGACGACAGAAAAGGAAGTTCATAGAGCCAAATCAAGTAGGTCCCACACTCAAGAAAATGTGGACCAAGACAGGGAACTTAGTAATAAATCTATCATGCAAGGAGCTCAGCCCTGAGGAGAAATTAGTACTAGGAAAGGGCCTATCATTTATACCTAGCCAAATGAGCGAACACACTGACACTGTAATAGATGTGAAAATGTTTGTTAGAAGTCTGCAATTAAGACTTGATTTTGGTCAAATTGACAGAGACCAAGTCATGAATAATTTTAAACCTGTGAGTACTTATTCTCCAGCCTTAAATCCTGTGATTGACACATATACCAGGTTAGTTGAGAAAGATTTGCATGACTATTACTCAGCTAGAAGATCAAAACACTGCAGAAAATTTAGTAAAAATAACCTGACTTTTAAACAGAGGAGAGCCCTACAAGACTTGAAAGATGATGTTAATATCATAACAACACCAGCAGACAAGGGAGGACCATTGGTAGTCATGGACACTGAACATTACCTTAGAAATATGTTTGATATGTTGAACAACGATGGAAGTTATTTAGGATTGGACATTAATGAGGTAATTGTAAGAATTTTCAGGGTCTATGACACTTTAGATGATTTATTAAAAAGTAATCTGATTAAGAAAGATTTTATAGATTTCAAGGTTGACCATCCATTAATTCCTATCTTAAAAGGACTTCCTAAAGTACATAAAGGATTAGAGAACCCCCCTATGAGACCCATTGTCTCAGGACGGATGGCTGACAGAACCCTTCTCCCTTTTGTAGAATACCATCTTAGAACAGTATTGAGAGCAATGTGAACATCTTAAAGGATAGTAAACAGTTTCTACTTAACTATATGAATTCATATCAAAAGAAAATACTGAAGAATATTTGTTAGTCACTTTGGACGTGAAAAGTCTTTTCACGGTTATACCCAATGATGTGGGTATTAATAGTGTCTCCAATTATCTTAGACAACATGCAGATATGGATATTCAGTTCATAGAGCTATTAACTATGTTCCTAGAAATTATTTTAGAGAATAACATCTTTATCTTTAATGAGAATCTGTACATACAAAATGATGGCGTAGCTATGGGCACGCTTATGTGCCAATAGCTACGCACATAGTCATGGCCCAATGGAGAATGAAGAACTGTTTCACCTTCCTTCCTTTATGAACAATGTTGCATTCTATAAGAGGTTTGTAGACGACCTCTTTTTAGTTTGGAAAGGAAATGAAAATACCTTGCTAGAATTTGAAAAGGACATCAATGGTCTAACACATTTTTTGAAGTTCACCATGTCTTATTCTTCAGAACACATTTCTTTTTTGGATGTTAATGTAATGAAATTAAGTAATGGAATTATAAACACTTCTGTGCACAGGAAGATGTGTTTCAGAAATTCCATTTTACATAGAAATAGTATGCATCCTAAGCATATCTTCGATAATGTAATTAAGGGACAACTAATGAGAGCATCTAGGCTCAACCCCACGGAGATAGGCTTTGATAATGAGGTTGAAGGACTGAAAGGTAGACTACTACAAAGATCCTATGACGTGAGAGATGTGGATAAAGCAATAGATGAAGTGCAAGGGTTGAGAAGTACAAGAGCTCGCCCATACTTCTCCAGTAGAGCAGATATAGAAAAGGAAGATGATACTAATGGAGATGATAAAGACTCAAAGGTCAGTTTTTCTTTATATTACACAAAAGATGTTAGTGAGATTAAAAACATACTAATTAACCATTGGCATTTGTTAAGATTAGACAATGATATCAGTAACCTAATTGATGAACAACCCAGATTTAACTATAAGAATAAGCCCAATTTGAAGCGAACATTATGTCACAAACTTACAAGTAGACATCTAACTCCCAATACTAACACTATTCCTTGCAACAGCTGTAATCAATGCACCTACATCAATACTGATGTACAGTTCACATCACCAATTACAGGACAAACCTTCTCCTTCTTAACAGGCTCTAATTGTAGAACAGATAATGTGGTCTATTTGGCCCAGTGTGGTTCCTGTAATTGTTTTTATATAGGAAAAGCAAATAGACAGCTAAGAGAGAGAATAAGGGAACACAATTACAGTATAAGAACAGGAGATGAACGGAATGCCCTGGCTAAACACGTTAAAAATAGAGGGGATGGGCATACTTTTACCTTTTTTGTTATACAAAGTATTACTCCCACGTTAAGAGGAGGGGATGTGGAGACACTTACTTTAGAATATGAAACCAGGTGGATTATTCGATGTAAATCTGACCACCCTCCAGGTCTGAATGACAAAATTAACATTTACCCCTTCCTTAAGAAAAGGAGGCTAGGTAGAGCTTCAAAACATTGTTAATTATCGTATATATATGTATAAAAAATCTTTTTATTTACAATACCATTTTTTAGATTGTTTAACCTATGGGTATTCTATTTTTGACAGGACCCAGATGCAATAGGGTCTAGAATTATAGTTTTTAACTAAGTATATTTATGCCTCATATTCTGATTTTCACGAACCGGACATATGATATGACATATGATTTTATATATCTACTAGTATGTATTTCCTAGTTAATTATAACACATTTTTCATACTAGTATCAGTTGAAAATGATTGTGTGCTAACTCTCAGTTGAAAAGTGTATTATGCCTACTAGGATACTAAGTTATAACGCCATCTGGTGGCCTATGGACAACATTGCATGCATTATAAGGAAGTAAAAATGTTACAAACAATGTTTAAACTAGTTTTAGAGATATAGAGGGATGTTATGCCATGTCATATATATCCTCTATATTTTTTACAAGCATCAAATAGAACTGTTGTATATTATAATGCTGTTTCAGGTATGATGTCACCACACCATTAGGTTTCTGAATTGTTATTTTGTATTTTTACTAGTATCAGTTGAAAATGATTGTGTGCTAACTCTCAGTTGAAAAGTGTATCAGGCCTATTAGGATATTAAGTTATAACACCATCTGGTGGCCTATGGATAATATTGCAAGCATTATAAGGAAGTAAAAATGTTACAAACAATGTTTAAACTAGTTTTAGAGATGTAGAGGGATGTCATGCCATGTTATATATATCCTTTATATTTTTTACAAGCATCAAATAGAATTGTTGTATATTATAATGCTGTTTCAGGTATGATGTCAACACACCATTAGGTCTCTGAATTGTTATTCTGTATTTTTAAAATACTTCAGTATTGAATTTTAATTGTTTAATTATTTTTAATTGAACTGACTATTTAAGGGCTGTGCCTTTTAATTAATTTGTACAGTCTGAAGAAGCCCTCCAAGGGTGAAAGCGCTTACTGGTCTTACAATAAAGAACGTTCCCTTTTACATTTTGTGGAGCTATTGTTCTTTTGGATGAGCTGGATATATTCTGTATAACTGACATTCTGAGAAGATTTAAGCCGCTGTGTTCCTGTGCCTATTGCGAAGTTCATTTATTTTTATTCACAGCAGGAACACTTTTCTCTTGACTGGGACATTTCAGCAGTTTCAGTTTTAACATATATGAATATATATTTGTTAAAATGATTTAAGTTGCGGACTGTGTTGTAGTGGTGATCAGTTTACAATCTTTTAAGAAAGTTTGGAAGGTGGTCATTCAAAGACTTAAGGAGAGTACCAGGCAATTTTACTTGGGTCAAATATGATGGCCCAGTCTAGACTAGAAGATAGATTGGAGGTTTTTGTTTATATCTGATTGGAGTGGCGAAGAGTTGTGTGAAGTTGTATTGACTTATCAGAAACGTAGGGTCGGGAGCTGAAATAAGATTGCTAATCGATATTTACTTCACCTAGGATGATGGTTTCCTTGTTTGTTTTTTTTTTTTTTTTTTTTTTTTAACAAGAAACATCTTTATTGAATTATCACTTATGACATAGGCAACCGTACATTTATATAAATGAAAACAAACCACAGTGACATTTTCAGTTGCAAACATTATACATCACATATAATTTTCTAAACAGTCACAGTCAGTCAGACATTACATAGCTCATTCAATTCCTGCCTTCCCTTAAACCACATTCCTCCTCCAAACATCATTCCCATTTTTTCTATGTAATTTGCTCCTACTCTTTTCTAAAGATCCCACTTTCAGTTCTTTTAACAGTGTTATTATATTCACTACCTCTACTACAGTTGGTTTAAACTTTGATTTCCATTTTCTAGTAATTTTTATTTTTTTGGCAGCCACCGGAATTAAACTCAGCAAGGGCTTACTATGTCTAAGCAATCCTGATTCTGTATTACAGCTCAAAAAAATCATTTTCTTATTTACATTGATTTTCTCACTCAGTATTTCTGACAGAGTAGTCTACAGGAAATTTTTTAAAGTCTACCAACTTATTCCACTACCAAAAAAATATGTTCCCAATTACATCTTTCTTTCCTATCACACCTCCAATATTTGCAATCTACCCGAGTAAAAAATCTTTTTTGATTTGTTTTGATTTGAAGAGTCTGCTTGGGGTTTACAAATATCTATGCAAACACTTCCAAGCAAAAATCCTAAACATTCTAGACTTTGTTGCATACTTGGGAGCCATACTTCCATCCTCCCATTGTTCCTTATCAATTGCTTATCCAATCACTCTTCCCAATCTTTTCTAGTCTATATAGTTATCTTGCAATATTCTGTATGCCGTACTAATTATCCCTGTTTTAACAGCACCTTCTGTTCTAGATTCTATTAAAAACACTACCAATGTTGGACTTTCACCTAGGATTCCCCCTGTTTCTTTCTCTTTGTCTATACTCCATCAATCCTTGATAGGGAAGGCAATCTCTAACCTGCAGTCCAAATGTATTCTTTGCCTCTTCCCATTATATTAATTTTCCGTCTCTAAGTATTTGCTCCCAGTATCTTGGTTCCTTTGCCACTTTTCTCCAGTAAAGTCCAGACCCCTCTTGCCTTAGGGTTGCCACCTTTTCAAATGCCCAAAGTGGGACAGTGTTGGTAGAAACGTCAGATTTTGCAGTGCAAAACATATCCACAGCCAGTACAAAGGACAGAACTTCACTTTTTTTCCCCTAAATAAAAGCATATTCTTGTAGCATTTTAGTTGCTTATTCTGTTTCTTATAACATTTAGGTGTTTCAGATACAGAATAATTGTTCTATGCAGCTGTTACATAAAATATAGGAAATATATTTGTCCTAAAATCTCAGGACATTTGCCATTTTTACGATTTCTTTGCAGGACACAACTTCCCAAAAAGGGAATGTCCCTCGCAAAGTGGGACAGGTGGTAACCCTATCTTGCCTATTCTCTGTACCAATAATTGCAGTCATCCCTATAAGCAGAATCTCCTTTCTCCATTCCTCTGTTGGCTTACTTCTTTCTGCTGTTTTATGAATATACATATAACACAAACAACACAGGGAAAGAGGACACCCCCTGCCTGGTGCCTCTGTTCAAATAGAACTTATCAGACAGGAATCCACCACTTTTTTCACCTCCGATCCCTCATATATCCTCTTAATTAACCTTGTTATTGTGTCAGGGAATGTAAATGCTTCCATTGCTCTACTCATAAAATCCCAGCTTATTCTATTGAATGCTTTCTCTGCATCAAGATCCACGAACAACAGTGGCATTTTCTAACATTCTGCTTCTCTCTGGACAATCAATGTTCTTTTAATGTTGTCAGATGTTTGCCTTCCCTCCACAAAAATGCATTGATCAATATATTTCAATCTGGCATCACCTTTGCCATTCTTTTAGTCATTACAGACATAAACACTTTATAATCATGGTTTAGAATAAAACTGAGCCTACATGAAGCTGGAGCTGATGGGTCTTTACCATCTTTAGGTATTACAGCCACCATTACTTTCTTCAAGGATGTTAGTGCTTCTCCTTTTAAATACTGTTATACAAAGCTTTCCAGATCTTTATCACTTTCATCTCTCCTAGTTCCCAAACTTCCTCAGGAATATCATCTATTCCTGGAAACTTTCTTGTAGATTTTTTTAATACATCACCATTTTTATCTCATCTCCTCATATCCTGATAATTCAGAGTCATCTACTTCTAACATTGGCATACTTAATTCTTCCATAAACATTTCTATTTGTACTTTTTTATTTCCACATTTCTCTGCTTTATACAGATTTTTATAAAATTTCTGAAACCTTTCTAATATCTCTGTAGGATCTCTGGTTATTTTCCTTGTTATAAGCTCCCTAAGCTTGGCAACAGCCCTTTCTACTTTCTGTTGTCTGAGTCATTATGCTAAAAGTTTTTATGCTCTGGAGTTCTTATCAAAAAACAGTTGCTTAGTAGCAATCATTCTAAACTCATGCATATTATCCAGGTAACCCCTAATCTTCTATTTAGCACTCTGCAGTTGTGCCTCTTCTTGTTCTGTGAGATCCCCCTTATTCTGCAACAGTTGTCGGCCCCTGTAAATAATTTGTGTTACTTCTTAACTATATCTCTTTTATTTCTACCCTATTTTTAAATTCTTCTTTCATTTTATCTCACCTCCTAGCTATGTTTTCTGAAGAAATCTCTATCTTCCCTAATAACTCCTGGATAAATTCCACTACCTATTCCTTAAATTCATCTTTGTTTAACAGACAGGGAGGGAAACACCAGTGTCTCATTTTTATTTCATTACCTTGCATTTTTTTATTTATTACTGACACTTGATCTGAAATAGTTATTGGATGCATACCAAAACTTACAGTTAAATGCACATGTTCCTGTGAAATATAATTTCGGTCTAGCCTAGCCCAACTTTTGTGCCTTGGTGAATAACAAGTAAATTCTCCTACTGCTAAATTCATATCTTCCATACTAAATACTTGCATAAATGTCTTCAAAAATCTATCTTCTTTTGTTATAGTTTCCTTCTAGGCCCCCAGATGCATTCTCACTGTTAGAAAATGCAATTCCAATCCCACCTAAAAGTAAAATTCCCCTGCTGAAGGCTGATTATTTTTCCCAGAACTTCTTAAGCTCCACTGTAGTAGTTTTACATGGAATAAATACATGCCAGCATAATCCTCCTCTCTTGCTAGAACCTGCTTAATACTACAATTCTACCATTATTGTTGTTTTTCAACTATGCCTCTAGCAATTAATATAAGTATTCTGCTTTCCTTTGTCCTGGGTTGTCTGCTGAATAACCATCCTGAAATCCTTTTTTTTTTTTTTTAATCAAATTCACATGATCAGTTCTTTCCAAATGCGTCTTCTACAGCATAGCTATTTACACTGTGTATTTCTTAATATAGTTTACTGTTCTTTCCTTTTTGTATATACCTGTGAGACCATTAACATTCAAAGATAATATGGAAAGTGTTGCCATTATGACAAGAGGTTATTATTCCCACCCGTTTTGTATAACAGCTTTTTTTTTAATGTCCAGTTTCAGCTTTTGTGTTACATGCATATACTAATGTTTGGCAGGTTAATCGTTTATACAGTTGTTTCTAGTCATATACATTTGAACTTATGTCACATCTTACAAGACTTTTTTTTATTTTACAAGACTTTTTGTATTAATGAAAACAATCAAACAAAAAACAACACACCCCCAGTGTATAGCCATAACCCACTAACTTAAAACAAACACACAAAACTATGCACATCTTCAAATAATGAAGTGTAATCACCCTAATAGGAACATTTGTCCCAGACTGACAGCAACACTCACAGGCTTCAACCAACCTACAATTAAGGTTATCAATGCTAAGATGCAAGTTACAGTATGTGCTTTTACTTACATGAAGTGCAGTCTGTTTCTGTCATCTTTATTCCTCCCCCTAGATGTAGAAATTAACTTGAATGCTTTCAGAAAACTTCATCTTTTAGCCAGTGGGGAAAAAGTATTCTGTTTTTTTGCCCACTTATCAGACTGCTTCCATAGAAACATGATAACCAGATACAGAGCTGCTTTCTGTTACAAGCTTCTCATGTTGCACTGTGAACATTTATTTGCTAAAGGAAAACTTTTCATTACTTTCAATGTTCTTTTATTTACTTGCTTCCACTTACAACTTGTCATTAGATCAATCCAAGGGCCTTAAGCCAGTCATTCCCCTATGCAAAAGTAAGAAAAAGCATATGAAATGTACTTGTATCATGCTCTGTATACTTTTACAACCAGTCTCTCACCTCAACGACCTAAGATTACAGCCTGTTATTTTAAACATGTTTTCTTTTTTTACATTATAGTGCCTACATTTCTTAAAACTAAACAAGAAGAAAGAAAGAAGGAAAAAATGTACCTGTTTACTTTGGTAACTCTATAACACACGGAAATATCTGAAAATACTTTACTAAATAACATGCAGTACATGTCATGTTTTATAAAAATACAATAAAGAACAAAAATTGTTTTACTTTCAGTTACTTCTCCCCTTCCTCTTCCCCTCTCCATAATGTTCTTCCAAACATTCATGACTTGAATGGAGCATATGCTGTGGAGTCCCCTACAAGTTTAACAAAGTCAAAAAAGTCATATATTTTCAGGTTTTCTTGTTCCACCATATTTCACAAATGTGATTAATATTTTGTAATCACACATGTATTCAGCAATTTCTGAGTTGCTGGTTTTCATCCTTTTGATCTCAAATCTCCAACTCCAGTCTCTGGTCATCTCGAACGTATTCCTGGTTCTTCAAGTTAATTCATGTGCTTTTCTCTGTAACTCAAGCATTTTCCCTTGGAACATTAAAAAAGGTTTCACTGGCATAGTCTCTCGATGATCTTTATTATCAGAAGAATAAGAAGCAGGGTGCTCTTCTGTTTTATAGCTTACTTTTTCTTGGGCAAACTTTTGTAGTTTTTCCTTTTCATCAAAAAATGACTTCAGAATATTTTTTCCTGGAGGGTCAAAGATTACTGGATATAGCAGCTTGAATCTCATACCTGCCTCTTGACATTGTCTGATTGCTGGAATAAATGTACTCCTCTTCTGCCTGGTGTACAGTGATGAATCATTTTCCACAAACACTCAACTGTCTCCAACTTTTAGTACTTCGTCCTTCTGCCTCAGTTTTGTCAGAATCAACTCTTCCTGCCTTTAGGATCGCATCTTTGCTATTAGAGGTCTTGGCTGCTTTCTCATTGCCAAGTTTGGAGCATACACATGATGTGTCCTTTCAATTAACAACTCTTGCTGTGGAATACCAAGCCAGTTGCTTATTTGTGCTTTCATAAAATTAATACAGTCTGTTCCATCTAATTTCTCTGGTACAGCAGAAAATCCTATGTGCTCTGTTTTCTAATTCTACCATTTTTTTGAAACATCTCTTCTTGAGCAGTCTCATATTCTGCCAGCCTTTTCTTTGTTTTGACCTGTGGCTTTTCCAGTTTTATCAAGTCATCTGAATATCTGTTTAAGGCTTCTTCCAGTTTTTTCAGCCTTTTGTTATTTGAGTTGGTATACTCCTTCACTGCATCATTTATTTTAATCAGCTCTGTGCACAACTGACTTATTTTTCCTTTATATTAGTTATTTACCTATGAACCTATAGAAAATTCACCCCAGGGATCACTCCAGTGGCTCTACTTGACAGAGGCACTATGAACTAAGGTTGGGTGTCATGATGCCAGGGTAATCCTATGGACTATGCCTGTAAAGGCTCCACGGCCATTAGCCTAGTACACACCTATGAACCTGTATTACTGGAAGTCATGTCTTGCACAAAAGCTAGATCTAGAACTGCTTTCTGCTGAACAGCTGAAGGAACCTTTCCAGACAGTGTTTTCTCCTTACCTTTTGTGGTTGATTTTCTGTCAGGTTCTCTAAATTTCTTCTTTGCTGGCATCTAGGCAGTGCACTTACTAGCTAGTAAATGAAATTTACCCAGAAAGACAAATTCACTGTCTCTTTTTTCTGAATTTCCATTTTCACACTGGAAGAGTTGAAATTAAGCTGCTACTTAGTGTGCAGCCATCTTGGAAGTCCTAGGATGATGGTTTCTTGGTTACATGTGAAGAGCCAAGAAAGAATGTCCTCTAAAATTGAGTTGCTGTTGCCTAGTGAAATGTAAACAGCTATGAGGCAGATAGATTTGTGATCATTAATTTTTAAGAGGGAAAGGAGTATTTCAACATTGTAGGTAGATTGGGCTTGGTGAAAGTACCAATGAATTATTGTAAAAAACTATTAATAAAATAAAAATGTCCATACCACCTTGCAATCCTGCTACTTTGCAATAAAGCAAACAGACAGCTATGATTCGCAAACACTTTATCCATATCTCAAGAGCACACTCCAAAGCTAGCAGTAGTGCCCTGTTTCCTTGCTAGAAACTGGAATAACCTTCTCTCATGAAGAGATCAGAGTAACCTATCCAGTTTTAAATATGTGTTTAAGCAATACTTTAAGGACACCAATTGCATAAATTATCATAAAGCCTGAATACTAACGCAATCAATAAACTATGAATAAATAAACAAATAAATGATGCCATTCATTACTAAACATGTATTCTCACTAAATTATACATATCATGTTTGCCAGTTCAACCAATGACTACAGCCAGCTGCCTACCTCTGTTATGAATTAGCACAGGAACATAAATATACATCCCCTTCTCCAATGGACTAATGCAACAGTCATCAGCTGCCTGCTATGGTCATCAGAAGGACATTTGTTACCAGTGTACTATATTTTAGTGTGGTCATGGATGAGCTTTGTGTATATGATGTTCGACCTAAGTTGTCATACATTTTCCTATGTTGCTCATTCTGTTTATGACTGTCTTTAGTACTTGCATATCCACCCACTTCCATGGTAACTTGCACACACACACACACACACACACACACACACACACACACATATATATATATATATATATATATATATATATACACACACACACACACACAAAACTCCCAACTGTAGCAAATTACTCTGTTTTTACCAAGGTTTGTGGTCCAAATAATGGGGTGCCATGATTCTCGAGTGGCACCCCTTCATTTCTGACTTTTCCCCCAGCTTTTCTTATTTTTCATTTTTTCCCGGTTTTGAGTTGACATCAGCTCTGTCAGGGCTACCAGCCTGTGCTCAGTACACATATCTCTGCCATCGCGCCATTTCAAGACTTCGAATGGATATGCGCAAGCGGGGAAACAGTTATAGTTATATGGATCTATTCTGCAGTTTATATGGGTCTATTCTGCCGTTCTTAAGTCCAGGGTTTCTTTCTTATCTGCGAGCAGGAACTGGGAATTTCAGACTTCATATTCTTCAGAAAATAAATGCTAACACAAAACCTTTTATTCTAGCAATTTTCTAACTATAAGATCAGTATTTGAATTTTGTCCCTATTCTGGGGCTGTATTCCCCCATTATTGGCTTTGTCCAGGTTTTTTGTGCTAAGAGGTTCAGAGCTATGGTGAGAAGTGAGAAATTAATTCACTAAATGATAGGAAGACGTAAACTTAAATGACTATCTTTCAGCAAACTGCTGATTTGGCATAGTGGTATGTTGCTCTGACTGTGGTGCATAGGGTCCTGTGTTCAAGACTTGGCAGTGAAATGCATTGTGGTAACACAATATTTTATTCTAGTCACTTTCCAAAATGTTTCTCTGCCCCCCCTCCAAAAAAAAAACAAAAACTGAAATTGAAAATAATTGCGAGAAGCTGTGCAAGATGCCTCATATATATGTGTGTGTGAATATATATGTGTGTGTGTGTGTGTGTGTGTGTGTGTGTGTGTGTGTGTGTGTGTGTGTGTGTATATATATATATATATATATATTGTATGGGTGTGGAAGTAGACTTTTATGATGGACATGTTCTGAATTGGGCAGTTTTGTCATTACTGGTTCATGCATTTTGTTTCATTGCCTTCTGGAAACATTTTCAAACAAATTTAAAATGCACTCTAACAAGTGTACTGTATTATACAAGGAATATAATTTAATAAAGTCAGGAAGGTGTATCAAAGAACACATGTATGTTTCTTGTTTTGTGTGCAAGGGGCCAATGATTTGAAAACAGCCCAAAGGTAATCTTTATCCACCACTGGCCAGATGCATTTTCTTTGTATGTGGTGTGGGTTTTAATGCTGTTTCAATAAATGTGAGTTTCAAGGGCAGAGAAGTTTTAATGCCAAGTCTGTTTTCATTGTGAGACAGTATTGCTTTGTTTAGCATATGTCTATTAATGTTTGTGCATTGTGCTATAAAATGTAAAAATAAAATCCAAATAATCATTGTAGAAGTAAAGCTGTATGTGCACATTAGTGTTTATGGTAAATGTGGCAAAACAGACAGGTAATGGGACACTGGAATGGCTGCAGGGGGACTCTGTTGCCATATTTTGGTTGCCTGCTCTTCAGTTTGTGTTTTAACGTTGGTATCCCACAATTCCATTGGAGTGGGAGGGGTAATTATGTATGCAAATTTGATGTTAATCAGCATACAGATTTGTACCTATATTTCTTGGGCCTTGTCCAGATTTTTGATGTTTTCAGGTTGAGCAAACTGCGAGAGATGCACTTACATAGCCAAACTGGAAGCAAAGCTCTCTCCAGCCAAGATTGTGCTAGACAGTCAAAAGGAGAAGGTTAACACCTGCACTACACCTCAAGCAACACATAGCTCTTCAAAACTCACGCCACCAACATCTACACATAGTAACACTAAACCCACTTATGTGGAGGTGCTTAACATTAACCTGCCCAAGCAACAAAGACCTCCGAAGCTGAAACGCAAACAAACACCAATCACAACCAAACACCAATCTCAACCAAAGTGACACATAGCTCAAACCATCAGTGTACCACCAAACAGCAGCCCCTAAGGCAAGACAATGTACCCAACACTTTAGTCATAGGTGACTCTATAATCAGACACACTGATGTCCCACTCACCAGCCTGAATGAGGAGAAAATTACTGTCAGGTGCCAGGATCTGCCACATAACGCATGCACTCAAGTCCCTCCACAACAAGTACAAATACGACTCTGTCATTGTCCATGTTGGAGTGAATGACTTGAGATGCACCTCCCTGGACTACATGAAAAGAGACATGGAAGAGCTCTCGGATCATGTGGCCCAGGCAGGTATGATCCTAGCCCTGAGCATCATCCTGCCTTCGCCCAGAATGATACCACAGTATAAGGACAAAATGTTTGACTTCAACAATTGGCTAAGTTTCTGGATCATTCAAAGGGGATCCAGTATCTGTCTGCCTGGGACGACATGAGTGACAAACCACGATGCTTTGCCAGAGATGGTCTGCACCTGTCGCCCTTGGGATTCAGGTTACTGGCTAAGGTTCTTGCCACCCTACAGTGCCTTTTTTAGGCAAGGCTCAAAGGACAAAACCACCCCTGTAACAGATATAAGCATGCAAAATCTGAAGATAATGCTATTCAATGCTAGAAGTCTAAACGTCAAAATGCTCTCTCAAGGCACTCCTACAAATGGAGAACATCGATATCTGTGCAGTAACTGAGACCTGGTTCAAGGATCCAGAGAGCACCCCTGCAGTACCAGGCTACAACTCTTA
This sequence comes from Protopterus annectens, assembly GCF_019279795.1. NCBI lineage: Eukaryota > Metazoa > Chordata > Ceratodontiformes > Protopteridae > Protopterus > Protopterus annectens. Next base: position 573,990,818 of record NC_056751.1, on the reverse strand, counting down.
CCACACTTTTCAGCCTCCAAATCAGGACAGAAGCACTAAAGGCAGATGAGTGTCCATATTCACCAAGGATATTCACACCTCTAGGCCAGTTTCCCAACACAATGCATCTGAAATTCTACAAGTGCAACTAACACTAGGTAAGACTGCAATCCAAATTGTAGCTTGCTACAGATCCCCCACCATGCCCCAAGATTTTCACTACACCTTTCTAAACATACTAGAAAATATTTAGATACAACCAAACACCCTAATACTGGGTGATTTCAACTACCCTGCCATTAATTAGGAAAACTACTTGGGTACCAACACCTTTGCCCAACAGTTCTTGGAATTAATAAATTCCAATGCCCTGGACGAACTAATCCATAGTCCTACCAGGGGCTCAAATATCCTAGATGTGGTCATTACCAACATGGGATATTGATGCTCCACACCAGTGGTCACCCCCTCGTTGGTCAGGTCTGACCATAAGCTAATCACCCATGACGTCCACATCCCACCCCCACCCCCCCCCCCAGTAGGGAAACCTCCAAAAAAAAACTTCTGTAAAGCCAACTTCATGCTACTCAAGTCAGAAGTGACAAACTTCATGACACCCATGCAGACGGGAACTGAAAGTTCGACCGCTGAATCCTACACTAAGGCACTGTACAAGCACATCCACTTGTGCATGAATCATGCCATTCCAAACAGAACCAAGATGGTCTCCTCCAAAAAAAGGAAGCCAATCTGGTGGTCCCCTGCCATAAACAAACTATACAGCAGATACAGCAGAAGGAAGAAACTGTTGCAGAAAAGAGGAAAATCCCAGGATGCAAAAAACTCCCTTACCAGCCTCAGTAAGTAGCTGAGATCCCTCATAAAATCCTCCAAAGCTAGTTATGAAAATAAAATTGCCAAAGATTCCAAGAACCACAAGGCATTCTATAGTTATAAAACAGCAAACACAAAAGGACTCTGCAAGTATGGCAGCTGCAAGGACTCAAACCAAGGCAAAGTGCAAAACAGAAGAGAGAGAGCAGCAGCTGTAGCATCAGTATTCTTTATTAGGCTGGTAGTAAAAACTCCATAACCATGTAACAGACCGGTTTTGGCTAAAAAAAACCTCTAAGCCTTCCTCAGTGTAAAAGTAATAACATCAAACATTTCCAATATATATCTTGATCCAACTCACATGATCCAATTAGAGATGCTCGTTCACTCGGTCCCAATTTATACGAGGGAAACGCATCTGCTCTGATGAACATTCATATAAGCACTATAAACAAGATCTTCTTTCTATATTTAAAGACAGGGGCTATTCAAGCTGGTTATATATACCGGGCTTCCAACACAGTTGACCACTTGGCTAGGGCTGATCTCCTTCGATACAAAGCCAAAATTGATCATGACAATTCCACCATTAGATTTGTAACCACTTATGGCAGGAATACCAATTCACTCATGCAAAGTGTTCGACGTCACTGGAATATGTTGCTGGCTGACCATACATTGTCTGACATTGTACCTGCCACATGTTCTTTTTCTTTTAGAAAAGGCAAGAATCTGGGATCTTATTTTAATCATTACAAAAGCCATACATCATCTGACACATCCCTAACACAAACTACCTTAGTGGGGGATTGGTTGATTGGATGTTTTCCCTGTGGCCACTGTTCTTATTGTTCCAAAATTACCAAATCCAAAACTTTTAGCAGTAGCAACACTGGTCATTTTTTTGACATTACTTTTTTTGCCAACTGTCAGTCAGACTGGGTAATTCATTTAGCTACATGCCATTGCTCGTCATTCTATGTGGGGCAAACTTCACATCCTCTGAAGTTCCGGATGGGGGAACATTTTTGTGATATAAAACACAAAAGGAACACAAATGCCCTATATAAACATACATTAATATACCCATCTGCCTCTTTTAACTTCATTATTACTGACAGATTTAAAGCACAGTGATCCAATAAGGTGGGCTGGCATTATAGTTTGAACCAGAAAGAGAAAAAGTGGATTATTAAATTAGGTGGACTGTTCCACCCAGGATTGAATGAGCATCTCTAACTGGATCATGTGATTTGATCAAGATATATATTTGAAATGTTTGATGTTAACACTTTTACACTGAGGAAGGCTTAGAAGTTTTTTAGCCAAAACCAGTCTGTGTTACATGGTTATGGAGTTTTTACTACCAGCCTAATAAAAGATACTGATGCTACAGCTGCTGGTCTCCCTATTCTATAGTTATGTCAAGAATCTAAATGGCAATGCTCAGATTTGCTCTGAGCTACAACAGAATGGCATTAAATATACTGACCCCAAGGATAGTGCCAATATCCTGGCAGATGAATTCAGTGCAAACTTCACCCCCCCCAAAGAGCCCATCTCAATACCAAAAGATTAAAACAAATATTAGAAGAGCGTTACACCACAGCAAGCAATATTATTCATATTACGTCTGTATTCTACAGAAGCACAGAAGCGAAGATGTAGTCTCAAAATAAATACAATCTCAAAGTATATTAAGGCAAGCTTTTGTCATATGTAAGACAATAGGCAAAACGTATATTATCACTATTTGCAGAGTCAAAATGTGTAAAATTCCCAGCTTAAAAGCTAATTAGCTCGTAACAACAATAAAGCAAATGTAAATATATGAAGAACCCTTCTATTGTACAACGGACAAGTGCTTTCAGCTTTTTCAAGCCTTCATCAGATCTGATAACATACATTTTGCCTATTGTCTTACATATGAAAAAAGCTTGCCATTAATATACTTTTGAGATTGTATTTATTTTGAAACTACATCTTCGCCAGTGTGCTTCTGTAGAATACAAATGTAATATGAATAATATTGCTAGCTGTGGTGTAATGCTCTTCTAATATTTGTTTTGCTCTTGGTCTTGTTGAGCGTTCTTCAGCGAAATCTACTTTTTGTTTTTGAAAATCAAAAGATTGCCAGATTCAGGTTATCACGGCCATGCAGGTAAAAAACGCACTCTCCAAAGCTAAGAATACAGCATCCATGGGACCAGACAACATCCCGGGCTGTGTACTACATGAACAATAAAATGAACTGGTACCTCACCCAAATGTCATGTTTAATCATAGCCTAACCTCAGGCTTTGTGACCAATGAGTGGTGCACAGCTACAGTTATCCCACTCCACAAGGGGGGATCCACCTTGGATTCCAGGAACTATCGTCCCACCAGTCTGATGAGCCTGATCTGCAAAGCCATGGAACTTGTAAACAAAGACACTGGCAACCTTCAAACACTGGACCCCACCCATTTTGGTTTTGTAAAGGGCCGATCTTGCCTCCTCAACCTGATTGACTTCTTTGAATTAGTCTCCAGAGCCAAGGACGAGGGTAAGGCAGTCCACACAGTCTATCTGGACCTCACCAAGGCCTTCAATACCATCCCCCACTCTGGAATCATAGATAAACTTACTAAGCTGGGCATTAATCCCTGCATCACTCAATGGGTTGCCAAATGGCTTACTGACAGAACCTACACTGTAAAAGTAGCCGACTCAAAATCCAGCTTCAGACAAGTGACAAGCGGAGTACCTCAGGGTTCAGTCAGGATAAAAGATTTTACTGATGTATCTGGTACCTCGGCTTACGCCTTCAAAAAATAAATTATTACATCAAGCAGCTTTCTTTATATACATCTTACTTAATATATTCAATTAACTAACTAGTCATCAGTAACAAATCAGTGATTTAAAGTGCCCATCACACATTGCCCTTATTTTACTATTCATTACATATTTGTTTAATTTGTCAGTATTTATTTTAATAAAGGTTGGATAAATAAGTAGTATCATTATATATTTTATATATGTATATCAATTAATTCTAGACTCACATTTCTTTCGAAAGTAAAGACGTTGTGAGAAATATATACAGACATATTAATTTATTTTTATAAAATCAACTAGGTTAAATGGAATTAAAAGTGGTAAAATATGTGTGAATATCTGCAATTTAAAAAAAAAAACATGTAATGAATAGTAAAATAAGGGCAATGTGTGATGGGCACTTTAAATCACCGATTTGTTACTGATGACTAGTTAATTGAATATATTAAGTAAGATGTGTATAAAGAAAGCTGCTTGATGTAATAATTTATTCTTTGAAGGCGTAAGCTGAGGTACCAGATACATCAGTAAAATCTTTTATCCTGATGATTTGTGTGGTTTATGGTCTTTTTTTGGAGCTGATCGTGTGTTTTTTTTTGCCATTACTGAATCCCCAAATGATGTGGATATTCTACAAAAGGGCCTTACAGAAACAGATGCTTGGTGCCAGAGCCATGGGCTCAAGCTCAATGCCAAGAAAAAAGAAGTTATGCTCTTACCATAACGTTCCATCTGAGTAGTAGACTTCATTCTTCTGCACATATGGGTATACGGATCCGATTCGTATCCGAGCCGGCAAATCTTTTCAAGCATCAGCTCGGAGCTCCAAGCTCCTCCCCTACCTATATTACATCACTTCCTCCTATCTAGCCCCAGATTGAGTTTACTGTCACTAAAAAGCAACATAACCTCAACACTAAACAGGAAACCCTGAACAGTGAGGGGGACGGATGGAGGGAAGGTGCAGAAGAATGAAGTCTACTACTCAGATGGAACATTATGGTAAGAACATAACTTCTTTATCTGAAGTAGTTGACTTCATTCTTTCTGCACATATGGGACAGAGTCCCCAGCTACTAGTATTCCTGGGAGGCCCTTATGGAAGGATATTTCTGAGCACCGCAGAGCCAAAGGATGCTTTCCCTCTAGAAATAAGATCCAACTTATAATGAGAGATGAATGTGTGTGAATTGGCCCATGTCGCTGCTGCACAGATATCATCTAATGGAACTCTTGACCAGAAAGCTGCAGAAGTGGCCACTGCTCTAGTGGAATGAGCCTTCAGAACACCAGGAGGAGATAAACCTTTGTCCTTATAAACATGTGCAATACAAAGAGTGATCCACCTTGCTAAGGACACTTTCGAAACTGCTTTACCCAGAAATGGTTTTGAAAAGGAGACAAACAATTGATCCGACTTCTGGAAGGGTTTAGTCCTATGGAGGTAAAAATGAAGCTGTCTATGGACATCCAATAAATGAAGCTTACATTCACCTCTGTTCTGAAAATTTGGGAAGAAGACTGGCAAATTTATAGATTGATTAATATTGGCTGCTGAAGACACTTTGGGAAGAAGAGAAGAGTTTGTACGCAGCAAAACCCTATCCTTGTGGAAAACCAAATAGGGAGGCAAGGAGGATAAGGCCTGCAACTCTGAAACTCTTTTAGCTGAAGTGGTGGAGACCAAGAATGCTATCTTCCACGACAAAAACTTCATCAGTACACAACCGGCTGGCTCGAAAGGGGGAGAAGTCAAGGCCTGAAGGACCAAAGTCAAATCCCAGGGGGGCACTGTTTCTTTAACTGGTGGTCGCAATAAAAAAGTGACCTACAGGAAGGCTTTACACAGTTTGGCAGAAGCCAGAGCGACCTTATTTTCACCTACATGAAAATTGCAGATGGCAGCCAGTTGAACCTTGATGGTGGAGACACTTGCGCCTGACCGAAAAAGATCTGCCAAAAAATCCAATATGACCGGAACAGGGGCTGTAAACGGGTTCTGATTGCGCTGAGAGGCCCAAACGCAAAAATGTCTCCACTTGCTATTGTAAAGTTTCCTAGTGGAGGCTTTAAGAGAAGCTACCAGAATATTCTTAACAGGGGACAAAAGTCCGGGAGTCCTGATGATCATGGGAACTGGAGCAGCCAAGCCGTCAGCTTGAGACTGTCCAGGTTGGGCAGGGGCAAGCCCGACGGGTGAGAAATTAGATCCGGACATGGATCTAGAGTCCATGGAGGAGCCAACAGGTGAGACCATAGGAAGGGAAACCACACTTGGCACGGCCAGAAGGGAGCTATAAGAATGACTTTGCACTGCAGCCGTCAAGCTCTCTGAAGGAACTTCGGAATAAGAGGTAACGGGGATAAGCATACAGTAGCCCGGGAGGCCAAGCATGGACTAGAGCGTCCCTGGGGACATCCCCTGGAGGGGGGAATCAGAGCGAAAAAGTTGCTGCACTTTGCAATGGAAGGAGATGTGAAGAGATCACAGCAAGGTTGACCCCAAACACGGAAGATCTTCTCCGCCACTGATTGCTTCAGAGATCACTCATAAGGAAGAAGGATTGCTCTGCTGAGACTGTCCGCTAGAATGTTGTAGCATTCCGGGATATGGATATGGCCCACTCTCAAACCCTCATGGCCTTGCGACAAAGGGGGTAGGATCGGGTCCCTCCCTGTTTGTTTATGTACCAGACTACAGACATGTTGTCTGACTGAATGGCTACTGTTCCTGGAGGAAGGACAGGATGGAAGGCTCTTAACGCTAAAAGCACTGCCCTCATTTCCAGGACATTGATGTGTAGGTTGGTCTCTGGAGGGGACCACGTGCCTTGGACCGTTCTTCCCAGGAAGTGCCCCCCCCACCCGAGCTGGGAAGCGTTCACGGTCACCATGGCTTGAGCTGGAGGGGCTACGAAGCTGCGTCCTGCAAAAATGTCCGCTGATTGAAGCCACCACTGGAGTGACGTTCTGCATGTCCGATTGATTTGGATGTGGAAACTCATCAGAAGGTCTAGCCAGGACCATTGAACTGCCCGAGTCCACTGAAGGACTCTCATGTGAAGACATGCAAGAGGGAAAATAGAGATTGCGGCTGTCATCGAACCCAGGGCCCTGAGAACATCGGCTGCTGTGACTACAGTGTGCTCCAAGATTGCTGATACATGGAGTCTGAGATTTCCTATCCTTTCCAGGGTGAGAAAAATCTTTGACTGAATCGAATCCAACCGTGCCCCGATGAAGTCTATGATCTGAACTGGAGTCAGGTGGGACTTGTTGAAGTTGATCGTGATGCCTAACTTGTGAGCCAGACCGAGGAAGTAGTGTAGGGCCTGACACAAGAGACGTCTGGTGGATGCAGCGAAGAGCCAGTCATCTAGGTAGGGGAATACCTGAATGCCCTGAAGTCTCAGGTGAGCCACTACGACCGCCATAACCTTGGTAAACACCCTGGGGGCTGTGGTGAGACCAAAGGGTAGGGCTCTGAATTGAAAGTGACTGGCCCTTAGCCGGAAGCAGAGAAACCTCCTGGAGCTCCTGTGGACCTTGATGTGATAGTAAGAAACGAGCACATCCAGTCGCATTCTCTCACAAACGGTAGAATGGACTGTAGAGTGACCATCCAGAAGTTTTGTTTCTCTACCGACAGGTTGAGGATAGACAGGTCCAGAATGGGTCTGAGGTCCCCCATCTTCTTTGGCACTAAAGAAACCTGGAGTAGATGCCTGATCCAGACTGATCTGGGGGGACCGGCTTGATGGCTCATTTTTGTAGCAGCTTTGAAACCTCTAAAGCTGCAGCCTCCCTGTGCGTGGGTGGAACATCTGGAAGGCGAGCTGGAGTTATGGGATGTGAAGTGAAGGGGATAGAATATCCTCTGGATATGATGTTTAACACCCAGCGGTCTGCAGTAATGGACTCCCATGCCACTGGATGTAAGGAAAATCTTCCCCCGACTGCCTCCAGAGTAGAGCAGCCGGGCAACCCCTCAGGGTTGCTGAGCAGGTCTGTCGGAAAAAGGTTCCCTAGACCCGAAGTTTCTGGGACCCCCTCGGTCTCTAGGACGGCGTCGGTCTTTCCGCCTCTGCCTCTGGGGGACAAATATTCCTGAGTGTCACGAAAGGACTGTGATTTCCGGAACCACATCTTCTTTTGCCCCTTTTGGTTCCTGGAATAGGACCTCTGGGGGTTAGAGAAGTGGATTCTGATGGCTGACAAAGTCTTTCTGTCCTTCTCACTCTGGGTTAGTGTGTCACGTACAGTCTTCCTAAAGAGGGATGATCCATCGAATGGGGCATTGATGAAAGACACCTTAAAGGGGTCTGCAAATTGACACAGCCTGATCCAGGCATGTCGTCTCAAGGCAACGCCTGTACCAGCAGCTCTAGCGGCTACCTCCGTGGCATGAGAGAGGAGATGCATAGAGGTATTAGTCACTGATTTCAGTGTAGCCATCTTTGCAGTAAAGGACTGCTTGTCCTGCTGCGACAGAGATTCCGGGGGTGACTCAGTTAGCTCTGATATAAGGTCTCGCTGCTGTCGGATGACATGTGCCAAGTAATTCAGCGCACGGATAGAAAATGTCGCTGACGAGTACATGTGCTTCCCAAAACAAACCATCGACCTGGACTCCTTGTCTGGTGAATGGACCGAGGAACTCTCCTGTGCCAGTACCTTCTTTGTGCCAGCTGCAACCACCAAAGCATCTAGCGGGGCTCCCTTGGACCATGCCTGCCTGTCTGACGGCGGGGAATTTTGTCTGGCCTTTTGGGTATAGGCTCTACTGTGTCAGGATCCTTCCATGTCTTAGTGGTGATGAGGTCCACCAAAGGGTCAGCTAGAGGGGAGACCCAGGAAGTAGATGGGCCTGCACCAAAGGCCTCCAGGAATACGGACTCATCCGCAGAGGGTTTGGGGGCTGACCAACCTCCTCTTTGGCAGAGGATCTCCATAATGTCTCCAAATGAGACGTCCTCGGTAGGTGATCTGGGGAAACCTTCTCTTTCATCCAAGTCCGTATCAGTGGTAATGGACTCAGGGGAGTCCAAGTGCCTCCTCTTGCACTTGCGAGGTTCCTCTCCAGTGTGACTCTCTGGAGAGGATTAGTAAGCCTCCGGGGGTTCCCTAAGGGGAACAACCTGGGGTTGCCTTGGCACGGGCTGTCCCTGAGACAGGGCAATGGGAGCAGAATCCGAGATCAGAGGGGTCTGGGTGGGATACGAGGATGTGAGCTGAGGTCTCAACCCCTGGGAGAGGACTATTTCCACTGCCCCGAATGCCGATGGCAAACACACCTCCTTAAAACAAAAGGAAGAGGCTCTCCCCGGCACTGAAGCAGGGACCGGAGCCGAAGGTGGGGTAGTCCGGGCACTGAGGGTGGGATCCGAAAGAGCGAGATCTCGACCCTCGGGTCTGACTCCCTGACCACGGCTCTGAGAGTCCCCTGGATCCGAGATCAGATCCGAGGAACCCAAGGTGACGGCCGGCGTCGAGGAAATGAAAACCATCGGCGCCGACCCCACAGCTCCGAAAGATCTCGGACCTGAAAACTCCTAAGCATCGGGTCAGATCGGGGAAGGAGCAATTGGGTGGAACATAGTAGAAAAAGGACCCTCACCAATGGGAGAGGGCCCTGGTAAGACCCCCATCTGAATCTGGTTCTGGATGAACCTCCTCATAATCCTGTCCATATCAAGTTTGGATACACTCAGAGTTGATCTGGAGGAAGCGACCGACTCGGGTCTGGGTCAGATCAGAGGGGAGTGCTTTGGCTCCGATGGCTCCATCGGCTCCGACGAGAAACGGGGAGAGCGGAGCCGAGGAGAACAAGACCTGGGTACCTTAGAAGAGGGGCTGGAGAAGGACTCCCTGTCTGGAGACCTTTTTCTGGGCCTGTCCCTCTCTTTATGGCACCTCTCCTTTTCTCTCTTGTCCCTACGTCTCTGAGATGACTCCGAGGGAGCAGGCCTGGCGGGAGGTTGAGTCTCTGCCTGCACAGAGTCACCAGCTGGGGAGGAAACCGAGGCAGACTCCAGGGCAGAAGCTGGTAGCAGACCTTTAGCCACAAGCTTAGCCCGACGACCCTTCAACGCCCTCGGTTTAAAACCCGAACAAATGTCGCAGGATGCAGACAGATGGGCGACCCCTAAACATAGAACACACAGAGTGTGGCCATCGGCTGGAGAAAGCTTATGATCATACTCTGTGCACTTTTTAAAGAGAACTTTAGGCTGTTCAGCCATAGTAAAGACAGAAAAAGCCCTAGCCCCCCCCCCCACACACACACACTTAACAGGGATAAAAAAAACTCCAGCTATACTCTGTCACATATCACCTACTCAGAGGCGATCTCTGCTTAACATACAAGGCCATGTCAAACCCAGTGCTGTTGGACATGCTACACTTAAAGAAATCCTAATCCCTCAGAGCCACATGCTCCAAGGATCTACACCTGGTCATCACAATGAGCAAAACATGCTGGAGGGATAGGTTCCTGACCCAGAGACTCCCCATAGTCTGGAATAGACTGCCCATACATGTCAAGCTGAGCGCCTCTTTGGCCCTCTTCAAAAGGAACCTTGACGATTAGATGGGAGATAAGAAATTCACACCGGGGATCACATCAGTCACCCTGCTAGACAGGAGACCAGGGAAGTAAATATTCTGGGAAGAAATAGCCAGGGAATTGTTATGGCTAGGTTTGTATAGGCCCTAGGGCCAATAGCCTAGTACCAACCTATGAGAGGTATGGCACACACATATGTACACATACTCAAATATGTCCCAAAGACTGTTGTTCCACTCAGACACTCCTGTCATTTGTAAATCTGACCCTACTTGACTGATCAGTCTGATGGAGCCAGGATGGGAACCCCAGAAACCCTATGTCAATTGGTGATGTCATGGGTACAGAACTAGGAAACTGAAGCACAGTTAGGAGAGATTACAATGGCTAACAACAACCTGAAAGGAAGAAGTGAACCATCCATGATGGTAACAGTGGGACAATGGGGCTTATGCAAACTTGAACATAAAGGTACAACCTCTCACCTTTCTCTTCAACCATCATTTTATTTTTATTTTATTATAAACTGGTAAAAATATTTCAACAAAAATCACACCTTTATATCCTGCCATTGCTTAACAAGTTAGGAAGGACAGTTGTTTAGGGATATTCTCAATAACAGGAGACGCAAGAATAACAGGACCACCAATGCAGGTACTCATTCAAAAGATGTGGAATATAGAAAAAGATGGACCACAGTCTTCTGGACAGGTATTCCAGCAGTCAGGCATCACAATAGATGCATAATTACAGTCTCAAGACATGGCTGTTAGAGTAGAACACCTCTCTTTTCAATGTTGGTGTTCAGGAGTAAGCAGAGATACTGCATGATCTTGAGTAAGTCTAAATAAACTTTACATGAAAACAAGACAAAGTACTAACAAATTAATAAAACTAATATAAAATTTAGGGAGATCAGAAAGTAACTCCATAACATTATATAAAGGAGCATAATATAATACCCAATTTGGATCTTGAAATTATTACTATATGGCTGCTAACAAGCCATGCAGACCTGGGTAAGACCAGACAGCATGGTCTCAAAAATTATTGTCTTTTTGGCATCACTCAAATTACCTGACAGATGGTGAATCATCAAGAGTAAAAATACACTTAGAAAAACAACTCACTGTCTTGGATAGAGTACACTTGTAACTCTCTCACTAACAGAAGAAGCAGATCAAAATATGAAATGCTTGATATTATGGCTTGACCATGCAGACCTTTGTATCAAACTGTATTAACTCATTCGAAGATTACTTCATGTATAAAACTGAATTATCTTCTACTACCAAATTTCATTGAAGCAACAGCAGAACAATCTGGCTTCTATAGAAAATACATAAAAATCATGAAACAAGTAAGTAGCCTTCAACTATTTTATTATTTTTAGAAATCAACAACGTTCTCTTTAAAAAACATTAAACTTAAGAAACAAGATGAGACTCAGTTACAAAAATTACATGAAACCCTACAATACTTTACTTGGATACAGTTTTCAGAAATATGATTGTAATGATTAGAAGCTAAGCAAAAATGTCCATGAGAAGCCATTAATGCTCTGTTGGTTTTATACACAGACTGCCTTCCTATTCACATCTCCCTTACAACAACCACTTTCCAATTTCTGCCTGGAATACACCTTTGATGTTTCACTATAATTAAATGAAATAAATTCTGACTGCAGTAATGTACTTGAACGTATTTAATCTTTTTTCATAGTCACACACACACACATATATATATATATATATATATATATATATATGGGTTTACTGTATAACTTCGAAAATACACTTCTTTGAAATTACACAGTAGACCCTGGGTTACTCGAAAGTGCACCTTTGTGAAACCCACTTCAGGGAATGAGCTACGTGCTGCAGTTTAGTGCAGTAGTCACGGATCTTAGGGTTAGGGCATGGGTCATGGTATGGGGATAGCTAGTAGGGCTAATCCCCTTACCATGACCCATGCCCTAAACATAATGTCTGTGACTATTGCACCACAGTGGAGGACATAGAACGTTTTCCCTACTGTCCTCCACTGTGGTGCGATACGTTCAGAGAAGCAGTGTTTGCGGAAGTGCACTTTCGAGTAAGTGCACTTTCACGGAACACAGGATCTGCTGTATAATTTCGAAGAAGTGGATTTTTGAAGTTATATATATATATATATATATATATATATATATATATATATATATATATATATATATATAGCCTCTGAAAACCAGATTAAGGAAAAAAAGATTTCTGTCTACAGCTGTGTTTGTAATCAAATAAAAGAAACCCTACTCATAGTAATGTTTTTCAACTTGTTTCTGTCTCACACACACACACACAAACAAAATCCAGACGGATTACCTGCTGCTGTCACACAGACTGCCTTCAGCCTTCTAAAAAAAAAAAAAAAAAAAAAAAAAAAAACACTTTCACTGTATGCATTTGTCTGTGGCTACAGTAATTCTTTTTCAGATGTTTTGCATACACAAACACACACATTCTCTCCTCTCCAGGTGACAGACTAGAGAAATGAGCTGGTCAGTTGCTTTAGCAGACACAATTTCTCTCCTTGTCTAGAATAAGTACTTTCTGTCTGCCTCTGACATTTGTAATGTGGTGAAAAGATATTATGGTCACATTATCAAGCTATGTAACTGCAGAAATTTAGTCTGATAATAGCAGTACTAAAGCTGTGTTTGCATAAAGTTTATGTTTCATGATAAAGAGAAAGGGGAATTGATCACAGGGTCTATTTTTGTAAGGTCAGTTGTTAGCAATAAGCAATAACAGCAATTGCACTGCTGTTTACTGTTTCTTTCCTGCAGCTTAATGTCAGAAAATGTGCAGTATGTCAGACTATTCTTTCCGAGCAGCTATGTGCATGGTATAGTAAATAAGAACATTATTTGTTGCAGCTAGTATGTGACAAAATATGCATTGTCAAAACAAATCAACAAATATTATATATATATATATATATATATATATATATAGGTATGCACACAAACACACACACACAATTACTGGATTAAATTGAAGCTATTAATAGAAAATATTAATCTATGTTCTTTGATCAATTTATATGGTTTTCCTGTTTAATGAGTCATAATGTGTATAGCATTAATTCATGTAGACATTTGTGTAAATAGCTCTATGTTACTATGTTGTTCCTATATAAAAAAGCAATAAATACATTAAAATAGCAAAATATGAAATTTCAGAATAAAACAGCGAATACAAGGTAAATAAGATCAGGACTTTGTTATGCTGACTCTCTGTCCAGAATGAGCAATCTGAACAAATATTGTGTTTATATCTGTGCCTGCTAGCACTGATATGACAAAAGCTTTTGGTTGCTGAGGGGTTTCTGTTAGCAGACTATGCTTTCTTTTAGTCTGCTTGTAGGTGTTTTATAATAGAATTGTTTTGGCTTTTAAGTGATTTATTAATCAAAGTTGTGCTGGTGTCTTCTGTTATATATCTGTGATACCTGGGCTGTAACTAATTAGTCTGCCTAAGACTTCTAATGTTGAACATCAGTCACACAGTAACCAATACTATCTTGCATTACACAAATACATGCTAACCCGGATGAGCTAGACCTTTGATCACCTGCTTTAACACACATGTAGTCAGCCTACCCATCCCCCAGTAATGGCCACTACTGACTTATTACACACCCAATGTTTTAATGTAATGGTGTGAAACCAATTCTGGCCACATTAAAGTGCTTCAGCTTGTTTCACACTCACATATGACAAGCCAGATTAACAATAATTTGCTTTCAAATCCAGTGTGCCTACCTCCCTTAAAAATAACCACATTCAACCTGGGTAAATCTCGGATGATTGACTTGTGATCATTAATGGTTCATTCTCCAGAAGCTTAATTTCTCCATTTTAAATTATAAAAAAAGTCAAGATTGTTACTGTAGTCAGTGCCCATTCTTAACACTGTGATCAGGATTTTCTGGTATTTTGACAGTATTCTTTTATTTACTGTTGCCTAAAACAGAAAAATAACCCAATTGTAAGAGTTACAAATGGTGCTGTATCTGTCGATATATTTCTCCTCATAAGAAAAACATAGTTAAGAAGCAACATCACATTCCCAACTGAAAAAGGTAAGACTGCACTAATGCAATCAACTGGATGTATATGTGAATTTAAGTAATCTTTATCTGCACTTTTTTCAAATAACACAGCATTTAAATTAATTTATTTGCATTGCATTGAATACTATCTAGCTGGAAGTTGTGGCTCTGTTTTTTCAGTTAATGCTTGTTAGAATTCCTGCATAGCCAGTGATAAGCGGGGGTAGTTCACTTCATTGATATTCGGTTTCTGCCTTATATAAGTGGTACATTTTGGATTATTTTCTGCTTAAACTCTGAGCTTTGGCCAGCTAAGACCTACATGCAATCAACTGGACATATAAATGAATTTAAGTAAATCTTTATCTGCACTTTTTTCAAATGATACAGTGTTTAAATTGATTTATTTGTGTTGCATTGAATACTTATCTAGCTGGAAGTCAAATAATACAGCATTTAAATTGATTTATTTGTGTTGCATTGAATACTATCTAGCTGGAAGTTGTGGCTCTGTTTTTTTCAGTTAGTTCCCCACCCACTCTCACTGCTTCTGTTTTGGTGTTAATCTTGGTGGCTTTGAAACTGCCCACCCCTCTTGTAAATTTGCATTTGGATACTCCTCATGGGCCCATCTCATTTGCTCACTCAAAAAAAAAATTGCACTTTATCTGCTTTTAATGTATTTGTGTTTCTTCCTACTTTATTGCTTTATTTTCCTTTTGCGTCAGCCTAAATGTACTCAATTGTATTTATTACTGTTTGGTGTAACTATCATTCTAAGCCTTTTGGTTTAAGCACTTGGGCTTCAGACTAATTGCTTTACATTAAGAAGGTTTGTGGTCTGCACTGTTGTGGCAGGACAGGTAGTTACATCCTTCTAAGTTGAGAACTGCTGATTGAAGGCTCAGTGACTGTTATTCTAAAAGTGTATTAGTTCTGGTTTAAGCACTTGAGCTTCAGGCCAGTTATTTTATATTAAGAAGGTTTGTGGTCTGCACTCTTGTGGGAGGAGAGGCTGGACTTTGCCCTTCTAAGCTGGGAATTTCTTGTTAAAGGCTTATAGGTTCATAGGTAGGTAGTAGGCTATCGGCCCAAGGGCCTACGTAAGCCTAGCCAGCAAGGTTCCATAGCTTACGCCACCCAAGAAAGTTATTTTCCTGTGCCACTGTCCAGCAGAGACACAGAAGTGATCCCCGAGGTGTATTTCCTATTTCCCATCCACTCATCATGGATTTTTCTTGAAGAGTGCTAATGAAGAACTTTGCTTGACACAGATGGGTAGCTTGTTCCAGAGTATAGGAAGTCTCTGGGACAGGAATCTATCCCTCAAGCATGTTCTGTTTATTGTGGTGACAAGGTTTAGGTCCCTAGAGCATGTAGCTCAGAAGGATTGGGATTTCTTTAGGTGTAGCATGTACAACAGCTCTGGGTTTGACATAGCTTTATATGTTAGGCAGAGATCACCTCGGAGTAGGCGATATGCTATGGAGTAAAGCTGGAGTTTTTTGAGGCGGTCAGTGTAGGGCATTTGTTTGAGGTCAGTAATCCTCTTTGTGAGGTACTTCTGTGGCCTTTCCAGCTGCTGCAGATGTCTTGTGAAGTACATTCCAAAAGGGGCGTTGTACTCTATAATGGGTCTAATGAGTGATGAGAAGAGGGGAACAATGACTTCTTTTTTCCTGGATGAGAACCCTTTTATGATGATGTGTGCCACGTAGAAGGACTTCCTGACTACTGTGGTGATGTGACTATCAAAGGAGAGACAACTGTCCACCGGGGTGCCAAGGTCTCTTATCACGCATATTTGAACCTGCATATTTGAACTGTTTCTTACTGAAACTGGTGTGCCTTGCTTGCTGTAGCATAGACTAGATCCAGGCCTACTGAATATAGCTTTGTTTGTATAACTTGAGCACTAATCCAGGCCTTCTTTTTTGGAGAAGGTTCCCCTGCACCCCAGTGGCAGGAGTGTGCAGTTAGAACTTGTCTGATTGAAGACTACAGGAACAGGGCTCAGTTTTGAGATTTTTTTACTGGTTAATTTGGGTAATTTGTTTAAAAGCCTTTTCTGATTGCTTGTAGTCATCTAAAGCTGTTTTAAGTGTATTTTCTACTGTTTGTAGTTGTTTAAAGCTGTTTTAAGTGTATTTTTTACTATTTTTGCCTTATCTTTTAAAAAAAATCCTTGTTTCCCACCTTTCTAAGCTAGTATAGTCCAGTTTTCAGGCTAGTGCTGAATTCAGAGCTGTGTTACAATTTTCTGAGTTGCCCATACCTTACTTGGATAGAAGGAGGTTTCTGTGTTCACCTGTGAGAGAGGAAGCTTTGAGCAGCCATCTGTCCCTGGAACAGTGGTTCCAGCCCAGAAGTTAGTAGTTTATAGGCCATTTTGGGCTAATTTCCATCTTTCATTTCCCTGCTGTAAAAACCTCTCTTGCACAGTTTTGCACATCTGGGCAGTGCTGGTTAGCTAGGGCTAAATTTATCCCAGCTCCACCAAGTCTCCTCTTCAGTTTTTCCCTTGAAAGTAGTCTAACTCTCAACCTAAGCACTTAAAAAGCATCCTACAGTCCAGCACATGCACAGACCTAACAGCAAGAACTAATATATCCCAACACTTGCTTGCCCAGCAGGGCAAGGCTCATTATTCACCCCTCACCAACCAAGCGACTAAGCAGCTCACCCTACTATTCAGGCATGACCAAAGGGCAATTTCAGGTATACTCTCCAGTCCAGCTGGTGAACCTGGGTATCCTGAGGCAATGTTACAACTGCCTCATGTACGCAGACAACCCTCTCCTCCTACCACAAAACATTAACATATGCGAGAGATGCAATTATATAGCTAAACTGGAGGCTAAGCTCTCTCCACACAAGACTAGAACAGGCAGTCATGAGAGAAGGTTAACACTTGCACCACACCTCCAGCCTCACATAGACATACTAAACCAGCACTGACAAAAAATACACAAATACACAAAATCATACTCAGAGGCTCCAAATAAAAATCTGCAAAAGCATCACAGACCTCCAACGCAGACACCCAAAAAAACTGCACCTCCCATCACAAACCAGACAACACATAAAACACAAAATCAGTCTGCCGCACAATCACAGCCGTTAAGGTGAAATAACATAACTAACACACTAGTAATAGGCAACTCTATAGTCAGGCACACTGACGTCCCACTCATTAGGTTGGACAAGGAGAAGGTTACTGTTAGCTGCCTGTCGGGAGCCAGAATCCGCTAAATAACACAAGCACTTAGGTCACTCCAAAACAAGTACAGATATGACTGTCATTGTTCATGTCGGTGTGAATGACCTGAGACGTACCTCCCTGGACTACATGAAAAGAGACATGGAAGAGCTATCTGATCATGTAGCCCAGGCGGGTATGACCCTGACCCTGAGTAGCATCCTGCCCTTACCAAGAATGACACCACAGTATAAAGAAATAATGATCAATTTCAACAATTGGCTAAGCTTCTGGTGTCATTCAAAGGGGATCCAGTGTCTGTCAGCCTGGGACGACATGCTCAACAAGCCTTGTTGCTTCGCAAGAGACGGCTTGCACCTGTCACCCCCTAGTCTTTCAAATACTGGCCAAGGCTCTTGCTGCCCCATAGTGCCTTTTTTAGGCAAGACTCAAAAGTCAAACCCACCTTCGTACACAGCACGAATAAAAAAATTAGGGTTATGCTACTCAATGCCAGGAGTTTAAATCTCAAAATGCATGTGATCGAAGCACTCCTCAGTATGGAGAACGTCGGCATATGTGCAGTGACTGAAATCTGGTTCAAGGCTCCACAGAGCACCCCAGCACTGCCAGGCTACAACTCATACCACACATTTCGGCCACAGAACATGGACCGAAACACAAAAGGAGGGAGTGTATCCATATTCATCAAGGATACCTACACCTCCAGGTTAGTGGCGCAGCATGACACCTCCGAGATCATCCATGTGCAACTAACATCAGGCAAATCTGCAATGCAAATTGTGGCCTGCTACAGATCACCCTTTATGACCCAGGACCACCACTCCGCCTTTCTGGAGACACTGGAAAACATGAAGGTCCTACCGAACACCCTGATAATGGGCGATTTCAATTACCCTACCGTTAACTAGGAAAACTACTCAAGTACAAACTTCCAGGTCCAGCACTTCCTGGAATTTATCAACTCAAATGTCCTGGATCAGCTGGTAAACTCCCCTACCAGAGGTGAACACATATTGGACCTGGTCATCACCAACATGGGCGACAGGTGTTCCACACCGGAGGTCAACCCGTCACTGGTTAGATCAGACCATAAACTAATCACTCTGGATGTCCACACCACACCACCACCTCCAACCAAGGAAACTACAGTGAAAAACTTTTCTATAGCAAACTTCACCTTACTTAAGACAGAGGTGGTAAGTTTCACATCCCCCACACTAAAGGATAACAGTGTCCAAGATGCAGGAACCTTTACAAATGCACTCTATGAGCACCTACAAGGATGCATGAATCGTGCCATCCCCAGTAAAACCAAGACTCACTCCCTAAGAGAAGGAAACCAGTCTGGTGGACCCCTGCCATAAACAGGCTATACAATAGAAGCAGGAAACTAGTTCAGAAAAAAAGCAAATCCCAAGAAGGAAAGACATCCCTGATCAGTATCAGTAAGAAACTAAGGTCCCTCATAAAATCCTCCAAAGCTAACTTTGAAAGAAAAATAGCCAAGGATTTGAAAGATAACCACAAAGCCTTCTTTAACTATGTCAAGAATCTAACTGGCAACTCGCAGATATGCTCTGAGCTAGTGCAAAATAGCACAAAATATACTGAACCTATGATACTGCCAACATCCTGGCAGATAGATTCAGTGCAAACTTCACCCCCCTCTCACCCCCAAAAGGGGCCCATAACAATACCGGAAAAGTGTAGTGTCCCAGAAATCACAGACGCACAGGTGAAAACAGCCCTTTCAAAAGCCAAAAGCACAGCGTCAATGAGGACAGACAGTGTCCCAGGCTGCGTCTTGCACAAACTACAGAACGAACTAACCCCCCCACCTAAACACACTGTTCAACTTCAGCCTCTCCAAAGGCTACGTGCCCATAGAATGGCGCACAGCAATGGTCATTCTGCTCCACAAAGGAGGGGCCACAACTGACCCTGGTAACTATCGCCCCATAAGCCTGACTAGCCTGGTCTGCAAGGCTATGGATCGCATCATCATGGAACTCATTAACAAAGACATTGGGAACCTCCAAACACTTGACCAGACCCAGTTCGGCTTTGATAAGGGCAGATCATGCCTACTAAATCTGGTTGACTTCTTCGAGACAGTCACCAAGGCCATAGATGAGGGGAAGTAGTTCACACAGCCTACCTTGACCATGCCAAGGCTTTTGACACCATTCCTCACTCTGGAATTATAGAAAAACTCACCAGCCTGAACATAAACCCCTATGTCACAAGATGGGCTGCCAACTGGCTTACAGACAGAACTCACATGATAAGAATAGCTGGCTCCAGGTCCGACTCTAAACCTAGTCACAAGTGGTGTCCCACAAGGCTTGGTCCTAGGACCCCTACTGTTCGGCATATACTTCTCAGAAGTACAGGCAAACACAGGAGGACTACGGCTAACCAAGTTCGCTGATGACTGCAAACTGGGAGCCAAAATTGACTCTCTGGCTGACACGGACATTCTCCAAAAGGGCCTTACTGAGACGGACACCTGGTGTCAAAGTCACGGTCTCAAGCTAAATGCCAAAAAATGCATAGTCATCCCGATTGGGAAAAACAAAACACCCATGAATTACCACATAGGTGGCAGCCCCCTTAATACAAAAGAGGTAATAAGAGATCTGGGGACCCAGGTAGATAGTAATCTCTCCTTTGACAATCATATTGCCAAAGTAGTTAGGAAATCCTTCTATGCAGCCCATCTAATTACTAAAGGGTTCGCATCTAGAAATAAAGAGGTTATAGTGCCCCTCTACTCGTCACTCATCAGACCCATCATAGAGTACAATGCCCCATTTGGGATGTACCTCACAAGACACTTCCAACAGCTGGAAAGACCACAAAAGTACCTCACCAAGAGAATTACTGGCCTCAAACATATGTCCTATGCAGCCCGACTGGAAAAACTCCAGCTGTACTCAGTGGCATATCGCTTACTCAGAGGTGGATCTATGCCTGACTTACAAAGCCATGTCCAACTCAGAATTGATGGACATGCTACACCTAAAGAAATCCAAGTCACTGCGAGCCACTCGCTCTAGTGAGCTAAACCTTGCCACAACAATAAATAGAACATGCTGGAGGGCTAGATTCCTGTCACAGAGACTCCCCATGCTTTGGAACAAAATTCCTAACTACATTAGGCAGAGCCCCTCACTAACACTCTTCAAGAGAAACCTTGACGAGTGGATGGGTAACAGAAAATACATCCCTGGGATCACTTCATTGGCTCTTCTTGACAGAGGCTCAGTTAATTAATCAATGGGGCGGCAAAAGCTGACACACTCTGGCTAGGCTTATAAATGCCCTTGGGCAGATAGCCTAGTACCTACCTATGAACTAATCTCAGTATTAAGTATGTTTGAATGTTATTGCTAATCTTTTCCTTTTACTCAAAATCAAATTACAAATACTAAATTAAAATACCAAAGAAATGAGAAGAAAAGTGCCAAAAAGTACCAACGAACAAAAACCAATAAAAAGGCACTCTGGAAGAATGACCAGTACTTCAAGCACTGTAGACACCATTTATTACCACAGACATATTTAAAACTTGTATACTTTGTGTGCAAACCATAAATCATATATAAAAATAATCCTAAAAGCTTAATTCAAAATACTATAATTACAAAGTTGTCAAGCTCCATCTAATGGACAAAATGAATATTACATCTCAAAGTTTAGCAGCCCTAAACTTTATAACAGGGGCTACTGACAAAGTTTCGTTTATACCTAGGAATCTATTGGCCTCAAGTACAATCAGCCAGAATAATTCCCTATATTCAGTATTGAGCTCCCATGGCATCCCTCTTTTGTTCTTGGATACCATCTCCAATACAAAAAATATAAAGGAAGTATTGCGACAAGTCTATAAAGAGCATTGTTAGAATTCTTGTTTTTAATGTCATATACATGCTGGTAAGTTCATTTATAAAGCTTCCTTTCAGTTTTTCCCACATAAAATCCATTACAGGCCTTGCATAAAACTAAATAAATAACCCCATTAGTATCACATGTTTTACACCCTGTAAATGTTGTTGTGTCTTTCGGCTTTTCCCAGTTAGGGTCGCCACAGCGGAACTCTGGTCCGCTAATGATTGGCAGTAGATTTTTATGTGCCGAGTTGCCAGCCCTGATGCACAACCTTCACCGAAGGAAGCCCATTCACGCATGTCTCCACACAGAAGATGCTCTAGCTGAGAATCGAACAGGACAACGTCTTACTGTGAGGCGACAACGCTACCGCAGCACCACCACCGCAGTGTGTGTTATACCCTTGTAAATACTAAATTAAATAAAAACAAACACAAATAACTACAAAGTGCTCATTTCTCCCATTGCCACTTACAATGATTCTAAAGTTTACCCTATTATATTAACATTAAATATACTCCAGCTATAATGAAATGGAATATATAAGCAGAACTTAGTATAACTCTTGTTCAAAAATTCTTCTAAAAAATATTTATATTACAAAAAATATTTAATCTGTACTAGAAAGAATACCAACTACAGCAAAATATGTCTCATTGGCATTCATTTATTATCTGTAATTCCTTTACCTTTCTCTCAACTATATTTCAATAGCCTTAATACTTTTAGGTTAGTAGAAAATATTTTCTTTGATGTGCAGAAGATAAATACCAGCTAAAACGCTCTAACCACTGTGTAACTGCTACCAACCAACTCTGAGTACTTGTGAGAGAACTGCTTATATAATTTGCCTTATGCCACCCAAAACCATGCATGGCTTCTTCATTACTTAGATTTCTGTGAATACTAATAACCGTAAAATACTGTTACCATGTCCTGCACTTCTCAAAGGTACTAACAAAGTCTCAGAACTTCTTTGCAAACAAATAGTTTAGAGCTATGGCAAGCCATCAACACACTTATAACTCAAGACAAGCAGTAAGGGCATCTTAACTCCTAACCTGTATTTTGACTCCATTGCTAAAACTCAAGCCGGTTTCATATACTGCATAGTTATGGCACCATCATTCTAAGTAAACCTATTAAACTAAGAAATACTGAACCAAAAATGGCAAGCAATTTGAAACTCAACCCTACAATTTTTTTTTGCAAACAATCCTAGCCAAAGGCATATTTACAAAAATGAGAATTATACATCAGGTCAAAAGAGACCTTCCACCCAAGATTCCTTTAGAAATTCCTCTAAGTCAGATTACCTACTCCTCGGTGATACATTGGCAAGCTTCTCATCCCCAACAAACCTAGTTAACTTCAAGGACTACATGGAAATGTATACCACCAAACTACACCAGTATATACCTTGTTTTTTTCCTACCCTGTAGGAACAAGTGCAGGGCAAACCTCAGAAACAAACTCACATAATAGAACCATGATATCAACAAGCTTTACAAAAAAAAGGAAGAGATTTTTGACCAGAACAAGAGCAATTCCCAGAATGATGGAGCTCCCATCACTGAAGTAAACAAACTTAATAAAATTTACTAAAGCCAAGTCTGAGTCTAAAATAGCTACCCAAGATAAAGACAATCACATGGCCTGTTTTAATTATGTTCATAATCGCAAAAGCACAATGCAGAACTGCACTGAACCGATTGTGAATGATGCTACCAACAATGAGGCTGGAGGTCTAAACAAAACTACTGGCTGATACATTCACCAACTTTACCCCTCTTTCCCCTCCATCAGTCCTGAAAGATGTACCTGTAACTGGTTTACCTCCAGCCATCACACAAGACCAAGCCCTAAAAATGCTATCAGAATCTAAATATACTGCATCTATGAGTCCTGAAAATATCCTTGGATGAATCTTAAATAGAAAGCACAAATTAGCTAGTCCCCTAACAACACTGTTCAATCTCAACCTCCAGTAAGGTTTTGTACCAAGCAAATTGAGAATAGCTACAGTCATTCTCCTTCATAAGGGAAGACCATTCACAGGCCAGGGCAATTACACTCCCATAAATCTGATAAGCCTCATACACACAGCAATGGAAAGACCTATCATTAAACTAATCAGTAAGGATCTTTGGAACCTCCAAACACTGCACCTCTCTCAGTTTGGATTCATCAAGGGAAGGTCATGCTTAATCAACTTGGTGGCCTTTTTTAAAAAGGTTACCAAAGCAATGGATGAAGGTAAAATGATATATACTGTATACCTCAAGCTGGCCAAAGCTTCTGACACAATCTCCCCACTCAGGCATAGTACAAAAGACAGATAAATTGGGAGTAATCCCATCACTTCACCAGCTACATTGCCAAATAGCTCACAGATAGGATGCATGAGATCAAAATACAAAGACACCAGTCACCAGTGCAGCTCTCCAGGGTTCAGTGGTGGGACCTTTACTGCTTGGCATCTACTTCTCTGAAGTAAAAGCCAACACCAAAGTGCTCTGATTGACTAAGTTTGCAGATGACAGCAAGCTAGGAGCAGTCATTAAATCCTCAGATGAGTCAGCCATCCTGCAGGAAGGTTTGACCCACAAAATGCATTATTGTATCCTTGGGAAATCATCCATTCCATATAACTACCACAATGACAATATGCCCCTTGAGTTGGAAACTTGGGAACTTGCATAGACACTGACATAACTTTTGACCAACATGTATCCAATATTGTAAGAAAGTTCTTCTGTATTGCACAGCTTACAGACAAAGTGACTGTATCTACATCTACAGAGGTCATTGTCTCCTTTACTCAGCTGTCATTAGGCTAGTCATTGATTATAATGCCACCTTTGGCATGTATCTGTCCAGACACATGTAACAAGTGGAATGTCCGGTGAGATACCTTACTGTAAGGATACAAGGCCTGAACAGTATATTCTACAGGGACCAATTCAAAGACCTGTCTCTATAGTTATCCTTCAGACTACCAAGAGGTGACCTGTGTCTGGCATACAAGGCATCCTCTGACCCAATACCTATGGACCTATTACACATCAGCAAGTCAAATGGCCTCAGAAATGCTCAGGGATCTAAAATTCTTCTTAAACATCAACAGAAAATGTTGGAAGGACAAGTATATCTTGCAGAGGATACCACTCCCCTGGGACAGACAATCCATCCAAGGAAAACAAAGCCTCATCCCTGTCCATATTCAAGCGCAACATGGATCTTTGGCTGGGCAGTAGAACATTTGCCCCTTGGACTGCATCCTGTACAACTAATGAACAGAGGCAGCTCCTAAATGTTTTAGCCCATGCATGGGTAACCTCATATTATCTATGGTATGATCCCAGTTATACTCATTAGAGGTAAGATGTAATTATTGATCATGGGATGGATAAGGTCAATCTAACACCAACATAAGCTAATTCAAACACCAAAAGGGAAACTGGCTATGCTTAAATGGCCCAAAAGGCAGCCAGTCTAGTATTTACCTATGAACTGTGTTAACTTTTGATGTAAAATTGTTATATTTCTGTTAATACTGTGTAAAAACTTACTTGAAGCTTTTCCCTAGGCCTCCAATGATTTTTAACCAGCTGGAATTTCCCAGTAATCAAAAGCAAGATAAATAAATAAATAGCTTTTATATTAATGTAATATTATTAACTTATTTCATGGATCATCCAGTCATATGTTTGTGCAATCTCTTAATTACCTTTTTTCTGTACTTACAAGCTTTACAGTAACTCTAATCATTAACTTTAGCTACAGTGCTTTTCAGAAATTTACATATTTCTGTCCTACTGACTGGCAAACCTGTTTATGTATACTACACTCTGAAATACATTTTTTGCTTGTTTGTTTTTCACCCCTTAGATGCGTCTGTAATGGGTAATCAGGAATCAGTCCACTACCTGATCACCAAACTAAAATAAATAAATTCCAGTTGATGAAGGTTCTGTTAAGTTAAAATAGTGTAAATGATAACTTCTGAGATCCCAAGGAAGAATTTAACTGGATCACATTTTTGACTTAAACCTCTTTCTGAGGAAAAAAAAAGTCTAGACAAAAATCACCAACAGTAAAGATTTTCTTGGAAATAGTGGAAAAATATATACCTTTTGCAAGCAGTAAGAAATCTGAACACATCATCAATCTGAATAATGCTGTTGCATTTGCAATGTGAGAGTGAGGAGGGACTACAGAAAGTGCCAGAAAAAGCTACCTATGCCAGAGGACAAAGGTAAAGTTTCATATATATTTTGGCTAACCTCTTGATTTTTTCAAAGTAAGAACATATCTGTCTTTATTAGATGAGGATCACTCCTTGATTCTGTAATGGGAAACGCTGTGCACCGCATTACCTGCTAACAGTGGTTACTGGTTTGTTAAGCTGGGCTTGCTTCATCATTCAGTTTGTGAATCGTTGGTTCTATGGGTTAGTGAAAAATAGAAAGCACAGTTGTGTAAGAACTTACCCTAACAGTAGATGTCCTAATTATTACTGTTGCAGTATTCCTGACAAAAGGATATCCTGCTGAGGACAGCCATATGTCCAACCAGCCTCCTGAAGCCTCGGACCCTTGCAAGGGGTGTACATCAGACATATCTTCCGCGTCCAAGGCGTAAAGTACATGAATGACTATGAGCACAAAATCTGTAGAATTGAAAATGCCACATAAGAACAGGAGCAACTAATGAGGAAGAAAAGAAAAATGGTACATATATGTCTAGAAAAAAGGGAAAAGAAGATACCTCGGCCAGAGGGAGAAGAAAAACCCCAACAGGAGGAAGGAGGGAGGGTGGAATATTGCAACAGTGATAAGCAGGGCATCTACTGTTATGATAACTGTACTATGTGTCTTTTCTTATTCACTGTTGCAATATTCCTTACAATAGGGAGACTACTACAGCTATAGTAAAAGATGGAAGGAGGAAGAAGGAACCAAGGAGACATCCAAAAACTCAGAGGATGGACATGGCAGAACTTTCTTTGGCCTAGAAATCACATCCAACTTGTACTGCTTAGTAAAAGTATGCACAGAAGACCAAGTAATAACTTCCAAAATGGATCTAGAATCAAAACTCCTGACAAAAGCTCCAGATGAGACCATTGCCATAGTAGACTAAGCACAACCAGAAGTAGGAAGCTGTTCACCATGAAAAGAACAAAAATAAATGACTTTAGGAATCCAAGAAGAGATGATTTGCTTGGACTTGCAGACTAGTCCTCATAGTGTGGGATTTTGCCAATGGAGCATGATATCTTGTGGAAGGTAGTTCTACTAAATCCAATTTCTTTTCTGAAAAAGAAACAAAAAGTTGTTCAGATTTCTTAAAATCTTTAGACCTGTCTAAATAATACTTGAGCTATCTGCAAATCCATTTAATAGAGAACCATCTCACTACTATTTTGAGAAGAAGGAAAGAATGATGGAAGATGGATGGCCTGATTCAAGGACAAATCATTGATTACTTAAGGCATAAAACAATGATCAGTTTTAAGAGACATCCTGTCTTTGGGGGGGGGGGGGGGACAGAGAACACGTAACCTCCATAAGGGCCTGATGTATAGAGACTCTTTTGGCAGAAATCAAAATCACCAACAGAGTTTTAAAGAGGAAGAAGCTGCTGGTTCAAAATATGGCCGAGTAAATTTCTGAAGAACAAAGTTTGGGTCCCAAGAAGGAGGTATTGGTTTTCTTGAACATCTAATATGATGGATGGACTTTGGGTCTATATTATAAGCCCGAAAAGACTAAACCGCGAATGCTCACATGAGCGAAAATGCCAGTAATCAAACTTGCTATTGTGGGGGGCTACACCCCCCGCTAACTATACATTCCAACTCCGAGGTCGCACTACAGTGAAAAAAAGACCAAATACCCCACTCCTCACTGTAACACGACCCCAGAATCACAGTTTCGATTCCTGACATTTTTGCTCATTTGAGCATTCGCGGTTTTGTCTTTTCGTGCATCTGATATAGACCCATTCCTTTTAGGAACTGTTTAACTTCAAACCTACAGGAAAGTGGTGGGTCCAGAGGCAGACAAACAGAAATGGCTGACAAATAAGCTTTAACAGAAGAGCAAGCCAGACCAGAAGACAGCAACTCACACAAATACGAAAGAACAGTATGAATACCTACTAAAAGGGGGTCCTATTCATTGTTTTGACACCAAGAAGAAAATATTTTCCACTTTGTAACATAAGAGTTTCTAGTAGTAGGTTTTCTGGTTTCCTGCAAAATCTGAAGCACATCCTCAGAAAACTGGTGCATAAAAACAATCAAAACGCTATCACCCAGAGAGTCAATTGTAAGGTGAGAAGATGAGAGTGAATTAGAGAGCCCTTGTGTTGTCTGAGTAGATCCATCCACTGGGGCTAATGTGATGACTGCCTCTGTCCATATGAAAAAGAAGGGAACATCAATGTTACCTGGGTGAAAAGGGAGTCACCAGCAAGATTTTGGGCCTGTCCAACATAGTCTTTTGTAGCATCTTTGGCAAAAAAAGGAAAAGGGGGATAGGTATACAGGAGCATCCCTTTCCAGGAAAGGGACATGGTGTCCATATTCCAAGCCAGAGGACTCTACACTCTGAAACAGAACTTGGGAAGTTGTCTGTTGTGAGGGAGGCAAAAAGATCTAGCTGAGGAGTACCCCACTGATGGACGTACAGGAAAACCTCTCTGTGAAGCATCCACTTATAAGTATCTAAATCTGCTCAGAGCTTCTGCCACAACACTGTGTTCTGAAAGAATATAGTCTGCCTAAAGGATCAATTGATGGCTTATGGCAAAAAGATTCATGTTGATTTGGTGAATGCAAAAACAATCTACAACAGTTCACCTAAAATACCTTCAGCGGACATTATGAGGGACACTCCTTACCCCCCCCCCCCCAAGAATTATATATACTAAGTCAGAGGTCGCTGAATAATGGAGAAAATTGCTATCTCCACTGTCAAAAAAAATGGTTTCAGCAAACTGCCTTTGATTTTTTTTTGCATTTGCCAAATCTACCTTCCACAAGATTATGTGCTCCCAGGGCAAAATCCAACACTAAGAGGACTAATCTGCAAAGACAGCAAAACTTTGTTCCACCTGTTTGTTTACGTACCACATGATAGTACGGTTGTCTGTGAAAACTATGAATGGAACTGGAGTCCAAAGGTAATGCAGAGCCTGAAGAACCAGGATAAGAGCTTTCACTTCATTGATGTTGATATGCTTTTTCACTTCCTGTGGAGACTGGACCCCCTGTACCCTGATGTTTTTGGAACAAGCACCCTCCCCAGCTAGGTCTGAAGCATCTGTATTCAGCTCCAGAATGAGGGAAGGTATCTGAAAAGAAAAGTCTGGAGTCTGTGATATTTGGTCAATCCACCACAGAAATTTCTTCCTTAGGTAAGGCAGAGGAATGGGAAAAGTCCAGAGGTTGACAATGTTGCAGCCAAATCGTCCTCAGATACCACTGAACTTCCACATATGGAGGCTGGCAAAAGGAACCACTGGAATAGTGGATGTCATGATCCCCAAGGCTGTTAGAAATTCTCTTGCTGAGGTCCCCTACGAAGGAAGAAGGGACTGAAATAAATCTGTCAAAGAGAGGACCTTGGCAAGAAAAAGAAAAGTCATCATAGTAAGGGTCTGAATTCTGCACCCCAAGGAAACCTGGTCCTTAGAAGGAGTCACAATTGACTTCTTGAGATTGAGAGTGAAGCTTATACTATGAAGAAGAAGCATAGTGAATTCTAGGTATTGCAGGAGAATTTGCAGAGAAGGTGCCTGAATGAGGTCTCCAGATAGAGAAAAATCTGAATACCATAGAGCCTGGAAAAGGTTACGACCAGGGCTAGACATTTGATAAAAATCCTTGGTGCTGTAGAAAGACCAAAGGGAAAATCAGAGAACTGATAATGTGAGGAAGAAACAGAAAACTATTTGTTTATTTATTTATTGCTTTTGTTTAACAGGAAAGTCCAACTGGGCACAAGTCCTATTTTCAATGGAGTCCCAAGGAGAAATATTTCATTTTACAGAATGAGTAGAAGGCAGTTACACAAAATTTACATAACAAATGCACATACATATATGCACAGACTAGCAATGATATGACTGTTAATCAAAAAATAATAAATATACATACATACATAAACAGTACAGAACGAAAAGTTCCACAACCACGGCTTAAAACAACTCCGTGGTTGTGGAACTTTTTGTTCTCTACTGTTTGCTATTTTGGAATCATTGGAAAGTTCCAGCTTCATCTTGGTAAGAGGTCACTTCTTACTTGTGAAATATACATACATAGTAAATGTAAATACGTAGAATAGTAAATAAACATACATAGAATTCGAATAATAAGATAGTTAATGAAAACATGACAGTTAAATGAAGAATACAGTAAAATATTAGCTAATATCAAGCTTATAACTGTCTAGTTACTATCAAACAGAATCAGCTGAAAACAGATATTGAGTAGGAGACAGTGAAGTAATTATAGGAGGAAGATGGTTACAAATTATGAAGGAGTATTGAGGAGGTCTAGATAAAAGGGAGAGAGACAATAGGTGAGAGGAGTAGATCCTGAAGAGAGGGTATATAGAAATATGTAGATATGCATCCTTCAGGTCCAGAGACGCCAGAAAGGCCTGAGGAAGAAGCACAAGGAACAAAGATCGGAGGGTCAGCATTATGAAAGAAGGAACTTTCTGAAAAGTATTTAGAAAGGAGAAGTCTAGAATGGATCTCCAGCAGCCCGCCTTCCTGGGAACCAAAAACATCCTGGAGTAGAGACCCTCGCCCCCCTGTCAGTCAAAGAGGTCTTGGTTGAATAATACCTTGAGCCTAGAGGTCTTGAAGAAGAAGAGGAAAATAAGGCAAATGGCAAGGCAGAGGTTACGAATCCCTGAAAAGGGAGGAAGAGACTTCCACACTATCACATTACCATTGTGAGTGATTTAGTGAACACAAGTGTCTGTGGTGATCTGTTGCCAAATGGGACAGGAAAGAGTTAATCTTTGGGAAAGAGGAATATAGCTGAGGGAAAGAGGAAGATGACTGTCAAATAGAAGCTGATTTGTCTGGAAAGGAAGACTTATGTCACCCTGAATCTTGACCAGGCTTCTCAGAAGCAACTCTCTTTAGAAGGTATTTTGCCCTTTAAGGGATGTTTATGATGCTTATGCACAAAAGGTGCCTTAGAGGGGTAATTCCTCTGATGTTTAGGAACAAGTGAGAGAAAATTTGTTTAAAGTCCTGCATGACCTTCCCTTTATCTTGCAGAGCTTTACAAAGATTTGCAGCAGCAGATCTAGTTTAGATATCTACAGGAGAGTCCAATCATTTTGCCTCTACATCCAGAGGGAGGGATTAAAGACTAAGCCAGAATTGCCTCCTAGTGACTAACCCTGATGCAGCCACCCTAGATGAAGCATCAGCAGCATCATAGTTGTATCTGATGGAATGACAAGCTACTTGGGAACCCATAAAAAGAAAGAGCTGTCATCTTAGAATTAGACAAAGGCATGTCAGCTAATTCACGTCACCCAGTTTGGAAAGAAGAGCAAGCACATACCTAGCAATATGCATCTAGTAACAGACAGCTCTGAAAGGTAAGGTAGCACAGGCATGCACCTTCTTATACCTATCCATTGCTCTACTGTGCTTGTATAAAGGTAAGAGTTTGGAAAAGGCAAGCAGTTCAGCAGGTCTGTCAGCTGAGAGGGAAATCAGAGAAAAGTCTGATAAGGGATTCTTATACAAACATTTCTAAGCCTCAGGAACCTTATAGAAATTGTCTGATTTTTTTAGGAGTCAGGGAGCCAAGAATCAGGGGCTTGAGAAACAGAATTAAAAGTGCTAGAAGAGATTCCAAAACTGCAGAAGGTGGTCTGGGAGAATCCTTCTGTAACAGATTACAGTATATCTTCTGGATATCAGACAGTTGGGAACTTTCCCAATAAAAATGTTTGATCATTTTAATAATGGTACCACCAGAGGAAAGTTCTTCAACCAGGGAGTCAGGGGAGAGAGAGCTTCCTCTTCATCATACCCAAAAGCTAGAGAAGAATGAATTTGAGAGGAATAAGCCAAAGATTCCTCCCCAAAATCCAAATCCTCACTCCCATCATATGAATCAGAATCCCTATGTCTTTTAAACAGAAAAGAAGAAGAAGAAGACAAAGAAGAAGAAGAAGAACAGGAAAGGTATTGACAAACCCTGTGGAGGTTTTAAAGCCATAAGGGATTTAAAAATACCTTGGGTGAAATATTGCCACTCTTTATTATCAGCCTTGGTTCCACCTTCTAGACCATAGCAGGACATTGGCTCAGCCTTGTAGGACATGCAAATGGCATGCTCTGTGTCTATCTCTAACTGGGTCATGAAAGACAGAGCAGGAACTAAAACTGGACAGCCTTTGAGCTTATCATCTGTCCTTATGGAGACATCTATCAGAAGCTGGACAGCAGAGGACTTCCAGTCATAACTTTTTCAACTTCTTTTTGGAAGGTAGTTGGATGTTTTGGCAGGTGGATTTAGAAGCTATGGTCCCTTGAGCAAGTAACTTCAACTGCTGATTCTCTAAATACACAGAAAGGGAAGACAGACAGCTGTGCATGGTCTTAGGAACAAACATCTGGCAAATACAATACTGTTTGTGGTGATGGTCTGCAACCAAACAAAAAAGACACTTCTTGTGTCCATTCTTATGTAGAATTTGTCTCCCACACTCACATTTCTCTGTCCCAGATAACAGCACCTTTAATAAAACCAACAATGAGAAAAAAAGGGAAAAGTCCCCAATAGGGTACTTATCTTCCCTAAGCTTGAAGCTGATACAAGATGAATGACTTTTAAACTGAATTTAAAACACAGCTTTTAGACTAGCAGCAAAGAAGTTCTGGGGATTTGGTGCTCGGAAGTCACTTATTTGCATTATGTTTTGGAAGCTGGACATATATGATGTACAGCACTTGGAAGGGCCCTAGGCTTGGTATGTTGGCTAGACATATGACTATCCCTTGCAGGATATCCCTGTTGTAAGGAATACTGCTACAGTAATTAATGATGGACATACGGTCAAATATGGTCTCTCTGATTAAAAAGCTGTCCCAGAATGATATTTCACATGAGGTAAATGGATAATGGAACGCATCCCAGAATGATATTTTATGTCAGGTAAGTGGATAACAGAATGCTGGAGAATGTCTAGTTCCATAAATTACTTTAATTACCTCAGTTATTTACATTCTACTCTTCCTGAGTAACTTTGTTGCTTTCAAAGAGCCTAAGGAGACAAGCACATTAAAAAATGTTGACATCTAATTTGAAATGCATTCTTGTTTATGTTTTCTATGAATATGATGAGAGCTATGCTTTGATTTTCTTTTATTTTTCCCTTTGACATTTTCACTTCTGCTTAATCCCACTGTTTTATGTATGTCTGTGCTTATTCAATATCTTTTCTATGTACTATGAACTTAAATGACCGGTTTAAAACAAATTGATCTGGTTGTTAATCTTCATTCATTCCTTACTGATGAGTGTCGGTTCTGTCCTCTAAACCGAATTGGCCACTATAACAAGCTTGCGTCAGCCAAAATAACTCTCGAGCTAAGCTTTTACACACAGTGCCCCTCTTTACATTACCCCAGATCTCGTTTGCGGAGTACTGAATCAAGACATGTCAGGCCAGGTCTCAGCTAAGTCATTTAAAATTTTTTTAATTTTGTCTCTTCTTAAACCTTTCTTGTTCTTTGTTTCATATACCTAGTTAGCCTATTGTTAACTCATTCACCCTGAATACCATCATATGGCGCCTGTGTGCTTAAATCCGAGCGCTTTCTGAGACAACAGTAATTGTATGCTGTTACACCAGAGTGCCTTCCACAAGCAACTTTACAATCATATTTTATCTCCAGTGTTAAAAAATAAGTTGAAAACATATCAGAACTTTGTCTGTTACCTTCTCAACTTAGTTTTCAATTTGGAGTTAGATGATGTTCATATTTGACTTTTTTGAGAAAATCGGCTTGCCATGCACTGCATACTTGTAATCACAGCAACCCGATTCTCTATGCATCTGCAACAATCCTGTTACATTTCTGTCAAGTAGCTTGCAACAGTTAGAAAATGTACTTTTTCTTAAGAGTTGTCAGAAGTAGTGAAGTGTTTACAGTATTGCAATATAACTGTAGCAAGTCATTTTACATTTATAGAAAAGGGCTTGCTACAGTTACAACCAGATCACTTCCACTTTCCTTTATCGGAATTTCCATTCATGTAAGAAGTGCTAGAGTGTTTACTGTTTCCATTGTATCAAACTGTAACTAACAAGCCCTTTGCCAGCAATGTAAAATGTGCTGCTACCATGACAAACAGATTGTTTCCATTCAGAAGTGCTCACCTTATCCAATGGAATAATTTTAAACTAAACAGTAATCCTGTAACAATTTTAATTTTTGTTATATTCATCTTATACTATGTGCTTCTCTATTAGAGTTTGTTAACTTGTACAAATCACAATGTTCACTTGAGAATCGCGCCCTATAATGATTGCATCTTCATAATGTAATACTTTGCTATTGTACTGAGAAACTGTTTTATTTCCACAGATGTCGATCGTGATGTGCTTTACTTCTTATCAATTTTTTCCAGATTTCCTACTTATTGCAGCAGCCAGTTAATACCAGATTAGATTAGAGTATCATACCTAATCTTTTTTTTCCTGATTTTCCTAATACTGCAGGAGTGCAAAATGTTTATTATTAATGTCAGAAGCAGTGAAGTGTCTACAGTATTGCAATGTAACTGCAGCAAGTCATTTTACATTTCAAGCAAAGGGCTTTCTACAGTTGCAAACAGATTGTTTCCAACTTCTTTTTTTAACATTTTTATTCATGTAAGAAGTGCTACAGTGCTTACTATAGCCAACGTATCAAACTGCAACTAACAAGCCCTTTGCCAGCAATGTAAAATGTGCTGCTACCATTACAAACAGATTTGTTTCCATTTAGAATCGTTAAAGTGCTCACTGTATTCAGTGGAAAAAAATTAAACTAAACAATAATCCTGTAACAATTTTATTTTTTCTTAATTCATCCTTATACTATGTGCTTCTCTATTAGACTTTAGTAACTTGTACAAATCAGTGTTCACTCTCGAGAATTGCACCCCATAATGCCTTGCATCTTCTGCATGTAATAGTTCACTATTGCTCTGGGAAAGTTTTATTTGCGCAGCTGCCTATCATTATGCACCTTTACCGCAAAAGTAAAGGAAAACACATTATAATTAGAATTGGTCACAACAAAACACAAAAAAATAATTTAAGGGCATCTGTGCGTCTAAATCAGAAGTAAAACTGCTTTGATTCTTTTCTGTCTCTTTTTAGCTGTTTGTACTACTTCTGATTTATAACATGAGTTAGGCATTAATTACCTAATACATACACATGGCTGTATCATTACTTAGATACACATTTCTAGCACACTGGGAGCACAGTATGCTGTTTTCTTTGAAAAAATAATGTCAAACTCTGGGAAGCATTGAATATTGTGCAAATCTGTGCCTATGATAAGATTTACCATTGTACTGCCTCGGCTGGTAGTGTGCCTGTGTGGATTCCCAATGATTCCAGATGACCTTAAATTCTGCAAATATAAATATTACTTTTCTGTTTTCATTTCTATAAACTCACATCTTGCATTGTCTCCTTAAAGACTTCACAGAATGAAAAAGTCACCAGTTACTGGAGCATCCTGATGCAGCAAGCATTTATAAATATACTAGTGCACCTCTAAGAATTCCTACAACAAAACTCTGCCCATTTTAGTTCATATTGTTGAGATGCCGACAGTTTTCTGTTAAAAGGGTGGCACTTTTTCAAATAATTTTACAAAGTTAATTTTAACTAATGGCATTGTTTTTCCTGACAGGACAAGTAGCTAACCCTCTTTTCCTAGTCCTTAAGTTCGGGCATTATTGCCCATCCTTAGTCAGACAGCTCCATCTTTGATAATGCAGGCCACTGACTAAATGCCAGCAAAGCTGTACGTTATTTGTTAAGGAGGCATTTCAAATAGCAGATCCCAAGGTGGGATGTCATTAAATGAAGGACACTTTAGAAACATGATACTTAGGAGTCATTCTATATCACCACTTCTACATGAAGCAGGCATGGCATACACAGTAGGATACAACATAAGTCTGCATCCAATTTATTTTTTTGTGCTGATGGATAAAACACACTCCAGACTTCCTATTTAGAAGGTTGCTAAGGGTTTTGTGGGGAGAAAGGGTATGTTAGATCATCTGTCCAGAGACATGGCAGTCCATGAATTTATGATTTCCCATCCAGTCATCAAGGTTATGCCTAAATAGGGTTAGGAATGGACTCTGCATCACATGGATGGGGAGCCTATTCTAAAGTCCCCAGTGACAGAGCACATTGTTGGTGCCTTGCTTTACATAATTTACTGGTGAGTGTAGGTTCATAGATTAGTACTAGGCTAACTGCAAATTATATTCTCTGGCTAAATCCCTGTTTTTTTACAATAATACTCGCCGGAAATTTCTGGACACCAGTGGATATCTACTTGTATTCTACTTATATTTTTTTTACTTGTAACAATTCATAATATTGCTTTGCAGAAATATTAGTTTATTTTCTCATACACACACAGACACATATAGATATAGATATAGATACAGACAATGAGTAAAGGCAATTGTGCATTTGCAAGCCAAATGCAGACACTATGCTACCTGGATCAGACCTCCTCTCCAGAATAGGCACACTTGTCTTCTCCAAGCCAGCTCCAGGAGATGCCCAGGCTACTCATTGAACCTGGGTTCCCTGAGTCAAAGTCAAGCCATTGACACCAGTATGTTATTACTGATTTTACACTAATTGTGGCATTGATCAACTAAATATTTGGGACATTATTTCTGACTTTGTCACTTATGCATCTAATTCTAATCAGATCGATGGCTCAGTGAGATAAAATTTAGTTTTATTTTGGACCAATTCTTACATGGATCAACCAGATAGTTTACATATTTCTGACTCCGTTATTTGTGTGCCTGATTATGATCAGCAGGATGGTCAGTGAGAAAAATGTTATTACTTGTGCAGTAATTCTGGCATGGAGCAACCATGTATTTTGGACAATAGTTACGTCTTTGTCTGTCATGTACAGAATTTAGGCGAGAGGAAGGGCTCAGTAATATATAAGTGGTGCACTATTCTTATCGATTTACTCTGTTTTTTATTTCTAACTGATGTTAATGACTCAAGTCTTGCATTACACCTGCACCAGGAATGTAATGAATGTCTGCTCAACAGGTTATGTGCAGCAATTGTTACCTTTGTCTGAGCACGATGAACCTTGCAGTAATGAAATGTGAGTCATTATCACATTATTAATTGACAATATGTGCAGGTACAATATAACACTGAGTCATTATCACTTGTCAGGTAAAAGCCTCAGCAGCTGCCACTGCTATTCACATTACTGTCATTATCACAGTGTTGAATGTAAATGCCACATGGTCATGCAGAGGTCTCCCCCCCCCCAATTTCTTTCATTTCTTGTTTCCATTATTTTTATTGTAAGATACAGATAAAGGTATCCATTCTGGTTATATGTTTCACATTTTTATGTCCTTTCTGTAGTCCCTTGTCATGCAGTATTTTGGCTAGGTCAAGAATGTTTCTATACAGATATTACAGTTTGCTTAGGACTTAGGTTATGGAAAGTATGATTTTTTTTTTCATATTTGATAAATATCTTTACTAGGGGGCATGCAATTGTGCTAAGTAATACCTCATTTTGAAGACAGTGTTAGAGCCCTTATAACATGGTAAAAGAAATGTGCCTGTGGGCTATACACATATACAGATATCACAATTTGTTTAGGACTTAGGTTATGGAAGTTATGATTTTTTTCATAGTTTGGTAGACAGACTAGGGAAGCAGGTGTACTCTTTAGCGACCTTTGTCATTTGGTCCTTGAACTATCTGGCACACTTTACCCGGATTCAGAGACCTAATCTCAAAAATGTCAGAAACCCTGGCAGGAGCAGTCTCTGATGAGGTATGTGACAAAGTTACCTTACTGCTTGCCACCCTGGAATCTATCCTGGAATCTATCTCTAACTCGTCCATGCAGTTGATTTCTAACTCTACCGAAGGGAAAGCTAGAAAAGAGGGTGCAAACGTGTCATGAGAGGTCATGCCTGGATGCACCTATGTGATTTTGCAGATCATTTTAAGTCTTCCTTCCTGAATGCCCCCATAGAGGCTTCTTCTCTTTTTGGCCCTACGGTAAATGACACTTTAGCCAGGTGTGAAAAGGATGGTAAGACCTTGTCTGCTGTAGGCATATGTTTTTTCACCCCCCAACAC
The DNA here is from genome assembly GCF_019279795.1 of Protopterus annectens. Classification (NCBI taxonomy): domain Eukaryota; kingdom Metazoa; phylum Chordata; order Ceratodontiformes; family Protopteridae; genus Protopterus; species Protopterus annectens. The sequence continues at coordinate 573,952,976 of NC_056751.1, read as the reverse complement.
CCTACTTTAGGAATCGGAGGAGTGGAAAGATGTGGTACAAGAAATCCCAGGGTCCTGTCTATGACACATGTGGTGAGTTTTCTCCCCGAGGGCAGAGGGAGGAACTCAACTGGAAGATGCCCTTCAGAGGCAGAGGGGTCCACGTAATCAGGGATCCAGAGATTCTTTCTCTGGACAGCCCTATCAGCGCTCCTGAAGAGTGGCCTGATTGCTTAACTCTGGAAGCAGTTGGTGGATGATTTTCTCTGCACCGCCTTGCCTGGCAAATGATAACCACAGATTTTTTGGTGCAGACGATAATTGCCAGAGGTTATCATATCCCTTTCAGTCTTTACCCAAGGCCACTAAAGCATACTCCCGATGTTCCACCCAGTCAAAGGGAAACAGCAGCTCAAGAAATCCAAAAGCTGCTTCTAAAAAGAGCCAAACAAACAGTCCCACCAGACCACATAGGATCTGGATTCTACTTGAGGTTCTTTTTCATGCTGAAAAAGACAGGGGACTGCAGGCCAATTATGGACCACAGCATCCTAAACAAATTTGTCAAACAAATAATATTCCAGAGGGTCACAGTTCAGGCTATACTACCCTTTCTGCAGAAAGATGACTGGATGTGCTCGATAGATCTTCAGGATGTGTATTACTACATAAAAAGGGACAAACATTCCAGAAGATTTCTCCGCTTCCAGCTGGGAGCCAATCACTATCAATTCCAAATGCTGCCCTTTGGTCTCTCTATGGCCTCCAGAGTGTTCACCAAATGCATGGCAGTGGTAACAGCACACTTGAGACTGCAAGGATTCCGGGTGTTTTCATATTTAGACGATTGGCTCCTTACTGCCCCAACCAAGCATCTACTGGTTTCAGCCATTCATTACACTCTTTAACTAATGGAACACTTCAGGATAACAGTAAACAAAGACAAATGCAAGTGGACTCCTTCTCAAAGACTGGAGTTCATAGGTGCAAATTTTGATACTCAGTCTTGCCTAGTCTCCCTCCCACTCCACAGGCTGGAAAGACTCAGGTCTCAACTCCGGGTGATACTTTGTCAGGACAAAGCTCTGGCTTGGGCAGTCCTCAACTACTAGGGTCAATGGCAGCATCGATAACAATAGTTCCACTGTCAAGACTACACATGAGACTCCTACAGTGGCATTTGCTAATGCAGTGGTCCCCTTTGACTCAGCCTATGTCCTTTTAAATCAGGATAACAAATCAGTGCAAACAGGATTTAATTTGGTGGATGAAGCCAGAAGAGAACCTATGGAGTCACCCTTTCTCCCCCTCTCAGCCCAGAGCCATAGTGACCATGGATGCCTCTCTGATTGGGGAGCATTTCCAGGAAAGGACAGTCCAAGGCACTTAGTTACCCTTGGAGGCCAACCTGCATATCAATGTTCTAGAACAGAGAGCCGTGCTTCTAGTGTTGTAAGCATTTCAACCTGTTCTCACTTCAGGAATAATTGCCATCCAGTCTGACATGTCAGCAATCTGGTACATCAACAAACAAAGGGGAACAAAGTCCTACCCGATGTGTCAAGAGGCCATGAGAATTTGGCAAGGGGCGATAGCTTCCAACCGCCTTCTGACAGCAATGCACATTCCCACAGATTCCAACGTAATTGCAGACAAATTGAGCAGAGGCATTCTCCTGCCTCACGAGTGGTCCCTCAATCCTGTCGTAGTGACGAAGATCTTCAGTTGCTGGGGTCAGCCTTGTTGTGATCTGTTCGAGTCCCCTGCACATCACAAATGCAGCAGCTATTTTGCCCCAATTCCCCCCAGGGGTAGTCCCCAAGGGATGCTCTTGTGCATGATTGGCCCATGGGACTTCTTTATGCTTTACCCTCCCCTTCCTCTGATCCCACAATTATTAAGGAAGGCTCTTCAGTTGAAAAGCAGAATAATCCTCTTGCACCCTACTGGCCCTGACAAATTTGGTTTCCCCTTTCTTTGACCTCATCTAGTACATCAACCATGGATTCTGGATCCAACTCCAGAATTGCTGTCATATCCACAGGGGTCGATACATCTGAACATATTGAGCCTCAAGCTGACAGCTTGGTTCCTCCACTTCCAGTAATTGCCAGGCAAAGGAATCCATCCTCCCCTGTCCACCACATTCTTCTGGCTTCCCATAAACTACCCACCAGGAAACTTTAACTATGCAAGTGGAAAATATTCATAATTTGGTCTCGTAAAAAGGGAGTAAACCCATTTTCGGCTCTGCTTTCTATGTTGCTAAATTACTTATCTAATCTCTTTCATTCAGGAGCTGCAGCTTCAAATATTCAAGAACACTTGGTGGCACTCTCCAGTTTCCATAATGGTTTCAAGGACTCTTCCTTAATTTCACACCGCCTCTGTAAAATCAGGTGTTACACACATTTGGCCCCCCTTCAAACAGCCGATCGAGCCCTGGAGTTTGACATTAGTTCTACAATCCTTGACTCATCCCCCCCTTTGAATCTGCTGCCAATTGCGATCTGAAATTCTTATTCTGGAAAACTTTATTTTTGGTGGCCATTACCTCAGCAAGATGAATTTCTGAGTTGCAAGCTTTGTGCATAAAACATCCTTACATAATGTTCCATAAAGAGAGAGTATCACTCTGGACTAACCCCTCCTTTTTACCCAAAGTTATTTCTGACTTGACTATTAATCAAATTATCAATCTTCCAGTTTTCTTTCCAAATTTTATTAACAAAGGAGAGTATTCGTTTTACCCAAAGTTATTTCTGACTTAGGTTCACAGGTAGGTACTAGGCTATCAACCCAAGGGCCTACATATGCCTAGCCAACAAGGTTCCCTGGCTTACACCACCCAAGAAAGTTATCTCCTGTGCCACTGTTGAGCAGAGACACAGAAGTGATCCCTGGGGTGTATTTCCTATTTCCCATCCACTCATCAAGATTTTTCTTGAAGAGTGCTAATGAAGAACTTTGCTTGACAGAGAGGTAGCCTGTTCCACAGTATGGGAAGTCTCTGGGACAGGAATCTATCCCTCCAGCATGTTCTGTTTATTGTGGTGACAAGTATGGGAAGTCTCTGGGACAGGAATCTATCCCTCCAGCATGTCCTGTTGATTGTGGTGACAAGGTTTAGGTCCTTAGAGTGTGTAGCTCGGAGGGAATGGGATTTCTTTAGGTGTAGCATGTCCAACAGCTCTGGGTTTGACATAGCTTTATATGTTAGGCAGAGATCACCTCTGAGTAGGCTATCTGCTATGGAGTAAAGCTGGAGTTTTTTGAGGTGGTCAGTGTAGGACATTTGTTTGAGGCCAGTAATCCTCTTTGTGAGGTACTTCTGTAGCCTTTCCAGCTGCTGCAGATGTCTTGTGAGGTGCATTCCAAAAGGGGCGCTGTACTCTATAATGGGTCTAATGAATGTCGAGTAGAGGGGAACAATGACCTCTTTTTCCTGGATGAGAACCCTTTTATGATGAGGTGTGCCACGTAGAAGGACTTCCTGACTACTGTGGCAATGTGACTACTGTCCACCTGGGTCTCAAGGTCTCTTATCATGCATTCAGTGTTAAGTAGATTGCTGCCTATGTGGTAGTTCATGGGTACAGAGTTTTTACCAAAGGGGATAACACTGCACTTTTTGGCATTGAGCTTGAGGCCATGGAACTGACACCAGGCATCTATCTCAGCAAGGCCCTTCTGTAGGATGTCCACATCATTTGGGGACTTGACTATGGCTCCTAGTTTGCAGTCATCTGTGAACTTCATTAGCCAGAGGCCTTCTGTGTTAGCCTGTACTTCAGAGAAGTAGATACCAAACAGGAGAGGTCCCAGGACAGAACCCTGTGGCACTCCACTTGTCACTGCTTTGAAGTCAGATTTGGAGTCTGCAGCTTTTACAGTGTGGGTTCTGTCAGTAAGCCAGTTGGCAACCCATCTTGTGATGTAGGGATTTATACCTAATTTAGTGAGTTTAGCTAAAATTCCAGAACGGGGGATGGTGTCTAAAGCCTTGGCGAGGTCAAGATAGGCTGTGTGAACCACCTTACCCTCATCTACGGCTTTGGTGACTGCCTCAAAAAGTCGATCAGGTTCAGGAGGCATGATCTGCCTTTTACAAACCCGAACTGGGTGGGATCCAGAGTTTGGAGGTTACTAATGTCTTTGTTTATGAGTTCCCTGATGATACGTTCCATGGCCTTGCAGACCAGGGTCATCAGGCTAATAGGTCGATAGTTCCTGGGATCAGTGGTGGCTCCCACTTTGTGGAGTGGGATAACTGTTGCTGTGCGCCATTCAGTGAGAAGAAATTCTGATGCGAGGTTATTATTGAACATGGTGCTTAAGTGGGGAGCCAGTTCATTCTGAAGTTCATGTAAAACGCAGCCTGGGATGTTGTCCGGTCCCATGGATGCTGTGTTTTTGGCTTTAGAGAGTGCAGCTTTTACTTGTGTAGCTGTGATTACAGGGACTCTGCATTCTTCCTGTATAGATATGGGCCCTTTAGGGGGTGAGAGGGGTAAAGTTAGCACTGAATCTATCTGCCAGGATGTTGGCAATATCAGTTGGTTCTGTAATTTTCTTGCCTTTGTGCTGTAACTCAGAGCAGATCTGTGTGTTGCCATCAAGATTCTTGACATAGCTATAGAATGCTTTGTGGTTGTCCTTGGAATTAGTGGCAATTTTGTTTTCGTAGCTAGCTTTGGAGGATCTTACAAGGGATCTCAGCTTCATACTGAGGCTGACCAGGGAGCTCCTCCACTCATGGGATTTTACTCTCTTTTGCAACAGTTTCTTCCTTCTGTTGTACAGTTTGTTTATGGCAGGGGACCACCAGATTGGCTTCCTTTTTTTGGAGGATAGGGTCTTGGTTCTGTTTGGGATAGCACGATCCATACACTCGTGTAAGTGCTTATAAAATGCATTTGTGTAGGATTCAGCAGTTGTAACTGTATTGTCCATCTGCATGGGTGTCATGAAGTTCACCACTTCTGTCTTAAGAAGCATGAAGTTGGCTTTGGAGAAATTTTTTACTGTGGTTTCCTTAATGGGGGGTGGGGGCGGGATGTGGATATCAAGGGTGATTAGCTTAAGGTCAGATCAGATCAATGAGGAGTTGACTTCGGGTGTGGAACACTGGTCACTCATGTTAGTAATGACTAGGTCTAGGATATTGTTGCCCCTGGTGGGGGTGTGGATAAGTTGATCCAGGGCATTGCAGTTTATGAATTCCAGAAAGCGTTGAGCTAAGGCGTTGGTACACAAGTAGTTTTCCCAGTTAATAGTGGGGTAGCCCATTATTAGGGTGTTTGGTTGAACCATAATATTTTCCAGTACCATCAAGAAAAGAGGAGTGAGAATCCTGGGGCATGGTGGGGGATCTGTAGAAAGCTACAATTTGGATTGCAGTTTTGCCCAGAGTTGGTTGCACTTGGATAACCTCCAGATACATTATGCTGAGCAACTAGCCTGGAGGTGTGGATATCCTTAATGAATATGGACACACCTCTGCCTTTGGTGTTTCGGTCCAGGTTACATGGCCGAAAAGTGTGGTATGAGTTATAGCCTGGTAGTGCAGGGGTGCTCTCTGGAGCCTTGAACCAGGTCTCAGTCACTGCACAGATATCGATGCTCTCCATTTTAAGGAGTGCCTCAAGTGAGTGCATTTTGAGATTTAGACTTCTAGCACTGAGTAGCATTACCCTCAGATTTTGCTTGCCTGTTCCTGTTATGGTGGTGAATTTGTTATTTGAACCTTGCCTAAAAAAGGCACTATAGGGACAGCAAGAGCCTTAGCCAGTATCCAGAATCCCAGGGGCGACAGGTGCAGGCCATCTGTGGCAAAGCATCGTGGTCTGTCGACCATGTCATCCCAAGCAGACAGATACTGGATCCCCTTAGAATGACACCAGAAGCTTAGCCAATTGTTGAAGTCAATCATTTTGTCCTTGTACTGCGGTATCATTCTGGGCAATGGCAGAATGCTACTCAGGGCTAGGGTCATACCTGCCTGGGCTACAAGATCAGAGAGCTCTTCCAAGTCTCTTTTCATGTAGTCCAGGAAGGTACATTTTAGGTCATTCACACCAACATGGACATTGACAGAGCCATATTTGTACTTGTTGTGGAGTGACCTGAGTGCGTGGGTTATGTGGCGGATCCTGGCACCTGACAGGCAGCTGACAGTAACCTTCTCCTTGTTTAGCCTGGTGAGTGGGACATCAGTGTGCCTGACTACAGAGTCACCTATGACTAGTGTGTTGGGTACGTTGTTTTGCCTTATTGGCTGTGGTTGAGTGGCACACTGAGTCTGTGGGATATGTGTCATTTGGGTTGTGTTGGGGGATGGAGGTTGCTTGCGTTTCTGCTTTGGAGGTCCCTGTTGCTTAGACAGATTATTATTGAGAGCCTCCGCGAATGTTTATGTGTTACTATGTGTGGATTTTGGTGGTGTAGATTTAGTGAGACTATGTGATGAGTGTGGTGTGGTGCAAATGTTTACCTTCTCCTCATGACTGTCAAGTTCAGTCTTGGTTGGAGAGAGCTTTACCTCCAGTTTGTCTAGATAAGTGCATCTCTCACAGGTTGTAGTGATGGGTGGTAGGAGGAGAGGATTGTCTGTGTACATGAGGCAATTTGTACATTGCCTCAAGATGCCCAGATTCATCAGATAGACAGGAGAGAACACTGGGAGCTGACCCTTGGACATTATTTTATTTTTTATTTAGTTTATTTTACATTTGTTGACCGGGCTAGTCTAACTGGATACATGTCCATTTTCAGTACAGGCCCGGGGAGAAAAGCTCCAAGACACATACAAAATACAATACAGAAGGAAATAACAGTAAATATACATACAAAATACAACATAGACAGTAGTAGTAGTTAGAACAAGTAAATTTTAGTTAGAACAAAAAAAAAATTTTTTTTTTTCAAAAAATAGCAAATAATTAAACATTGTTAGAGAAATACTAACTACCATACTCCAACTGTGCATAGCAAGAACATTAAACAGCAAGGATAATATTTATGAGAGGATGTTATATACATATATTTATGAAATTCATTAGCAGTTTCATGGTATAAAGAAACTATAAGGGTAAGACTATGATGATGTACGGTAGTTATTGGTGAGAAGTAAGAAAGTTAGTCAGGATTAGTGCAGGAACATAACCAGTGTGTATTGAGGTATAGTTTGAGTTTCTTTTTAAAAAGTGTAAGAGAAGACAGAGTTGTGAGTTCAGTGGGTAGTAAATTCCATAGCTTTCCAACAGTATTAGAGAACAGGGAGACACCTGCTGAGTTGTTGGATCTGCAAGTGTTAAACAGTAGTTTGTTTGATGAGCATAAATTTTTTGCATTGCTGTAGGGGGTAAAGAGGCTTGAGAGTATTGGCGTATTGGTGGGTTGCTACAGGGTCTTGTGGGCTATAGCAAGCTGTAGAAATTGGAGATGGTGTAGAAACTCTAGCCAAACAAGTTGTTTTAGATTAAGGCAGTGGTGAGTTCTGAAAGGAGAGTCAGTAGCAAATCTGGCAATATTTTTATAGGATACTGCCAGTTTGTTGAGGTTGTTTTTAGAAAGATTCGTATAAATGGGTGAAGAAGCATAGAATAGAGTACAGATTAGGTGAGTACTGGCTATAGCAGTCCTGGCTACTGGTATAAGAAAGGGTTTGATTCTACAGAGGGATCCCAGTTTCTTGTTGACCATTTTTTATTGTACTGTTAATATGACTATCAAAGTTGAGGTTATTGTCTATTGTTATTCCAAGGAGTTTGGTAGTAGGGTCGGGAGAAATAACAGTACCATTGTTAGATGTAAGAGTGAAATGTATGGGGGTGGACTTACGGGTTGGTGAGAAGAGTAGCAGTTTAGTTTTTTTTGGGTTTAGGAGGAGGCAACGGTTTGTGAACCATTCTTCAAAAGTATTAAATGCTTTCTCGATAAGGGTCTGTAGTTCGATTTGAGAAGTGGCTGAGCAGATAATAATAGAGTCATCTGCATATTGAATGCAGGTAGTATGTGGAATTGCTGACTGAAGGTCATTAATAAAAATGGAAAATAGGAGAGGACCTAATATGAAGCCCTGAGGGACACCGAGGGAGATGGGAAGGAGATTAGAAAGATTGTTGTGCCAGAGTACAGCCTGCTGTCTGTTTTCTAAGTAAGATTTGAACCAATTTATGGCTAAGGGATCAAGTGATAGAGATTTCATTATAAGTAAAATGAGTTGGTGATTAACCATGTCAAAAGCTTTGGATAAATCAATGAATACAGCAGAGGAAAGAATAGTTTTGTTACTCTTATTGTTAATACAATCTGTGAATGATAGCAGGGCAGTGGTGGTACTGTGATAAGGTCTGAAGCCATGTTGACAGTTGGCAAGTAAGTTGTTTTGGAGAAGATGGTTAAGAAGTTGCTTACGGATACACTTTTCCATAATTTTTGCCAGAGGAGATAGCAGTGCTAAAGGACGAAAGTTAGAGAAGTCATAAGAATTTCCACTTTTGTGTAGTGGAATAATGTAAGAAATTTTCCAGATGGATGGGATATTGCCTTCACTTATGGTTCTATTGATCAGAATGGACATGGGGTAGGCAATGGCTTTAGCTCCTTTTTGGAGGTATTCTGCTGGGAGCTGGTCAGCTGAAGGGGTGGTAGGTTTAGTTTTTGGAGAAGGGAGCATACACTGGAAGTAGACACTGGTTGTAACTGAAATGATGGGGGAGGGTTTCAAGACGAAGTAGGCAGATTTGTGGTATCTGGAGATAGGTGACTAGCAAGAGTTTGGATGGCATTGGTAAAGAAAGAAATAAAGGCATTAGCAGTGTGAATGGGATTCTTAGGGTTGGAGCCTAGTGGGTTGGGAGTGATAGATTGTCCTGGGTAAAGAAGTTTGTTAATGGTGTTCCAGAACTTTTGAGGTTTCTTTTGATAGGTCTGCTGTGCTTGGAGGTAAAAGTTATTTTTGTCTAACACAATGGCTATTTTAGTGTAATTTCTAAGTTGCCTAAAGGTTTGGTGATCTATTGGATTTTTAGTAGTATGCCATTTTGTCCAGGATTTGTTTCTCAGAAGGATTTTTTGCCTAGTAGCATTAGAGAGCCAGGGGGCTGGTTTAGCTTTACATCTAACAGAGCGTGCTGGGGCATGGTGGTTCAGAATGGCTAGGAATGTTGTGTTGAAGTAGGCTACTGCTTCATCAAGTGGGAGAGATTTTAGTGGTGACCAATTACACTGATTAAGTTCTGTCTGGAAGAGTTGAAGGTTAAATTGCTTTTTGTTGCGTACTGTTCTGACAGTGTTAGGGTGAGGTAGGTTAGTTTTATATCTGATAATATAGGTTAGGGAGTGGTCACTTAGGTCATCTGGGAGGGTTCCTACTTTGTAAGTTTGATGAGGATTATTAGCAAGTATCCAGTCCAAGGTACTTGGGTTTATTAGTTCTGGTAGGGGAGTTAATAGTTTGTGAGAAGCCATATAAATTAATATGGGTGGTGGGGTGTGTATTACTACAGGACTGCCAGTGGATATTAAAGTCTCCTAGGATTATGATTTCTTGTTGGAGATTAATAGAAAGCCAGTTAAGGATATTTTCAAGGGTACTGATGTTGTTTCCCGGAGGCAGGTATAAACAAATAATATTTATAGCTTTGCAAGAGTTGACCTGAAATTTAGAGAGAAGTATTTCAGCTCTATTGTCTAAAGGTGGATTAAGGTCTACAGTGTTAAGTTTTAATTCTGCTTTATAGAGGATTGCGACCCCTCCTCCCTTTTTGGTGGTGCGATCTTTTCTAATGATATTGTAACCAGGTGGGGTTACTTCATTGTCTTTAACAGTAGGTTTTAGCCAAGTTTCAGATAAGCATAGGATATCAAATTGATGGACGTCTAGGAGGGTGTGTAGGTGAGGAATTTTATTGTTAATGCTGCATATATTGAGATGTGCTATGAGGAGAGAGTTAGAAGGCTTGGAGGGGGCTATGGAGCTGATAGTGTTTGGATTCCATTTTTCAGTGGTGGAGGTATGGTTTGTGCCAGGGTTAGGATGCATGTCCCCATCTAGTAGGGAGTGAAGGTATATAATGTGTTTAGGGTAAAGGGGTTTACTAAAGTAATCAGGCAGTTTTTTAATATTTTGATTGGTATATTTAATAGGTGCTAGTCTATGATATTTGGGAAGTAGGTAGCTGAGTTTGGATATGATGTTTAGGAAGTTTAGAGAGGTGGCTAGGGGTGGTGTAGAAGTGTGTTTGGAGGGGAAGGGAAGGGTGGAGTATAGAGATTGTTCATAGGAGGTTAGGAGATAGGCAGTTGTTAAGAGAAGGAAAGAGTGAGAGCAAGAGAAGTAATTGAAATAGGTGTGGGGTGGGAGATATGGACGTAGTGGGATTGATAAGTCGGAGGAGAATGATAGGTGAGGTTATTAGGGAGGCACGGAGATGAATATGTTGGTGGACATGCCTGAATAAAAAAATATTTTCCTCTAGATAAGTGAGGAAAGTGAGTACAAGAGCGGTTTTTCCCTAACCACGTGAGAGTGACTGTTAATCAAATGATCAATCTACCAGTTTTCTTTCCAAATTTTTCTAACAAAGGAGAATATTTACTACATTTGATTGATGTGCATAGACAATTGTGTTTTTATCTTGACAGAACTACAGTTGATATAAAAAGTTTACACATCCCTGTTAAAATGCCAGGTTTTTGTGATATAAAAAAATGAGACCACAATAAATAATTTCAAAACTTTTCCCACCTTTAATGTGACCTATAACCTGTACAATTCAATTGAAAAACAAACAAACCTATTAGGGGAAAAAATATAAAAAATAAAAAAACATACAATACGCTGGTTGCATAAGTGTGCACACCATTAAAACTAATATTTTCTTCTGTGTTCACACCCTTAAACTAATACTTTATTGAAACACCTTTTGATTGAATTACAGCATTCAAGTCTTCTTGGGTACACACCTGCCATCAATTAAGAGACTCAAATTAACCCCAAATAAAATTCAGCTGTCCTAGTAGGATTTTCCTGACATTTACTCAGTTGTCTGCTGCAGCAAAAGCCATGGTTTGCAGAGAGCTTACAAAGCATCAAAGGGATCTCATTGTTGAAAGGTATCAGTCAGGAGAAGGGTACAAAAACATTTCTACAGCATTGGATATACCGTGAAACACAGTGAAGACAGTCATCAAAAAGTGGAGAAAATATGGGCAACAGTGACGTTGCAAAGAACTGGACATCCCTCCAAAATAGATGAAAAGACAAGATGAAAACTGGTCAGGGAGGCTGCCAAGAGACCTACAGCAATGCAGAAGGAGCTGCAGGAATTTCTGGCAAGTACTGGTTGTGCTACATATGACAACAATCTCTTGTATTCTCCATATGTCTGGACTATGGGTTAGGGTTGCAAGACCGAAACCTTTACTTACACAGAAAAACATCCAGGGCTGGCTAAAATTTGCAAAACAATACATCAAGTCTCCCAAAAGCATGTGGGAAAATGTGTTATGGTATGATGACACCAAGGTTGAACTTCTTGGCCACAATTCGAAAAGGTACGTTTGGCACAAAAACAACACTTTGCATCACCAAAAGAACACCATCCCCATGGTGAAGCATAGTGGTGGCAGTATCATGCTTTGGGGTTGCTTTTCTTCAGCTGGAACTGGGGCTTTAGTCAAGGTAGAGGGAATTATGAACAGTTCCAAATACCAGTCACTTTTGGCCCAAAACCTTCAGGCATCTGCTAGAAAGCTGAAGATGAAGAGGAATTTCACCTTTCAACATGACAATGACCCCAAGCATACATCCAAATCAACAAAAGAATGGCTTCACCAGAAGAAAATTTAAAGTTTGGAATAGGCCGGCCAGAGCCCAGACCTAAATCCAATAGAAAATCTGTGATGTGACCTGACGAGGGCTGTGCGCAAGAGATGCCCTCGCAATCTGACAGATTTGGAGCGCTTTTGCAAGGAAAAGTGGGCAAATATTGCCAAGTCAAGGTATGCCATGCTGATAGACTCCTACCCAAGAAGGCTGAATGCTGTAATTAAATCAAAAGGTGCTTTAACAAAGTATTATTTTAAGGGTGTGCACACTTATGCAACCAGCGTATTGTACTTTTTTTATTTTTTATATTTTTCCCCTAACAGACTTGTTTTTCAATTGAGTTGTACAGGTTATAGGTCACATTAAAGGTGGGAAAAGTTTTGAAATTATTTACTGTGGTCTCATTTTTTATATCATAAAAACCTGGCATTTTAACAGGAGTGTGTAAACTTTTTATATCCACTAAGTTATTACGAAAATTTGACCAGTTATTTGTATCATTCTCAGGACCAAGACTGGGGAGACCTCTTTCCAAAGATACTTTGTCTAAATGGTTGAGAGATTGCATTTGCTTCATTTATCAATGGAACAAAGCTTCCTTACCATCTAAAGTCAAAGCGCATTCAACCAGATCAGTCACAACATCTGTTGCTTTCCAAGCAAGAGCTTCTATGGATGACATTTGTGCAGCAGCAACATGGTCTACCCCTCATACCTTTATCACTCATTACAAATTGGATATGGTCTCCAGGGGAGCTTCCTTTGGTTCAATGGTACTCAGGAAAATTCTTCCATAGGGCCTCCCAGGAAACAAAGTAGCTAGGGACTCTGTCCCATCAGTAAGAAATGAATGAAGATTAACATCATCAGATAAAGAAGTTACATTTTTACCGTAACGTTCCATCTGTGCTGTTGATCTTCATTCATTCATTACAACCCACCCACCATCCCCCTCCGAAAGAATCCTTGAGGTTCGGATATGGTCCTAGCCTATGATAGGTAAGTTACTCAGATAAAGCCTTCGCTTTCTTTCTTTCTTCCTTACAGACAAACTCGATCTGAGGTAATATAGAGAGGGGCACTATGGGTAAAAGCTCAGCTTGAGAGTTTTTTTTTGGCTGGTGCGAGCTTGTTATAATGGCCAATTCGGTTCTGAGGACGGAACAGATACCCATCAGTAATACATGAATGAAGATCAACAACACAGATGGAACATTATGGTAGGAACATAACTTCTTTTTTTTTTGCAAATACTTGGTTTGGTTCCTGTATCTGGAAAGGGATGCACTGCAACAGAAACTCTAAGAGGTCCACCTTCAGCAAAGACAAAGCTGTCTAGGATTATCACTTTGGCAGGCAGGTCCTTGGAATACGGTGACAACAGAATTTCAGACAATATGTCAGAGGTAGGACACATGGGTGGACCAGTGAAACTGCGAATGTCTGCAGCTGTGCAAGGTTATGGGAGGATTGTCCTCCTGGTTTAGTTCATACCCTGCACTTGCTTTTATGCATATGTGCAGCTGTAACTTTGTACTTCTGCATATGTGCAAACCTGTGAGTACCATTTCAGACTTCTGCTTGCTTGTATGAATATGTGTATCTTCCACTTTCAACCTTAAGGCATTGAAAACAATAGCACTTACCTTTAAAAATCATAGCAAATGGTCTAAAAGAGGATCACTTTCTTATTTTTCACAATAGAAGGCCTTTATATACAAGACCCTATACAGTTAATGACACTGAATCTTTCTATAGGGTTAGTTTATGTATTTAATAAAGTATGCACCCATAAACTGGTACAGTTATGACTTTATGAGGATCATCATAAAACTAGGAGGAGCAAGGCTGTCTCTGAGGAAGAAAACCATAGAAGTTGAGAGACATGATTTAGATCCAAAAAGGCATCTGCATTCTATTCAAGCAAACAGACGAGTGAGAGATCTAAATGTGTTCTCAGATCTGGGTCTGCAGCAAGGAAAAAGTGATATAAATTAGCTTAGCAACCACAACAGTATTACTTAAACTGGAAAGCCACTGGCTCAGATTACATTATTCATTCTGTTTCACTCTACAATCTGTAAATTAATCTGTTTTCAGATCTAGAAACAGGAAGAAAGTGAACAAGTTTATTTTGTTTTTATTTACCTTCTCTTTCTCCTTCTTTCTGTCCCCTATCTGTCTCTTCCAGGAAGTACTCAAAAGCATTGCCTTTTTGTCACTTGGAGGTGTTGCACTCTCCTAGAATAGTAACCAGCAAAGACTAATGTGACAATCATGGATCACAAATTACAAATGCTTACCACTGCCTTTCCAATATTTATAAACAAGTAATGTTTGCCTAATAATATAGAATACAGCCTTGGGAGCACAGCAGGCACACAGTGTCATTCACATGCTGTAGCTTGTGAGATCTGCATTTTCGCATATCAGAACATGCACAACAAAAACAAAGCAGGATTTTGAATTCTCTGCAGCATCTCTTACCTTGCTCTCTCCCTGGTGTCGCTGCTGTTTGTTGTTTTGGTGGACTCTGTGGAGTAACCTGTTCCTCTCTTTTCTTGTTCTTAGACTTTTCTTCTTCTCCTTTAACTGAAGAGAAGCATGAGATTTGAATGTCGTGTTGTTTGGGATTCTCTATGCACAACTATTAACCACTTTACCAGTAATGACACTTTGGCTTTCAGTCATAGTTAGGAATGTAAGAAACAGTGTCAAGTGTAAACTTCTAAAGTAGTACTTGTTTGATGAGGTTAAAAAAAAAAATGGATGCTTTCATACAGTACATTTCTGCAGACAATTTGTCTGCTGCATATTTATACAAAACAATGAACTCAGGACATGGATGGGACAAGTGTTTCCCAAAATGAACAGCACAGAAGTCCCACACTTGACATTAGTTACTCTCCTTTCCTACTTTAAGCACAAAAAAATGCAAGGCAAAAATAAAGCATGTGACAGAAGTACAAATTCAGTTTCAGTAGTCAGCTGGGGTCCCTTCTGTGTGGAGTCTTTATGCTATCCCTGCGGACATACAGGTTTTCTCCAGGTGCTCCGATTTCCTCCATATTCCAAATACATGCAGTAGGTGGACTGGACATTCTAAATTGGCCATAGCGGAGTGTGTGTGTGTGCGAGTGAGTGTACGAATGAAGTACCGCAGAAGGGCTAGCCACCTGGCAGTGTAAAATCTTGGCTCGAGATAATTGTCACTGCTGAAGTGACTCCCTGACCCCATGTGCAAAAAATGGGAAAAGGGCTTGAGGATGGATGGATAAAAAAAAACAGTTATATATCAGTATGTATCCATTGCCACATAAAACAGATTAGGGTGTTTTGGGCCAAGTAACAACACACACAGCTGAGAAAGTCACACTCAGCAGGGATGACTACAAAGTAATTGTGGGTGCTGTGAAGCGCACTTTTGGTTAACATCAAAGATCAAAACAATACTAATTTCACAAACTTTAATCATACTTTGACTTACAAGATGGGGCCATTTCCATCATTGTATTAGAAACCCAAACGACTTAGAGAAATTAAACTGACAGGAGACAAAAAAAAGTTTCCATGACACTGTCATTGACAGAGATGAAAACAGCAGTACTGAGCTGTATATCAGACTCTAATGTACTCTGTTCTGCAAAAACCCTACAAACAGGTGCCCAGCCATTCTGAAACTGTGTAAGTAAACTAAAGCAGAAGGAGTGTAAATAAGCCTCTACAAACTGTCATGGTTTGTGTACCCTTACAGCTCCATATTACACATGGTTTAAGTGACCCTTACTCCTTACCCCTCACTCCCACTCCAATCTATTTGCAAAACAAAAAGAATCTAGAAAAAATATCCAAAAGTCTTTTCCTTGCTGGCTGCAAAAGACCTTCTGGATGGATATTTTAAATGGAGCTTTTGTACTGTTTTCCTTTCCTGTGCCTTTTGATGGGGTGGTACATCTGGCAGGAGAAATTCTGAGAGGGGAGATGGAAATGGATGGATAAGTGATAGTCTCTGGTTATAGTCTCCCTTGTTGACGGCTTCTTGTTATTATAAAGCAGTCTGGAGTGTACATGGAGATCATTTGTCTGACTCCTTCCAAAGACAAAAGATTGGTAGAGGAGTTGGTAATACTGCATACTCCTCAAGCTGGCCACTGTCACCCTAAATGTACCAAGATCTATGGCTTCTGGGCCAATCACCTTACTTAACTCCAAACAGGGAAGGATGCTTGAATCCAGCAGAAGTCTGCTTCTACTGAGGTTGCAGGTTTTGTGGAACTATAGTCTCCATTGTCTCCTCTGCATTCTCAGAAGGAATGCTAAGGAAGGTGAACTTCATTCCAGCACCTTTATGGGTCTCAACCTTTTCAATCATACCTTGGTTTTCATCTACTTCCAGTCTAAACAACAGAGATCCCTTATATAAAAGTTACCTTGGTGTCCTTGGTGAGAGCAATAAAATGAAGCAAAAAATGCAGGCAAATGGCAATGCCAGATCTGGCTACCCTTGCAGCCCCATCCATGACATTACATACAATATGCCATCTGTACTGTGATTTGAATGCCACTTTCAAGAATGCTTCAGGAAGTCTATCAGAAGCATGTTATGTTTTATCCAGCAGGGCTCTTTAAAATGCAACAATTGTACAACATAGTTTAGCATCCTCAAGGACAATGTGGAAAAACAAACACGCTCTTCTCGAAGTGATCCATAGTCCTGGATTCCTCATTATGAGACAGGCAACAGGAGCTTGATGAGGAGGGCTCCTTTATAAGGTAGCTGGTGAAAATGTAATGTTTGGCTTCAGTTTATCATCTCACAGGAAAATTGCTTAGTGGTGGGCATATCCAATCAGCCTTTCTAGGAACTAGGTTTACAGTGACAGATTGTTCCCATGCAAAGGATGCAGCATCACACAGATGTCAATCAAAAGGGACATCATCCAGGAATATTGTTCCAATGCTCAACAAGCCTCTCTTTTCTTGCATTAAGTGGAAACTTTTGTCAAATAAGTCCTTTGGAGGTGACTAGCTCTCCCCTCTTCCTCCACACTTTCCATGACGAAGTTTAGTTTAAGCTTCAAGTGGTCAGTTTTAAAGATACATTTCTTCGATCTCTTTGGATTCGGGGACTCAATCTGAGAAGAAGTAGATCTCTTTACTGTCTGTCCAGACATAGTTTGGGGTTACTGCTAAAGAGAACCGCAGAGTAGAGACAGGCAGTGGAGGAAAAGGAAGCAGAGAAACCAAAATGAGGCCACTGCAGTTGGGAATAATGTGTCTGGACAGGGGTCATAATTAAAGAAGAAGAGAATTCCCTAGGGAAGAAGAATGAACTTAGTGAGCTGTGCCTGACCAAACCCCACCTGAACCTTGGAAAGTCAATGCCTAAACATCAGACATTAGTGGAAAGGGAACAAACTGAAAAAATGACATTTGAAAAAAGTATCACAGGCAGGGCCTGGATCCGTGGCATAGAGGGATGAAACCCTAAAATCCAGACAAACCAAAAGTGATTAGTAATTTAGATACTGAAGGAGCTGAACAGGAGGGGGAGGCTGTGAGTGGCCAATACCAGCTTTCTGATTATGGGGGATGGAGGTAGACTCATCCGATGTAATGGCAGTATCTAGTGGACAGGGCAGTGTGCAGGATACACTGAACAGGCCACAGAAGTCAGCTTGGTGCTTGTCAAACCACATTTGTGTTGTAGCATTCATGAGGCATATATGGGAACATGCAAGCCCACAACAGAATGTACTGCAGGCCTTCAGATCTGCGAGTCTGCAAGTCATCTACCAGGGGAGGGGTTAGGGGCAAAAATAAGAAAAACACTGATGACTGCCTGGATGATACCCTCCTATGACTGCCTCTCACCCCACAAGGGAACAAATGGGTTAACTGAGTGTACGAGAACTGATTGCTGACAGACAGCAGGGAAATAAAAAAATACAGAAAAAATACAAATAAACAAATAAGTAGGATCAGTGTCAAGTAAGCCAGTTGCAGATATACTGATGTTTTAAACAAGATAGCTAGCAACTGAGTGTTATGGCAGGTCATCTCCTGGAATACTGGTGCCTGAGACACCACTATCTGAAAGACTGGCCCTGAACAAGTTGACACCTGGTAAAAAAGGCATTAATGAGGCAGCTCTCAGAAGTCCTTGACCTACAGGAATGGACACCAGGCCATGAGATAACATGCTTGCTTCTAATTTTACTATGGCCACAGCCAAGAGGTCATAGTCAATGAAAGGTAAAGCAGAAAACTTCTTACTTAAGGGAGGAGATGGAAGCAATACAACTGGAGAAAAAAAAACACGATGCATATTAAAAGCCTTATTATTTTTCTAGCTAGTGTTCCATGGCATCAGATATTACTATTAACCTGCATGTTACATCCCTTTACAAACACTACGTTAGATGTTGTGCAGTTAGATTTAGGTATAATGATTGGCATAAGCTTTCACATCATGAATGTGTCTACCTCTTACAGTTTAACATGTCATGTATGTGCCCTGGGCAGGAATATATACTTCTGAGGTAAATAAGTAAGAGCTGCTTTCAGCAAGAATCTTTTCTGCATTCTGACTTTGAGTGCAAGACTCACTATGCCTGTCAGTATTAATTCCCTTAAAGAAACCTGAACCTTATTCACACACTGCTATATATGTGAAATTACCTTTATGCTACAGAAGAACTATATACTATATTTACCGCTTGCTTAATATAATTTAAAACAATATATACTATCACTTTGCTAGGTAAATAATGTCAGATATACAGAAAAATGAACCTTCAAAGAAAACAGCAGCAATGACATCAACTGAGCACCAACACTTAGTTATGTACAGTCATTATATCAGAATGGTTTCTCCATCAGTCCTCCAAACCAATAGTATTTTACAAATACCAGGTTGGGTAGGAGTGCCATTTTTCAGCTTTTACATCAGAAGACTAAGTGTCACTGGATTGCACCTCAGACACAAAACCTGAGTCTGATCAGGAGCAGAGATAAGCAGATTGAATCAGTTTTCTCTAAGACACTTGAATAACTTCCTCAGTTTATGGCTTAGGTAACAGTTCTTCTCTCTTTCTTTTGATTATTGTCAGTTTGCACTCTACTTCAATAGCTTTTGAATTTGGCAGTTTCAACAAATGCTTTCTATTCCTTTCACATATATGCATATGAGGCCCTGCACCTAAGATGTCAGAAGATGTCAGAAGTTCTGAATAACCAAGCTCTGTGCCTTGTACTTGATTCATGGTTCTGGAAGAATTCTGCCTCATCCCCACTCTTTTTCTTTTTCTTAAAATAGAATTTTTGTCACTGGTGTTTCTCTTCCTGTAATTCTATGGCAGTTTATATGCTAACTCAGTAAAATTAGAGTAAATGAGATAGATAAATTAGATTTGAGACAATGGCACATTAGTATCTATATTAGAAACAACACTATAATGCTAATGCTGTCTTCCAAGATGGTTCACGTTGAGTTACAGCTTAATTCTAGCTCTCCCAGTATGAAAAAAAGAAACTGAGAAGAGAGAGCCAATGAACTTGTATTTCTGGGTACATTACAGTTAACTGGCTAGTAAGTGCACTGCCTGGATTCCAGGAAAAAAAAGAAATAGAGGACCTGAAAGAAAATCAGTTACAAAAGGTGAGGAAAAACACAGACTGGGAAAAATTCTGCAGTTACACAGCAAAAAGCAGTGCAAGCTATAGACATGACTTTCAGTGATCTAGAGGAAAATATATGACTGCTGTACTCAGACCCGATTAAAATAAACAAAACACTGATGGACTACAGTATATCAACTCAAATAACAGAAGGCTAGAAAAAATGAAAGAAGCTTTAAACATATATAGAGATGAGGTGATAAAACTGGAAAAATCAGAGGCTAAAATGAAGAAAAGGCTGGCTTATTATGAAACTGCTCAAGAAGAGATCTTTCAAAAAATAACAGAATTCAAAGACAGAGCACATAGGAAAAACCTGAGATTTTCTGCTCTACCAGAGAAGTTGGAAGGAACAGACTGTATTAATTTTATGAAAGTGTAAATAAGCAACTGGACTGGTATTCCACATCAGGAGTTAATTGAAAGAGCACATTGTGTGTATACTCCACACCTGGCCATGAAAAAGCTATCTAGTTGTTTAACAGTAAAGATGCAACCCTACCTGCAGAAGGAGTTGATTCTGACAAAACTGTGGTAAAAGGACAGAGTACTAAAAGTGGGAGATAGCAGAGTGTTTGTGAAAAATGATGACTCACTGTACCACCAGGCAGAAGAGGAGTACATTTATTCTGCTATTCAGCGAATGTCAAGAAGCAGGCATGAGATTCAAACTGCTGTACCCAGTTATCTTCAAAATATTCTTTTCTGGAGGGGCAAAATTATTCTTCGATGCAAAACACACTATGGAGGAAATACAAAAGTTTGTACAATAAAAAGTGAGCTGTGAAACAGGAGATTTTTGCTTCTTGTTCTTCTCGTAATAAAGACCACAGAGAGACTATGCTAGTGAAACCTTTTCCACTGTTTCAATGGAAAATTCTTGAGAGAAGGAAAAAAGCACAAGAGTTGACTAGAAGAATTGAAAGTACATTTGAAATGAAGGAGATACAGTATTTGGGAGATGGAGATGAACAGGAGTAAAACCGGTAACTTGAAAATTGACAAATGTGGGATTGCAAAGTGTTAATTATATTTGAAAATCATGACAGAACACGGAAATCTGAAAATACTGGACTAACTTGTAGGAGACTCTAAAGCATATGCCCTACTTCATATCATCAATGTTCAGAAAATATTTAGGGAGGGGAAGAGGAGGAAGAAAGCTGACTGCAAGTAAAACAACATTTTCTTTTCTTAACAGTAATAGTTTTGTGGTGCATGATTTTCTTTGCATGCTGTAAAGTTATTTTTTAAGTATAATGGGGATACTAATGTAAACAGGTATTCCTGTTTTTATCTCCTGCTTCTCTCTTTCTCCTTACTCAGTTTTAAGAAATGTAGGGATTGTCATGTAAAAGAGAAGAAAGTCTGGTCAAAAGAGCATTTAAAAAATGATGTACTTTTCTCATTCTTGCACAGGGGAATGACTGGATTAAGGCCATTAACTTGATCTAGTAACAAGGTTTTAGAAAAAGCAAGTAAATGAAAAAGAACTCTGAATATTATAAAGCTTATTTCTAGCAAATAAATGTATGCTTTTAGTAGCAACTTTGTATCTGGTACTCATATCTCCATGGAGGCAATTTGATAAAGATAAATGGCTAGGAGATAATGTTTTATGAAAGCATTCAAATATTTTCCTATCTGGGATAGCTATAAAGAAAAGACAAAACCAGACAGCACTTAGTAGAAGCACAGGCTGTATCATGCATCTTAGCATGGATAACCTTGCCTTTAGGTTAACCCAAGTCTATCAGTGTGGCTGTCAGTTTGGGATACTTGTTCCTATTAGGAGAGTTAACCTCAATATTTGAAGATATATATAGTTTTGTGTGTTAGTATTAAGTTAATAGGTTCGGGGGTATTGGGGTGTGGTTTTTTTTTGTTTTGTTTGAGGAATTTCAATAAAACAAAACATTTTGTAAGATGTGACACAGGCTCAAATGGATATGACAAGAAACAACTGTATAAAAGATCCACCTATTAAACAGTGTATGTATGTAGCACAAAAGCTGGAACTAAATACTTAAAAAAGCTGTTACACATAAAAGGTGGGAATAATAACTTTTTAACACAATGATGCTTTCTGTAATGTCTTTAAATATCAATGTTCTCACAGATAAATACAAAAAAGAAAGAGCAGTGAACTATATTAAAAATGTACAGTGCAAACAGCTATGCTACAGGAGACACATTTTAAAGGAGCTGAGCATATGAATTTGATAAAGGTTTTCAGGGTGGTTATTCAGCAGAATACCTAGGACAAAGGAAAAGAGGAGTACTCGTATTAATTGCAAGAAGAGCTCCAATAGTGATAGAAGATGATAAAAAAGATAATAATGGTAGATTTGTAGTACTAAGGGGCTACTGGCAAGGGAGGAGGATTAGACTGGCATATATTTATATCCCATCTAAAACTGCTATAATGGAGCATAAGAAAATTATGGGAGAAATAATCAGCTTTCAGCAAGGACTATTACTTATAGGTGGGGACTGGAATTTGATTTACAGCAGTAAAGATGTATCTGTGGGGCCAAGAAGGGAAAATATAACAAAAGAGGGCAGATTTTTGAAGAAATTTATGAAAATATTTGGCATGGAAGATGTGAATTCAGTAATAGGAGTTCAGAGGAGTGAATTTACATATTATTCCCCAAAATACAAAAACTGGGCTAGTTAGAATTTACATTTCACATTCGCATGTGCATTTAATTGAAAGTCTTGATGTGCACCCAATAACTATTTCAGATCACAGATGCCAATAATAACTAAAATAAAAACACAGGGTAATGAAATAAAAATGAGACATTGGTGCTTTCCCACCTATCTGTTGAAAAGGGAGGAATTTAAGGAATATGTAGTGGAAATTACTCAGGAGCTATTAGAGAAGATAAAATTTCTTCTGAAAATGTAGCTAGTGTGTGGGATAAAATTCACATGGAGATTACAAATAGGGTGGAAAATAAAAAAAGAGATATGGTTAAGAATTGCCAAGAATGATATAAAGGGACTGGCACATGTTAAAGTACTGCAGAATAGGGCGAATTTTATAGAAGAAAAACATCAACTGCAGAATGCTGAACAAAAAGTAAAGGATTACCTCACTACTATGCACAAGTTTACAAAGATTGCTGTTAAGCAACTGCTTTTTGATAATAACTCTAGAGCATAAAACTTTTAGCATAATGACTCAGGCAACAGATAATACAAAGGGCTGTCACCAGGCTTAGAGATACTATATCAAGGAAGATGGCAAGGGATCCTGTAGAGGTACTAGAACTATTTTGGAAATTCTATGAAAGTCTGTACAAAGCAGAAAAATATGGACATCAAGAAAAGGTACAAATGGAAATGTTTATGGAAGAATTAAATATACCAAGGTTATTGGCAGAGGAGGCTCAATTAGTAACAGTTAGGATAGGAGGTGATGAGATAAAAATGGTGATGTATAACCAATCCACATGAAAGTCCCCAGGAATAGATGATATTGCTGTGGAAGTCTGGAAACCAAGAGGTAAAAACTGACAAACATCTGGAAAGTTTTGTTTAACAGCATTTTAAGAGGAGGAGAAGTACCAACATCCTGGAAGAAAGTGGTGGTCACTGCAATACCTAAAAATGGTAAAGACCCAACAGTTCCAGCTTCATACAGGCCCATTTCAATTCTAAATCAAGATTATAAAGTGTTTATGTTTATAATGGCTAAAAGAATGGCAAACCTGACACCAAAAATGATAGATATGAGTCAGTGTGGTTTTGTGGAGGGGAGGCAAACATTTGACATTAACAGAACACTGATGATCCAGAGGGAAGCAGATTCTAAGAAAATACCACTGTTGTTGGTGGATCTTGATGGGACTTTATGAGCAGAGCAATGCATTATTTGATAAAATCATAAGGTTGAGGATGGTTTACCGATATAATGTTGAATGTCATAATGTCTAACAGTCATTTGGTTGAAAAATAACATCTCAACCCAAATCATTGAATTATCAAAATGTCTACAATCATTTCACTGAAAAAGCAATGAGATCAACTCTACTAAATATATCAACTCCAAGATTGCACTACAGTGCAGAAATGGGCAAATTCGATAATTTCAACATTGTGTGTTTAGACTAATTGTATTTCAACATTTTGATCATTTAATATAGTGTGTTCAACCAATTCAGTTTCAACCATTTAGCATTCAACATTATGTCAGTAAACCATTGAGGATATACGAGGGATTGTTGGTAAAAATTAAAGTGGGTGGGTTCTTCTCTAAGTTCAGCTTGAGCAAAGGAAATAAGCAGGGTTGTCCTCTTTCCCCTTTGCTATTTGCATTGTATTTAGAATCATTAGCAAAGAAAATAAGGGACTCAGAAATTCAAGGATGTAATTGGTATGGTAGCCAAGAAAAGTTGGCTCTATTTGTAAATGATATTATTCTCATCATCAACATCATCTTTCGGCTTTTCCCCACAGCAGATCATCTCTTTCCATTTCTTCCTATCCTCTGCATCTTGCTCTGTCACACCAACCGCCTGCATGTCCTCTCTCACCACATCCATAAAACTTATCTTAGGCCTTCCTCTTTTCCTCTTACATAGCAGCTCCATCCTTAGCATCTTTTTCCCAATATAACCATCATCCCTCCTTAGCAAATGTCCAAACCAACGCAATCTCGTCTCTCTTGCTTTGTCTCCAAACTGTCCAACATGAGCTGACCCTCTAATATACTGATTCCTAATCCTATCCATCCTAGTCACACCGAGTGCAAATCTTAACATCTTTAACTCTGCCACATCCAGCTCTGACTCCTGCCTTTTCGTCAATGCCACTGTCTTCAACCCATATAACATAGCTGGTCTCACTACTGTCTTGTAGACCTTCCATTTCACTCTTACTGGTACCTGTCTGCCACAAATCACTCCTGACACTCTTCTCCACCCATTCCACCCTCCTGTACTCTCTTCTTCACCTCTCTTCCACATTCACCATTACTCTGAACTGTTGATCCAAGTACTTAAACTCGTCCACCTTTACCAACTCTACTCCCTGCATCCTCACCATTCCTCTACCCTCCCTCTCATTTACACACATATATTCTGTCTTAGCCCTGCTGACCTTCATTCCTATACTCTCTAGAGCATATATCTACCTCTCCAGAGTCTCCTCAACCTGATTCCTACTCTCACTACAGATCACAATGTCATCTGCAAACATCATAGTCCACGGGGCCTCCTGTATGATCTCATCTGTCAACCTGTCCATCACCACTGCAAATGAGAAAGGACTCAAAGCTGATCCTTGATGTAATCCCACCTCCACCTTAAATGGATCTGTCACTCCCACTGCAGTCCTCACCACTGTCACACTACCCTCGTACATATCCTGTACCACTCTTACATACTTCTCTGCCACTCCCGACTTCCTCATACAATACCACAACTCTTCTCTAGGCACCCTGTCATATGCTTTCTCCAAGTCTACAAAGACACAATGCAACTCCTTCTGACCTTCTCTGTATTTCTCCAATAACACTCTCAGAGCAAACATCACATCTGTAGTGCTCTTTCCTGGCATGAAACCATACTACTGATCACTAATCATCACCTCCCTTCTTAACCTAGCTTCTACTACTCTCTCCCATAACTTCAAGCTGTGACTGATCAATTTTATCCCTCTGTAGTTACTGCAGCTCTGCACATCACCCTTATTCTTAAAGATAGGTACCAAAACACTTTTTCTCCACTCCTCAGGCATCCTCTGACTTTCCAAAATTTCATTAAACAATCTAGTTAAAAATTCCACTGCCATTTCTCATAAGCACCTCCATGCTTCCATTGGGATATCATCTGGGCCAACAGCCTTTCCATTCTTCATCCTCTTCATAGATGTCCTTACTTCCTCCTTGCTTATCTGTTTCACTTCCTGATTCACTATCCCCACATCATCCAACCTTCTCTCTCTCTCTCTCTCATTCTCTTCATTCATCAGCCTCTCAAAATACTCTTTCCATCTACTCAACACATTCTCCTCTCTTGTGAGTACCTTTCCCTCACTATCCTTTATCACCCTTACTTGCTGCACATATTTCCCAGCTCTGTCCCTCTGTCTAGCCAATCGGTACAGGTCCTTTTCTCCCTCTTTAGTGTCCAATCTCTCATACAACTCTCCATATGCCTTATCCTTAGCTTTCACCACCTCTCTCTTTGCCATGCGCCTCATCTCCTTATACTCATGTCTACTTTCCTCATCTCTTTGACAATCCCACTTCTTCTTCACCAGCCTCTTCCTCTGTATACTCTCCTGTACTTCCTAATTCCACCACCAGGTCTCCTTGTCCTCCTTCCTTGTCCTCCTTCCTCTGTCCAGATGTCACACCAAGCACCTTTCTAGCAGTCTCCCTTACTAGTTCTGCTGTAGTTACCCAGCTGTTCTCTCCACTGCCTCCCAGTGCCTGTCTTAACTCTTCCCTAAACTCCACTTCACAATCACCCTTTTTTAACTTCCACCATTTAATCCTTGGCACTGCTTTCACACTCCTCCTCCTCTTCTTGATCACCAACATCATCCTACAGATCACCATTCTATGCTGCTTAACTACACTTTCCCCTGCCACCACTTTGCAGTCTCCAATCTCCTTCAGACTGGCCCTCCTACATAGGATATAATCCACCTGTGTGCATCTTCCTCCACTCTTGTACGTCACCCTATGCTCCTCCCTCTTCTTAAAATACATATTCACCACAGCCATGTCCATCCTTTTCGCAAAATCCACAATCATCTGATCTTCTGCATTCCTTTCCTTAACACCATACCTACCCATCACTTCCTTATCCCCTCTGTTCACTTCACTAACATGCCCATTAAAGTCCGCTCCAATCACTAGTCTCTCTCCCTTGGGTACACTCACCACAACTTCATCCAACTCACTCCAAAATTTCTCTTTCTCATCCATCGCATACCCAACTTGTGGAGCATATGCACTAACAACATTCATCATTACACCATCAATTTTGAGCTTCATAAACATCACTCTGTCAGACACTCTCTTCACATCTAAAACACTTTTGGCATATTGTTCCTTTAGTATAGCCCCTACCCCATTTCTCCTGCCATCCACACCATGATGGAACAATTTGAACCTGTTTCCTAAACACCTGGCCTAACTTCCCTTCCATCTGGTCTCTTGCACGCACAATATATCAACCTTCCTTCTCTCCATCATATCAGCTAGCTCTCTTCCTATACCAGTCATACTGCCAACATTCAAAGTTCCTACCCTCACTGCTACACTCCTAACCTTCCTCCTCTCTTCCTGCCTTCGGGCATGCCTTTGCCCTCCTCTTCTCCTTCGGCCAACAGTAGCCCAATTTCCGCCAGCACCCTGTTGGCTAACAGTACTGGTGGCGGTCGTTGTTAACCCGGGCCTCGACCGATCCGGTATGGAAATATGAAATTTTCGCGCCAGAAGTTATGTGGCAGAATTTTTACACCGGATGCCCTTCCTGACGCAACCCTCCCCCATTTATCCGGGCTTGGGACCAGCACAAAGAAATGCACTGGCATGTGCATCCCCAGTGGCTGGGTTTGTAAATGATATTATTATACACCTGATAAAACCAGAAAAGGACATTTCAGTGTTGTGGAACATTTTGAGACAGTTTAAAATCTTTTTGGGATACAAAGATAATGAAGCTAAAGCAAATGGAATAGCTGTAAATTATGCACCCACACACAAATTGGTTCTGCAATATCCATATTTACGGGGGCCTCATAAAATGAAGAGTTTAGGAGTATGGATTAAAAATCATTCTGGTATGGCAGCTAATGATATGTGGGAAGAAACTGTTGAAAAAAAATATTTCTCATGAATATTCTTCACAAAATGCATATTAACTTACAGTTTCTTCACAAATGAGTTGAACAAAATGTTTATAAATTATGTTAAAAACAATATGTAGTATAGATGCAAGATTATGCAAACCACAATTATCTAAGTCATAGTTTTTAAGTGTTTTACAACTGCATTCTAATATCAAGCTATAAGTATATTAACAGATGACTGACGATAAAGAAAAAGCTGAAGGGGTTAATGGATGTTACTATGATCAACAGAGGCTGGTTCATGAAGGGAGGAAAGAACATAATGTGAAAGAGATTTTGTTTTATATGAGCTCTGGCCTCCCCAGTCTGAGGATGAGTAGTTAAAAGGAATGCTGGGGAGACGGCATGTACTGGTACTGAACAATACAAGGTCAAGAAACAAGACAGGTTGCTAGGCCAGGTGGCTTGTGTTTTTAAAACATTACTGTTACTAAAAAACATGGTTAAGTGTTCATGTGCAGCAATAAGTGAGAAGCACGAGGGTCAACAGTGACCCTATTTGTTAACTAATTTGAAAAGTCAGGATTCTCCATGCATGTTACGGATACAAAATAGTATATAAACTACATGTTTTTGCTACCTGGTGAGACTGATTTGAAAACCTTGTGAAGCCAGTCTCCCACTGCTGTCATCCGACTGGTTTGAAATAACTGAGGAAATGTTTTGCACATCCTGAAGAGTTATTACTGACTCAAGAATAACAGGTAAATCAATGTTATTTATGTATATTTTAATTAAACCATAACAAGACTAAAAAAAGATAATACAAAATCTGAGAAATTGGAAGCTCTCTTATATGGATATTATTAGTATGATACAAGCAGTTAAAACATTTTAGTCCCTTTAATCTTATACACAAGTGAGGCATATTTGTATCAACCAGAGGAGAAGTTGTGGATGGCAATTAATAAAGAACTGAAGGATTTTACCTGTTTGGGGAAGATGGCAAGAGTCACCTGGGATAAGCTGATTCTTCCAACAGAGCAAGGCGGATTGGGTTTACCCGATTTGAAGTGGTATTTCAGAGCTACACAGTTAAGGCTCCTATATAGCACAATTAGAAAACTTTTAGTTATGTACTCACCATAACTTCAGATGTTTGGGATCCATCTCGCCTACATTCTGAACTGATGGGTTAGGCCTCTAATTGGCTGAGCTATCTTTATCCCAGGATGCACCACCACTAATCCCCCAGATCTTGTTTGTCCGCATTCATGCACACATGCACAACTTGATTATATAACATTGTTAGATGTTTCAAGATGAAACAACAGGATTCGGACCTTCTGATATCCTCTGATCTCCAAGGAAGGGGGAAGGAGGGTGGGTTATTGTTGAATGTAGGCAGATGGATCCCAAACATCTGAAGTTATGGTGAGTACATAACTAAAAGATGTTATGTGATCCCATCTCGCCTACATTCTGAACTGATGGGACAGCGTCCTAGCACCTAAATGGTGGCTCATTGGAAAACACTCCTGAGCACTGTGGAACCAAATGCTAGATGCCACATCTAATTTGTAGTGGGAAATGAAGGGGAAGACCATGTAGCCAAATGTCACTAATAGCAAGCTTAGAATGTAGAATGAGCCTTGACAGAGGTGGTAAGCTCTTTGTTAGAATAAATATAAGCTTGAGTAATACAGTCCCTGATCCATTTGGCAATAGTGACCTTTGTGACAGCGTTGCCCAATTTGTTATCTGCAAAGGATACAAACAACTGATCTGTTTTCCTTGTTTGTTTGGTCCTGTCTAAATAAAAACGTAACTGTCTGTGGACATCTAGTGTGTGGAATATGAACTCCGCTTTGTTAGAGTATTTTGGGAAAAAACTGGAAGCTCTAACGATTGTTGTAAGCAGAAAGTAGAACAAACTTTAGGGACAAAGGAAGGATTTGGTCTGAGGGATACTCTGTCTTTATGAAAAACCAAGTACGGGGGTTTCACTGACAAAGCTTGAAGCTCTGAAACTCTTCTAAAGGCTGTCTTCCATGATAGAAACTTTAGATCACATGTAGCTGCGGTTCAAAGGGGAAAGAAGTCAAACACTATATCGAGATCCCGTGGAGGTGCAGGATGAGAAAGGAGGTCTTAATAGAGCAGCCCCTTTCAAGAAGGTCTTACACAATCTGTTGCTCATTAAAGGTGGGTCTATGGATTCGTGAAAATTAGAAATTGCTGCCAATTGTACCTTGATGGTAGAAACTGAAGAGCCTTGATTGTACTTCTGCCACTGGAATAGAAATGGGATCCAGGGAGTTGAGCCCAAATAGCAAATCTTTTCCATTTGCTAGAATACAGTTTCTTTGTAGCAGACTTATGGGAAGATAATATGTGCACAACATCTGGATCCAATGTATGACTCCTGACTATCGCCGGAAGAGGAGGGGACTGGTGGAATAGTCCCGACTGATGAACCAGTAGGTCTGGGACCTGATCCAGGAACCATGGACCTTCCAGAGCATGACCACACTTGATGAGGCCAGTAAGGAGCAATTAAGATCATTTTGCTCCCCAAGAGATGCCTTTGAATCACCCTGGGAAGGAGAGGAACTGGAGGAAGGCATGGGCCAAGGATGGACTAATGCATCCATTCTTTGCACTTAGCATTCAGAGCCCCATTCACTGAAAATCTGACTTGCAACTGTCATATTCGACAACTGACATGTTGTCTGCCTCATTTCTAGGATGTTGATATGAAGAAGAGTCTCTTCGGGTGCCATTTGCCTTGGACTGACCTGCCCAGGGAATGCCCCCACCCCATCTGGGGAGGAGGGAGAACAAAGGGTCCCTGATCCAAATTGGAGGCACTAGCCACCAGGGAGTTCCTCGAAAGGACCACTGAGATGAACGAAGCCACTGGAGGATTCTCATGTGCAACCTTGCCAAGGGGACTAGAAGAACCGTGGCAGACATGGATCCCAATCGCTCCAGGACCATTCTGGCTGGGGCTTTGGACCGAGTCTGTATGGTTTGAATTCTGTCTGTAGGTAGATAGACCCGCATTTGGTTTGAGTCTATCTCTACCCTATGAATCTTATTCGTTGAGATGGCAGCAACACAGACTTTGGCCAATTGAAGGTGATTGTAGATGCTTCCTAGACTTCTCAGGTGAGCAGTCATGACTGCCAAGAGATGTCTCCTTGATGTACCATGATATGATAATCATCCAAACACCTTTCTCCAGCAATGGGAGAATGGTTTGTACCATTCGAACTTGGACTTTCTGACTGAACAGTTTAGGATGCTGAGGTCCAAAATGGGCCTCAAGTGATGACTCCTTTTGCAGCAGCTTTGAAACTTCTGAGGCTGTGGTATCCCGTTGACTGGGTGGTTTTGAACTGAGGGGTGAGAAAATGGGATGGAGTAACCTGTCCTGAGTGATACCTTCCCAGGCCTTTAGGTGGTGTCTTCGGATGAATTTCCACAGTCAGAGTCTTACCCTCCTGTTCACAGCGGGTTAGTGTGTCCTTTTACTTGGGGTCCAAAGGGGGAGGACCCATCAAAGGGGCGTTGGGGAAGACTTGATGACATTGTAGCCAGCTGAGAGCCAACCGCACCTTTAGTTAGGAACTCTCTATCAGGGGCGCAGAAATTTGTTTGGCGGGACCACCAGAACTCTGGGGAGGTCCACCTCCCGTGGACACGACAGTGGGGGCGGCACGCCGCCCGCCCGATGCACCAAGAGAGACTGGGACCAACACCTCCACAAGTTCCACCAGCACCCGGGCTCCGGTGCGCGAAGCTGGAGGAGGAACCACAGTAGGGGTAGTGGACCATCGGCTCTAAAGAAGAGAGCAGCGTGGCACACACTACCGACTCTCTTGTAGGTGCTTAGCACCTAAGCAATAGGCATGTGAGGTCGTCTAAACTTAGTCAAATGGTAAAGTTAAATTAAACAACTTCAACAAAATTATATATATTTTTTTTTTTTTTTTATATCACACTAAACCCTCTAACTTAAACGGGCTTGACCCAAGAAGAAAGATACAAGCAGCAAAACAACAGAGGGAGCCTCTAACTAAAATGAAAATGAAACCTTTCTGACTAAAAAAATCTTCAATTTTTATTTAAAATTCACCAATCACAAACATAGCTAGCTAAAACAGCTTTTGGGTTCAAGCTTTTTGGGTTCAAAATTTGTGAGATAGGATCACATAACATCTATAATTCAAAGTGAAAAGGGATGATGATGAAACAAACGGGAAGCTCAAGAAACAATGAGAGACTTGGAGTTTGGATGCAGATCTTTAAGGAGTATAACAATAATTATACAGAATATTATATTCATAAAACAGTAGAAAGCATTCTAAGAACTAAGCCAATGCAGGAATGGAGAAAGGAGATTCTGCCAATAGGGATGACTGCAATTAGGGATACAGACAATAGGCAAGAAGGGGCTGGAATTTATTGGAGAAAACTGTCAAAGAAACCAAGCTGTTGAGAGCAAATAACTAGAGAGGGAAAGGTAACAGATTGGGAAGACACCAAGAATTTATTTTGACTGCGGGTTAGAGATTGCCTTCCCTATCGAGGATTGATATCAGAGTATAGGCAAAGAAATAGGGGGGTTCTACATGACAGACAAGCACTGGTAGAGTTTTTAGTACAATCTAGAACAGGAGCTGCTGTTAAAGGAATATTTAGTAGAGCATATAAAATATCACACGATAACTATAAGAATTAATCAGAGAAGGTTAGACAGGACTGGTAATAGAGACTGGATAACCAATTCAAAAATCAATGGGAGGTGTATGTATGTCCCCCAAATATGCAACAAAATCTAGCAGCAGATTTAGTATTTTTGCTTAGAAATGTTTACATAGGTATTTTTATACTCCAATTAGACTCCAGAGAAATTTTCCTCAGGTAGACAGCAAATGTTGGAGGAAATGTTGGGGAAGAAAGAGATAATTGGGAACATATTTTCTGGGAGTGTAATGAGCTGGCAGACTTTAAAGATTCCCTGCAAACTACTGTATCAGATACACTCAGTGAGCAAATATGTGTATCTAGGGGAATGATTTTTCTGAGCTATGATAAAGAATTGGAACTACCTACACGTAGTATGGCCTTGCTGAGTTTAAGTATTGTGGCTGCCAAAAAATCAGTTGCTAGAAAATTGAAATTAAAGTCTAAACCAACTGTACTTGAAGTACTGAATATAGTAACAGAGATAAAACAATTGGAATTGGGATATTTAGAAAAGGGTAGGAGCAAATTACAAAGAAAAAAAATGGGAATTGCAGGAATAACACACTGGGGAGGAATGAGGTTTAAACGCAAGCAGGATCTGAATGTCAATATGGTTTGTTTTCATTTACATAAATGTATGATTGCATATGTCATACATGATCATTTAATAAAAATGTTTCTTTAAAAAAAACTATAATGCTAAAGCCTGTAAAAGTGGTGTATTCCTATACAGTCATACCTATAGGTCAAATGGACTCCAGGACAGTCCTCAGACTGGGATCCTCCCTCAACTTGAAGTTGAGAACCAAAAAAAATGTCTGCTTTCTGATGTTGAGGATAAAAAAATTCTTCTGAAGTTGAAGACTGAAAATAAATAAGTTAAATAAATAAATCAAACAGCTACTTAAGATTTGGTGCAGCGGTAGCATTGTTGCCTCACAGCAAGAGGTTCTCCCGTTCAATTCTCGGCTGGAGCACCTTCTGTGTGGAGTCTGCATGTCCTCCCCGCGGTTGAGTGGCATTCGAAAGACATGCATAGAATGGGCATACCCTCGTTGAAGGTTGGGTGTCGAGCTGGCACCTCGGCACCGTAAAAATCTACTGCCAATCATTAGCGGACCGGAGTTCCGCTGTGGCAACCCCTAACCGGGAAAAGCCAAAAGAAGAAGTAGAAGAACAACTTAAGATTTGTCCCCGATCTGCAGCTGTTGAGCACTGCAGATTGCACCCTTTAACAGCTTCTACCTGCTGGAGCAGCTGCCCCTTTAACTCCAACCTAGTCACAGAACTGTTACTGTACATAAACATTTTTTACAGTCCTGAGGATATCTCGGACTCAGTATAATGTCCTTAAAATCCAACTGCTTCTCAGTGTGTTATAAAATTCCTAGCTAACAAACTGAGTTCCCTTATCTAATGTAACTTTTTCATGGATCCCAAGCCTTGCAAGATGGCTTTTAGTACAGTGATACTACTTGGATTGTCATAAAGGTGTGTAACCTGATGGAATTCTGGATAACAGTCTACAATACAAAGAAAATATGAATCTTTCTAATGGCATAAAATAACTTCCACTTTCAGCCAAGATAAAGCTGGAATGCCATGACAGAGCAGTTCACCTTTGTTTTTTATTCCTGAAAACACAGTAAATTTTGTATCTTTGCACCATCTGTTCTGTCTGTACACACATAACAGGCCAACAAAGGATAACATCCGCTTAAACTTCATATTTTTAAATTGCCTATACTCAAATGATACTTTAGCTACCATAATCTTACATAACTGAGCCTGAATGATAAGTCATTTTTACTAGCTGTCTTGTGCTGTATTCTGATGATCCTCCTGCCGTTTTTTTACCCCTAAGCCTCTTGTCTGGGATTGTGGATCTCTGTACATATCTTTTGCCATCTGCTGTCTTCTGTTCTATCAATCCCTGTAGGCTGCATTTATTGGATAACTGCTGCGTTGGAACTGTTTAATTTACTGATAGAAACCTGCCTGTCTTTCACCATTGCCTGGAGCTATTTAATATATGATAGATGTATGTTTGTCTTTCACTACTGCCTGGAGCTATTTAATTTACTGATGGACTCCTGTCTGTGTTTCACTACTACTTGTAGCGATTTAGCTTTCAGATGGATGCATACTTGTCTTTTACCACTAACTGCCTGTATGCCTTTCTTTGACCAATGATTATATCTCCTGCTATCAGTGGGGATATGCTGATCTAGAGGTTACCTGGGATTTTCAAAGGCTCCTCTTATGTCCTTACAGTATGACTTTATTAATAACTGCAATATTTCCCATAAGTAGAATGAAAGAGGAAGTCTAAAAAGAAATGGCAACATTGAGATGGGGAAGAAAGCAAAAACAGGCCATACACTGGGATCAGTACAAGCAGGTGGCAGGCTAATGACTTGGGAGGAACTGAGAGAACAGTTTCAGATAGAAAGGAATCAAAAGCGTGATCAGGAGATTAGAAGTGCATGGTGGAAAACTGTCAGGTAATGGGATGAGACAGCAGAATCCTAGAGCTAATACAAGAAAAAGAGGTGAGAAAGGTCAAGAGGAAGAAGATGGGAGGAGTGTTAAAGATAGGGAAAAGATGGATACAAAGAAAAGGACAAGAAGTAGGAAACTGTTTAAAAAGATGGGGGAGAATCAGGTATACTAATTTCAGAGGCAGAATGGGCAAAAGTAGTAAAAGTACCAAGAGATATATACCAAAATCATGTAAATTCAGGATCTTTGCATGGAAATGCCTGCATACTTTTATAACCCAATAAGATTAACTAGAATGTTCCCAACTCTTGAGTGGAACATGATGGAGGTGTAAAGGAGGAGCAGAAACATATGGTCATATTTTTTGGGAATGCAAGTTACCAGCGGAATTTCAGGAAGAAGTGAGACAATTGCTGAAAGAAATGCAATTAGGAGCAGGCATACTAACTCAAAATTACTCCTTCTAGGTTAAGAGTGGGTACTGGAAAACCAAAAAGAAATAATAGGGCTGATGATGATAGGAATGACAGTAACAACAAGGAAATGGAAGGAGGAGGAAGTGCTTATGGGGAAGGAGATAAACAAGATAATAAAACAACTGCTAGAGGAGGAACAGAAAGAAATCAAGGGAAAGGAAACTGCCAGATACAGAAGAAGATGGGAAAGATGAACAGAACATGAGTGACCCCAACCAAGTAGACAAAAAGAAAGATACTCGTATGGGCAAGGAAACCAAAGGGTAAAAAGGGGGGCTGTAAATATATAACTAGTAAATAAAAGTTAGAATAAGTGAAAGGTAGCTCAAAGTTAAGAGGAACAAGGGAGATATGCTGGCTGAGTGGATAAGGAAGACTCCTCAGACAAAAAGGAGAGGCAAATTATAAGGGAAGGAAGAAAACAGAATGGTGGAGCGACTTGGGAGGCAGACAGTTGAAAGGGTTAAATGTCAGTTGGTTATCTGTAAAACAGACAGCTGTTGAAGCAACTGGGGAAATATCAGAAATACATGATAATTATCTAACTTGCATATGCTGTAATGAGTCTTAATCCTGTAACCGGTTGGCATAGTAATGCATAAACTGAATATCAAGAGCATGTACCCTAAGGCATGAATGGCATGTATTAACATGAGCAGAGAACAGATAATATTCTATGTGATATTATAAATCAATATTGCAAGTCCAAAGTAAAAGACATAATTCAATGCCGTCACATTAAAAGTGGAATGTGATACTAGTAGTGGGCCATGACCAGATGTATAATGAAGATTTGGACTGTTGCCATTTGCTCTTTCTTGATCATCAGTTTAAAAATAAGTAATTGGCCAGTCACTTAGGAAAAGTCAAGTGCAGCATGCAGGAGGATTGCACATAGAATGTAATGTTTATGATAATTTTGATAAATGCTATCCCTGCAAAAAATATATATGATACTATAATCATTTAAAGTCTCTTTTATGTTTTTAAACCTTAAGTTTTAATGCCTATCTTTAGTGATGTTCTGAGCATTATGTTTAGATTAGGGAAGACTGTTTATACTTCTACATAAGCTGGGGTATTTTTTTTCTTGTTATTCTATTTATTTTATATTACACATCTATTTCCATTTTAATTTTCATTTACTCATTATATTCTTAGCTTTTCATCATTCTTATTTTGTTTAAGCTGTTTTCTGCATTAATAGTTGAGATGTTGAATTATGGGTTTTGGTGAAGTTTATGACAGTGCCATCAGCTGGTCCTTTACCCTTTGCCATTCTTAGGTTTTCATGCCTGCATGAAGTGTGGAATTCATATGAAGCATAAGTGCAAATGCTGTTTCCAATAGTGTTGGGGGGACTGAGGGTCTGGGGTGTGTGTTATGGCCTATACTAGTGTTATGAAGCTACCCCTGTAGGGTGACACATTGCTCATACAGGCTTATTGACAGGAAGCACCAGTGGACCCCTCTGATCAGCTGGGACCTGCTGTCCTACTTGCTCCAACAAGGGTATTCTACTTAAATGCAAGATCTGTCTGGACAAAAGTTAGGTATTATCAATCTGGTGATCATAATAGATATCAGACTGGATGAAAATCTTGGTCTCTTCTTTGCTGTACAGCACCTATGATTGATTCAGGCTGTAAGAGAGGATTGTTCTGTTATATGACTAGTGAACTAAGGAAGGCTAAACCTAGGAATACTATCTCCACCGAGTTTACCATGGGGATATAAGCAAACTTTGGGTACTCTCCCCAAGCAGTGTAAGGATGTTCCTTCAGAATTCAAATGCTTCTTCATTTTCACAGCCCTGATTTCTCCCAGGTGGCTTACCCTGATGGCATCAAGGTTGGACTGGGTAAGGAGTCCATAACCTTTGCTTAATAAAAAAAAAAATGGTTTGTTTCATGAAGGGATTTGATTTTGCATAGGTTGTTGTTTTACTATCCACACAGTCAGACATTCTCTGGACTAGATACTGAGACCTATGACTTAGGGTGGAGAAAATCACATGGCCTGACTACTATCTTGGTTAGTTCATGGTTAACTAAACCTGAGTAGTAATCCCCAGACCTTGTTCTTATACAATGAAAGTGCTCTGGGCTGATTATCCCACACCACTTGTACTCTGTTTTGTGCCACCAGCAGAGGGACTGCAGTGTCAATGAGACATTCAGGTTTGTTGCAGTCTTCAATAAGATATACAAATCACTTGATCTTTTGGTCCAAATGTATGTATAACCAGTCCACTTTGCACCATATGATTGATGGTTAGATGTTGAGCTCTGTGAACTTAGGAGAACAGGTCAAAGGTTAGTGTGCAGGTCGGATTGAACCAGTCTGTTTTGAGGAAAAACTTTTAGTATACTAGGCAGAGATCCCCCAGAGGAAATGTTTATACCTCTGCAGCAGCAAACCAACCAGCTCCTCTTTACTAGTTAGTGGGAGACAGTGAATTCCAACCAGTATTACCACCTGGAAAAGCTATGTCTGGTGAAGGATAGCTGCTTGGCATTTTATCTATCTATCTATCTATCTATCTATCTATCTATCTATCTATCTATCTATCTATCTATTGTGTGACCAGGATAGCCTGTTTGAGCTTGTAATAGCCCCTTTTCATTGGGATCAAATGGTTCAGTTTTGGGTCTGTTATTCATCTTGTATAAGAGAACTGTAATATCATTGTTATGTTGAAAATTCAGCCTTACCTCTCCTTCTTCCAGTTGTCTATGTTCATCAATAACACACTAGCAGAGGATATGGAATGCATTTCCCAAATAGATGACAAAAATCAACTGAAGCTCAACACATCAATAGTTGCCATGGTAGTTCACACCATCCTATGGGATTAGTCTGTGTTTACATTTCCAGACATGTCCTATAAGAAGTACTAATTACTTGGATACAACTGTAGACATGAGGCCTTATAAGAGAAAGACATGATGCTACCTCAAAAAGTTTGCTTACAATTGCAAAGCCCTCCCAGTCATATGACTTGTCTCCATGTAACTCTGCTTTCTTAAAGGTATATTACATTATATAATCAATGCACTATAATAAGAAGTTATGTCTTACCATAACGATCCATGTGAATTGTTCATCTCGCCTTTGTTCTTACACACGGGTTCGGAGCCGATCCTTGGCTCCGAGTCAGCCGCATCACTAGCTCGCATCTTCGAGAAAGCTCGTGGCACAGTAATATCCCATGATCCTCCAGTGCTAACCCTCAGATCTAGTTTGCTATACCAGAAGAATCCCTCTTAGAACTGTGTCTAAAACACTTATAAACAGATACTGCAAAGTGTCTGGAACCCTACTGCCATGTAGAGGATGAAAGATGCCATTACTGTTGTTAATAACATGCCAACCATACCTAGAAAAGGCTGAAAAGGAATCTAGTTGAAAACCGTTCTCCCAGACCGTAGGACGGGGGATGGAGGGGGGGAATGTAAGAACAAAGGTGAGATGAACAATTCACATGGATCGTTATGGTAAGACATAACTTCTTAATGTGAAATTGTTCAATCTCGCCATTTGTTCTTACACACGGGTAGCGTCCCTAGCTCCTTTTTCCCGGGTGGCTCAAGGGAGAACATTCCTGAGAACAGTGGAACCAAACGTCGCCCTGTCCCTGGAACTCTTGTCTAGCTTGTAGTGGGCGATAAAGGTATGTGGTTTTGCCCAAGTTGCCGCTGCACAAATGGTATCTAAGGGCAAACGAGCGGTATGGGCTGAAGAGGTAGCAATTGCCCTTGTAGAATGAGCTCTGGGTTTGAAAGGGAGTTGCTGTTTGGATTCAGCATATACAAAATTTATGCAATCTGAGAGCCATTTGGATAAAGTAACCTTCGTTACTGCCTGTCCTTTTCTCTGGTCAGCATATGAGACAAATAGTTGATCTGACTTTCTGTGCTCTTTTGTCCTATGTAAGTAAAATCTTAGTTGTCTGTGAACGTCCAACTTGTGCAATGTGTATTCTAGCTTATTGGAATGATTTTTAAAGAAGGTAGGTAGTTCGATAGATTGATTGATGTTCTGAATCGAACAAACCTTCAGAAGGAAGGATGGATTGCTGCGCAAGGTTACTCTATCTGGATGAAAAATCATGTACGGGGGTCGGATAGATAGAGCCTGTAACTCTGAAACTCTTCTGGCGGAAGTGATGGCAACCAGGAAAAGTGTTTTCCACGAAAGACATTTTAAAGGAGTTGTGGTAGCTGGTTCAAAAGGGGGCAACATGAGTTGTGACAGCATGAGATTAAGATTCCAAGGTGCTATTGGATTACGAAAGGGGGGACGGAGGTGAAAAGTACCTTTCATGAAGGCTTTACAAAGCCTGTGGGACATAAGAGAACCATCCTCACGGCCAATATGAAAATTGGAAATAGCGGCCAGTTGAACCCTTATAGTGGATGTTGATGCTCCTTCTTGAAAAAGTGAGGTGAGGAAATCTAGTATCTTGTGTACTGGGGCCCCGAATGGATCTATACCTTGTTTGGAGGCCCAGTGCGCAAAACGGTTCCATTTGCTGTTGTACAATTTTCTTGTAGATGGTTTGTGAGAAGATACAATAATTTGTTGTACTGCAGGAGATAGTAACTCCGACCTGGCTAAGATGGGAAGCGGAGCAGCCAAGCTGTCAGTTTGAGGGACTTGAGGAAGGTGTGAGGAACTCCCGACGAATGTGTCAACAGATCTGGCTCCGGGTCCAGTATCCATGGTTCCTCCACTTGATGGGATTGAAGGAAAGGAAACCAGATTTGTCGAGGCCAGAATGGGGCTATCAGTATTATGGTCCTGTCCAGACATTTGGCTTTCTGCAAAAACCTGGGAATTAGTGGAACAGGAGGAAAAGCGTAAAGAAGACCCGGGGGCCAATCGTATACCAGTGCGTCCCTGGGGACACCCCCTGGGGGGGGTAACTGGGCAAAGTAACTTCTGCATTTGGCATTCAAAGGGGATGCAAACAGGTCACAGCAAGGCTGGCCCCATCTGCGGAAGATCTCTTCTGCCACTT
Organism: Protopterus annectens; assembly: GCF_019279795.1. Lineage (NCBI taxonomy): Eukaryota > Metazoa > Chordata > Ceratodontiformes > Protopteridae > Protopterus > Protopterus annectens. The sequence goes on along the minus strand of NC_056751.1, from coordinate 573,912,910 downwards.
GAGGTTTGAGGGACCACTCGTGAGGGAACAGGATGGCTCTGCTCAACCTGTCCGCGATTACGTTGGAAGTCCCCGGGATGTGCGTTGCTATCAGAAAGCGTCCAGTGGACTTTGCCAAATTCTGAGGGCCTCTCTGCATAATGGGTAAGATCTGGTTCCCCCTTGCTTGTTTATGTACAAGACCACTGACATGTTGTCCGTCTGAACTGTCACTGTTCCCCGAGGTAAGGACTTTGTGAAAGTGTTGCAATGCTAGAAACACTGCCCTCAGCTCTAGAACATTGATGTGCAGATTGTACTCCAAGTTGGACCATTGACCTTGGACTGTTTGTCCCTGAAAGAATCCCCCCCACCCTATCAGGGAAGCGTCCGTGGTTAGAGTTGCTACCAGACTGGGTAATACAAAGGGTCGTCCTAGTGTTAGCTCTTGACTGTGTATCCACCACAAGAGATCCTTCTTGCAAGAATTCGTGATCAAGATTTCGTGAGACAGTGGAAGTTGTAGATACGACCACTGGGCGAATAGCATCCATTGAAGGATCCTCATGTGCATCCTGCCTAAAGGAACTACAAGAAGGGAGGCTGCCATCAAGCCTAGCACTCTTAATATTTGTCATGCAGGAACTCTCTTGTTGTATAGAAGGAGTGAAATTTGATGCCTGAGGTCTGATACTCTTGGTGGGGGGAGAGTAACTTGAGCCAGGGAAGTGTCTAGTTGTGCTCCTATAAATAAGATATGCTGTGATGGCGATAAGACAGATTTTCCAAAATTCACCGTTATGCCTAGTGAAGAGCAAAGACTGATGGTGTAGTCCCTGACTTGTAGAAGACGACACTTGGCAGTGGCGGAAAGGAGCCAGTCATCTAGATAAGGAAACACCCGGAATCCGTTTCATCTCAAGTGAGATGCTACTACTGCCATGTATTTGGTGAACATCCTGGGGGCTGAGGTGAGACCAAAGGGCAGAGCACGAAACTGGAAATGACTGGCTCCCAGCCGGAAGCACAAGTGATCTCTGGATGCCCTGGCCATTTTGATATGGTAGTATGCGTCTTTGAGATCTATAGAGCACATCCAGTTGCCCTTTTGCAGAAAAGGCAGGATTGACTGAAGCATGACCATCCGGAACTTTTCCTTTTTCACAAAGGTATTTAACTTGCTGAGGTCTAAAATTGGCCTCCAGTCCCCTATTTTCTTTGGAACTAAAAAGAACCTTGAGTAAGTTCCGGATCCTATTTGGTCCGCTGGGACTGGTTGGATGACTCTGTTTTTGAGCAACTTTCCTATCTCTATGGTTGCTTGGTCTCGCAGACTGGGTGGAACATCTGGGAGTTTTTTTGAGTTTGGTGGTATTTTTATGAAGGGGATGTTGTGGCCTCTGGTAACTATGCTTTTTACCCAGTAATCTGATGTAAGATTTAGCCAGGCCTCTGGGTATAAAGCCAAGCGACCCCCGACTGCCTCCAGAGTAGGACAGCTGGGCCTGCACTCAGGAGTGCTGGAAGGGTTTCCCAGAGAACGTCTCTCTGTCACCCTGATTTTGCGGACCCTCTCTGCCGGCTGGGCGGCGTCTTCCATTTCTTCCCCCTCCTCTGCCTCTGGAGGGGGCGCCACTTTGGGTGTGTTGAAAAGATCCCCGAGTCTTTCGGAACCACATCTTTCCTCCTCATTGCCCTTTAGGGTAGGGTCTAGATGGAACGGAAAAACGGACCCCTACGGCAGACAGGGTCTTCCCTTCTTGTTCACACCTCGTGAGAGTCTCCTTTACTTTGGGCCCAAACAAGGAGGCACCATCGAAGGGGGCGTTGGCAAAGGAAGACTTAAAGGCTTCCGCAAAGGAGCATAAGCACAGCCAGGATTGTCTTCTCAGGGCAATCGCTGAAGCTGCCGCTCTACTCGATCCTTCGGCTGCGTATGAAATCAGCCTCATGGACGAGTTGACTATGAAATTTAGGGTGTTAAGTTGCACAGCACTTTCTCGGCGACAGCAGCATCTGTGTGTCACTGTAGAGTATCTCCTAATTCCTTAATGAGATCTCTCTGTAAACACGTGAAATGCATAAGGTAGTTGAGCGATTGGATAGAAAAAGTCACCAAACTAAATATGCGCTTCCCATATCTGTCCATTGTCCTAGAATCCTTATTAGAAGGATGGACAGAGGAAGATGATTCAGACATCTCTTTCTTAGTGGCCGCCGCCACCACCATAGTGTCTACGGGAACTCCTTTTGTAAGATAGGCTTTATCTTGGGGAGCCGTCATGTATTTATTTGGTTTACGGGGAACTGGTTCCACTGTATCAGGTGTTTCCCAAGCCCTCCGAGCTATAAGCTCCATGAGATCGTCAAAGGGTGTAGTCACCCAGGAGTTAGAAAGTTGAGCCCCAAATGCCTTCAGTAATACCGATTCATCCACAGAAGGGGTAAGGGTTTGCCAGTCACCTCTTTGCTTCAGGATTTCCAAAATGTCTGCAAATGAGACATCCTCAGAGGTGGACCGTGGGGACCCTTCTGTTTCATCTGAATCAGTATCAGACGTGAGAGATTCCTGAGGGGAATCTATGTGCCTCCTCTTGCACAGTCGTTTCCTTGGAACATCCTCAGCGGGAGCTTCTGGGGATGCATCCGAGGAACCAGAGTCGCCCTGTGGGGACTTCTGAGGCATTGGGTCTCAACGCTTAGTGGGGACCGAAGGCACAGAAGCAGAACGCGGACCTTTTGGGGAAGGAGATGAAGATACCGATGAAGTATGTGTCTGATCAGACAAGACCTTCCTCATGATGTCAAAGGCACCGGTGCCCCGACCCGAAGATCCGACCCGATCCGAAGAAGGGGGTCGTTTCTCTGGAATTGGAACCACGGGTTCTGACACCAAGGACGGATCCGAACTGATCTGAGCCGAGGCACTGAGGGGAAGAGTCGGAACCGACATCTCGGTTCGACTATCCCCCCCCAGGAAATATCTTCGGCTCCGAGACTCTCCGGCTGGTTCCGAAGGAGTCGAGGTCAACGGTGCCGATAGCACTACTGGAGGCTTCAGCACCGAGGGTACTACAACCATCGGTTCTTCGGCTCCTAACACCGATGACTTGACGGGTCTCGGAGGAGGAAGTGTCGAGGGAACTGGAATAGCTTCGAGTTTCGAAACCAGCTGGGACGAAACCTCGATTAATTTGGACAAGGCCGAGTTCTCCATAAGTTTCTGTACCACTCGGTCCACATCGGAATCGGAAAGTGGCCTCGAAGAACGGGTCGAAGGGATCGAAGCCATCACCGAGCGAAGGATAGCCGAAGGTGGTACCTCTGATACCGGCTCCAAGACCTGAGCCTCATGCAGAGATAGAGTCTCGACAGCCGGCACCGAAGTCATAGGAGCCGGTGTCCGAATCTGAAAAGAGGTGCTCGGAGCCGATGACTTGGGCTCAGACACTCTTGAAGACTTCGACCCCTTCGAAGACTTAGAAACCAGTTCAGCCTTGTCCAGGGCCTCCTGAAACTCGGGTTTAAGCAACCCTCTGTCCACCAACTTCCTGCGTCTTTCCATCATGACCCTCCCACTAAAGGAATGACAGATGGAACAGTCTTCCTGCAAGTGGAGAGGGCCAAGACAGTAGACGCAGGATGAGTGGTTGTCAGTAATGGACATCTTCTGTCCACACTGACACCTTTTAAAACCACTTTTGGTCTTTTCTGACATCTTACACTCTTAAGAAAAGAAAAATTTTTTATAATATATGTTAAATACAATATATACACTCACACAGCACACTAAGATATATATATATATATATATATATATATATATATATATATATATATATATATATATATATATATATATATATATATATATATATATATATATATATATATATATATATATTTTTTTTAAGTACTGTAAATAGTTACAGAAAAAGAATGGCCTAAGGCCCTTACTAACTTTCTAAATAACAACCTGACTATAACTACTTTAAACAATTACTAGATATTAAACCTATCAAATACTATAAAGAAAAGTAAAATTTGAAGTAAATATATAGAAATAACAAGATATAATAAGAAAAATACTACTGGCCCGAGCCTCTCGATGTGATCTGCTGCTAGCGGCAAACTAGATCTGAGGGTTAGCACCGGAGGATCATGGGATATTACTGTGCCTCGAGCTTTCTCGAAGATGCGAGCTAGTGATGTGGCCGACTTGGAGCCGAGGATCGGCTCCGAACCCGTGTGTAAGAACAAACGGCGAGATTGAACAATTTCACATTATGTTTTATAAAACTGATTTAATGATAACCTTATGGTAATCTAATTTTTAATGAAACATATGGCACTAAAAAAGCAGCGAGTTGCATTCCCTTTAACTATAAATATTATGTACAACCAATGAACAGGAGTTTTATTTCTGATCGGCTAAGGACAATTTAACAGGTATCATATCATACATCTCAGGCATCTGACTTTGGCACACAGACTTGGCTTGTTAGTTTTGGCAGCCATCTGAGATTTGATCCAAAAATGCATTTCTTCTTGAACAATGTTGGACTATGAACTCTAATGGCATTCTGATTCAGTTGCATGAATGTGAAATTTCTGGCCAAAACCCCTACCTTAGGTCACTTTGACTCCTTTCTATTCTTTTAGACAAGATAATTTTATAGCAATTCTGTCATACAATTAATTGCTTCTGTTTTAACTGCCTTTTTCTGATTAATTCAAAACTAGACATTCTGCTTTCTAGTACAATAGATTATAAGGCACTGGTAATTTAGATTGTGACCTTCTTCCCAATAACTTTGAATGCAATAAACCTACAACTTGGTGAGGCTTATTTCTGTAGTCTAACAATACAAGATGAATGTTCATTTGAGTAAGTGCATCACATTTCTTCAGTTTATCTTTTAGTCTCTTTATCATGTGTTCTACTTGTCAGTTTCTCTGCAGACTTCCTGGACTTGAAGTGATATGCTGTACTCATTGGCTGCCAAAAAGATCTAAAGACTTCACTTACAAACTGAGAATCATCATCAGGCATTGTTATTCAACTATTTCACATCTTGGGAACATAGACCCAAGTACACTTACTAAAGCACAGGCTGCTGTATCTTACAGTCGAACAATTTCTGAATACTTAAAATAATAGTCAATAGATAAAAAATGCTAATATTTTATGTCGAAACAAGTCATTTCCTACTGTTTAACCATAACAGGGACAAGATTTCATGCAGTACAAATTCTTTTTAATTTTACACATGGAGCAGAGCAAAACAATTCTAAACCAGTGTATCTGTGCTATCATGTTGAGGCACTACATAACTCTCTTTGTTTGCAGTTAGACATTCTCAGATGATGCCTGTGGGATATTCAGTAGCATCAGCTGTTGAACAGTAGACCTTTAATAAATGAGAGTTAATCACTAAAGGTACACTATAGATCAATTAATAGATGAAGATGCTTCCTACTGTCCTGCTACCTTGACATTACAACTTCTAACAATTGCATGTTTTGCATTTTCTGTGTTAGTTGTCCATTTCTTGGAGCTTCTCAGGAGTCAGTGGAATTTGTATCACAAGCCATAGAACTTCCATCTCTTCTTCCAAAAAGTGTTCTTTGCACTCACCCAGAAATGCTCGACTTAACGTATCAAATCAGTCTTCCTGGCTTACACTGAGCTTCTACATCATATTTCTGAAGTTTCTACAACCTTCTCTGCAATCCTACAGGTGCGCTTTGTAATGACTTTCTGGAGAAGTTTTTGTGCCTCTACTTTTAATATCTCCCATACTCATAATCATAAAATTTCTGACGACCAAAAACTTTTTCTCAACCTGTGCATATCTGGTTACTGCATCTGTCAGAGCTTTTGATACAGATGTAATGGGTCTGTCCTCTTGGCAGTGTTACTGCTTCTAACCCTTTTTGGCTTTTATCCACTTGAGTCATCATAGTTAATTCTGTAACAACGTATTTAAGTGAAGGTGTAACAGTCACCAGTTTCTTCAGTAGACAGAAGCTATTTATTTCCTCCTTTATTCAATTGCAGATGGTGCCCTATCTAGTAGCTTTCTTAGAGGTACAGTTATATCAAAAAAGTGAGGTATGAGCTCGGACAGGTATTGCACCATCCCCAAGAATTGCATTAAAGAGTTTGTCTGTTGTGTTCTGAATACTTATAAAAGTACATCCTTAAAATTACATTGTTCTAGCCAACTAGCAGTCAGATGATATCCTATATATACTTCAGAGATGTCAAACTAATTTGACATTTTACTTTGTTGAGTTTCAAACCTTGTGAGCATTATCTAACAGGTTAATCAGTCTGACAGCATGTTGCCTGGCAGATCCAAAGCCCAGAACATCACCAATTATGCTGATCTTTCCTTCCAAACCCTTAATTTTACAGCTACAACTCTCTGAATGATCTCTGGAGTCAACAAAACAGCAGTTTCAGATATCTACAGATGCCCAGTGGTATGTTCAATGTAAATAGCTTAAAGCTTGCTTCATCCAGTTTGTCTTGTTAAAATCCCTGACAGGCATCAAACACTAAAGACTTTTATACCTACTGTAAAGCACAGTAGCAGCTACTTCTTTTACTGTCTGCAGTAGATAGTGTCACCTCAGAATCCATTTGTTAATACCTTCCAGGTTTATAGAAGCTTAGCTCCTTACAACACTTATGCTGTTAAACCATTATGTAGGCTCAAGTCTGCTTAATGACTGCACCGTTGCTCCAGAGGTCTAAGCTCTTGCATTGTGTTGTATCTCACAGCTGTAGGTACTCTGGTGGATGGATCACTGGCACACCTTCTACTAATAATTTAATCTGGTATTTTGTCTTTAAAAAGTGCAGTCCCACAAATAAATGAAAGCAGTTTGCTAGACTAGAAGTCTTAATTTCAGTGCTTTGGATCTTCTGCTTTTGCAATGAAGCTGATAAATAAAGACTGTTTTTAGAATTCCCCTTTGTGTTCAGTTCAGAGGCGCTTCTGTTGAAATCTGATTATTTCTGTACTTTTTGGCTTTGCACTCTTCCTCTCTCTGACTTTTTATCACATCAAGTTTCCACTTCATTTACATACATACATACATACATACATACAAATGTTTCAAGCACAGGCATTAAAGCCCTTCTATTTTATTTATTTATTTACATTTGTTTACCGGGAAATTCCAACTGGATGCAGGTCCTTTTTCAGCGTATGCCCAGGGAGAAAAGCTCCACATCATGTACATGATAGAGATACAAAGTTGCAGCAATAGTAAACAACATTACAGGTTGTTGGCTTTAATACAATAACAAGATATTGATTATCAACAGTATATACAGAAAATGTTGCAAGTTAAGATAGTTTCTTGTCATTTATAATATTAGTAACAAAGTTGTCAGACAAGATGTTAAAGTATGTAAAGCCAGCTAGCTATTTCTGACTGTGGTCTAGGTGTGTGTGTGTGGGGGGAGTAAGGGTGGGGGTGCTTCTAGCTTGCCAATATGCCACAACCCTTGCTCCCATAATAAATGTCCAGGCTGTTCTTAAAAATATCCAAACTAGTACTTGCTTTAATGTAATTTGGTAGTCTGTTCCAAGCATCAGCTACTCTGTCAGAGAACCAATCAGTACACTTCTCATTCCTATAGAATCTTCTACATAGGTTATCTGATGATTCTCTAGTACTTTTTGATAACCCAAACATTCCCAGAGGCAGTTGTCCCTAACTGCCCTAATTACCTGAATAAGATCTCCTCTTAAATATCTGTAAGAGACACTGTACAAGTTCAGATATTTTAGTCTTTCATAATAACTTAGATTTTCACATACATGGTTGCCCTTAGTATATTTCTGCTGTACTCTTTCCAGTTTATTCATGCCTGGTTTCCTATAGGGTTTCTATATTGTTATTCCATACTAAAGTTTGGGTCCAATGTAACTAAAACAATGACTTCATTATGTTTGATTTCCAAGACTTTATAATCTTTTTATACAACCTATAGTTCTATAACTATCATTAGCCAATTGGTTGATATGATTAGAAAAACTCATAGCTGAATCTATACTATACCAATACCCAGGTCCTTAAATGAGTCTACAGTTTCAATCACTGTGCACTGTATTAAATATTCACCTTTCAGTTTATGTCTCCCAAATCTCATATGCTTAGTTTTTGATGTATTTATCCACATATTATTCTCCTGTACCCAAATGGTCAATTTAGTTAAATTATTTTGCAGACATGACTTATCTGTAACACTTGTAATCAGTTTACCCAATTTCAGGTCGTCAGCATATAGACTGTAAAACACTTCAGATGAAAAAGTAAGGTCAGAAAGATACAATCTAAACAAGTAAGGGCCTAGTACAGAGCCCTGTGGGACACCTTGACTGTAACCAAGGATTTCACCTGTCCAGTTGGTGTGTGATACTTGCCATGTCCTATTTGTAAGCCATGCAGCTATTCATCTTATCAACAGTACATCAATACCTAGTTGTACTAATTTATTGATCAGTGTTTTGTGCATGACCCTGTCAAATGCTGAAGTTAAATCTATATAAATCACAGCACAATTTTTCATTCATAGCTGTTATTATATTGTTATAGAACATCATGTTACAGGTGGTAATAGATCTATTTTCAACATATGCATGCTGGTATATGGTTTCAAGTCCCATCTTATCCAGTTCTGACAATAACTTATTCAGTATTACCTTTGCCATTATTTTTCCACAACATGAAAGTAGACTTAAGGGTCTATATGATTCTGGGTTTGTCCTACTCCCCTTTCCCTTAAAGACAGGTTTAATAAGTGCATGTCTCCAATCTTGAGGAATCTCCCCATATTTATATGACCAAGTGGATAATAGATGTAATGGCAGTGTAAGTTCTTGCTTAAGTGTTCTCAGGTCATTGTTACTTTTTCTGTCTCCTCCCTGCACTTTGTTTGGATCCAGTTTGCACAATTCTTTTTCAATATAATTTAATTTGATTCCAGTATCTGGGGTTACCTAAATGTCACTAGGACAACTTACCACCCCTTTTGTGGAGCCAAACTGTTTTGCATAAGATTTTGTAAACACCTCTATAATCTGTTGTGTCTGAGAATACATTTTAGAATCTGCACACAGTTTATCAGTTTGTGTATCTTTACTCCTTCCACATCTTATGTATCTATAAAAGGTTTCCTATTATGCTCAATATCTTTATATAAATTTTCCTTAAATTTTTCTTGATCTTGTCTAACACTATGCTTAATCTGTTTGTCCAGCTTGTTTATTTCCGTTTTCAAAGTTGTAGTTCGACCTCTCTTTCATTTCTTATATTTTTTTGTCTCTCACCTTAATCAGGTATCTTGTTCTTATGGAAATATACCCCCCCTGATGTTGCGTGCCTAGATCCTGATGTTAAACATTTTTTTGACTTTTTGCACTCAATTTCTCTTTCAAAACTTTTCACATTCCATCTGTAGTTATTCGAATACCTCACTCCAGTTAGTTTTATATAGTAACTGTTTTGCTTCCCTATAATCTGTAATTAACCTTCTGTGCATTGGCTTAGATTTCAGTTTGGCAGAATTATCTAGCAACAAATTAACCTTTACGACCCCATGATCACTGCATATCTATGGTAGTAAAACGTGACGAAGTTACAGTAATTTCTTTGGGAACACAAACAATATCTAGTATATTCCGTCCCCTGGTAGTTTTTTTTACAATCTGAAGCATTTGTTGTTCCTGAATATACTCTGTGAATAATTTCTTTACTAACATTGTTGAATAAATATTATTCTAGTCTGTTTTTGGTAAATTTAAGTCCCCAGCTTATTATATTCTTCCCTCCTGTGTTTCATGTAAGAAATGTATGAATTCCTCTAGGTCATCAGCACTTCACTTTGGTGGTCTGTACACTCCAACAATTGTTATATGTTCCAGGGTTGTCTTTATTGTCACAGTTACACAGTCTATAGTATTGGTGTTATCATTGAACAAGTAATAATCATAAGTCTCATAGCTATCTTTAATCCCTATCATAACACCTCCACCTGATTTTTTTGTTAGAATGTCTGTTACAGTAAAATCATTTATACCCTGACAAAACTGGTTTCCAGCCATTGTTCTTTAACCATGTTTCACAAACTATAACATCATCAATCTTGTGGGAACACAGCACATTTTCTAATAAAAAAACGTGATTATTAATGCTCCTAGCATTAACAACCATCAGAGATGCATCAAATGTTGCTATCTGTGAAATGTTACATTTTTGACCTGGCAAAAATCCTGGCTAGTATTTGTCAAATATTGCAAAATATCTGCTGCAAAAAAAATCTCTTCCCTGATCTAGACAAATGCACACCATCCTGTCTGAACCCGTGTGCCCAAAAGAAGGTTTGGATGCTCTACACATTTCCATTTTTTAAAACACAATATTTTTTCCACGTAGGTGTTTGTCCAAAATATATTTTCATTCATAGTGACCTGACTATCCTTAGAGGGCCATAAGTGCATTCATCCTGCTCCTCTGTTACTTTGGCAATTCCTCCACTAACAGACTGTCTTGAGACTCATGGTTAAGCAACTTTAATCTTTTCTCTTGTGCTGATCCAAAGCAAACTTTATAATGCCCTAATGACATCTAGAGTGGTAATACTTATGTATGACAAATTAAAAATAACTCAGACAGGCAAGGCACAATTCCTGGGAAACATGCAAGATAAGTTATAAGGCTTTTGCATAATTATAATTGCTTTGTCATCACCAGACCTAAGCCATGATGAAGAAAACATTACTCACATATTTGAGAGGACTTGCATATATTTGACATTTCTTCCTGTTCAGCTTTAAGATTTTAAACTTCAATATGTCTAACAGCCTTACTAGATGGAAATTGTTCTTGATTGAAAACGAACAGATTAGAAAACCCCAATTTCTACTGCCTTCTTTATATAGTCCCTTAACTACAGTTGCTACAGATCACTGAAACACTTCTGTAGCTGGTGAGATCCCAAGTGCTAATGTCAGGAATTTGTATGTAAAGTTAAATAGCTTAGAATTAGCTGATCTGGCAAAACCCTTCCTTCGCACCAAGGAGACAGAAACCTTAGCGTTTAGCTCTGCTCTACAATAAAAAGTACTTGAATGCATCAGTATTAGGCATTTTTACATAAAATGAAACAGACAGCAATATTAAACGCAGCAGCTCTAAGTTAAAATCGTAAAATCATTTGAAGTAAATCCTAATCAATCTAAAATCAGCTGAAGTTCTCTGTTAGGGTCTTCAATCATCTAAAGTAGACACAATGACCTTTTTCTGATCTAATTATTTAGATTTTAAGGATAAACTACATATCTAATTTGTTCAGCTTCACAACTGTTATCATGCTATTCTCCTACTCATTTGGTTCGGTCTGTTTGACTTTGGCTCCCATAGCCTTCATCAATATATTTCCTCTTCTGTTCATCTCTGAGTGAAACCAGTATGCCTCTTGCTCAGGAAACACTGGTATAACCTCAGAGAAAATCATTATAAGCTTCACTTTACAGGCAACCCAAGCCTTTAGACATATTTTATTATTTTTTTATTTAACATTTGTTTACCAGGAAAGTCCGACTGGGACAGAGCCCAGTTTCAGTGGAGGCCTGGGGAGAAACTCTTCAGACACATATCTTTGGAATGTGGGAAGAAACTGGAACACCCAGAGGAAACCCACACAAAAATATCACCTGTACTTTGTAACACACATTCAGCATTTTGTGACTTGTGTTTTTGAACTTGAAGTGAGGTATTTATCACAGTTACTCTTTTCCTACACCTGTTTGACACATCACTTCCTTTATTAATCTGCATGCACAGTGACCCCAAATTTGTGCATAATGCAAGAGATGATAATTTCTGTTTTGTATTAGCCGGAGTATTTGCTCAAGCATTCATAATGAACACCTCTGTGGCTGTTCACGATAACTGTGCAAACGTTCTCACTCTGTGTTACTCTGGCACTATCAAACTAACTGTTCTGACAATTTATTGCATCACAGTTTCATCCTGCAGCAGCTCAGAGGTCACTGCAACATTATTACATTAATTTATTTCATCTTTCCAAGTGTTTCAGAAGCATTTCCAGCTAAAATATTTTGGATTCTCTTAGAAGGCTGTGGAAACTAAGGTGCTAAGACATGACTAAATAAAACTGAGTTTTGAAGCCTGTATAATTTATTATTATATATTTAATAAATCTCTCTCTTTCCCGTTTATGCACCATGTAGTACATCGGGCAACGAGCACCTTTCAGTGCTTATTGTTTCTGTAGCAGTTATGGGTTTTATGGGCTCAGATTGCTAGTCCAAAGCCCAACCCTCTTTGGAGGGTGCACCACACACACTCACACCTATGGCCAATTTAGAGTGTCTAATCCATCTACTGCATGTGTTTGGAATGTGGGAGGAAACCAGATCACCTGGAGGAATGCAGGGAGAACATGCAGACTCCTCACAGAAGGCATCCCAGCTGAGAAGTGGACCAGAGAACCTCTTGCTTTGAGGCTACAATGCTAACCGCTACACCACTGTGCTGCACATATTCAATAAATATCTGTTGAATATCTGATTGTTTTACTTGAGCTTTCAGGGACACTACTTGGAAAAAAAGCCTGTAGCGTTTACATTTATGCTCAAAATCCAGCAATACTTTAACCAAAGGTTTTAGTCTGTGACCCAAATATGACAGAAGCCTGCAATGCTGACCTGAAATTCATCATTTAAATTTAGTGTCTTAAAAATGCATTATGACAAAATGCTGAATGCATTCTGACAAAATGCTGAATTCTGCTCCAATATCTGACTTAAATGCAGCTCAAGATGACCAAGACATTAACTGACATGACCAAGTGACCCCATCCAATTTTCACACTGTAATTTGGCTAGCCCTGATATAGCATTCACTCTCTGGTCCATGTTCTCATATCTTGAGGATGCTACATGCTACAGCTGATGCCAACTGCGGTTAGTTTGTATATTGTTTTATTGATATTTGATAACCAGGAAAGTCCGACTAGGTAGAAGCTCATTTTCAGTGGACGTCCATGGGGAAAAGCTCAAATCAATAAAAAGATTAAAAAAAAATTATACAATCTTCAAAAATAAAAATAAAACATCTGCAGTTTAAATAATTATAACAAATTAGACATAATATAAAAACATTTGTTAAAAATTGATACAAGGTATATGACAATCATTTAATATTTAGATAATTTTTGAAAGTTTGTTGAAAAATTCAAGGTAAGTTAGTCTAATACAAATTGGATTTGCAATATGAAGTGAGGGAAAAACAGGCTTATTGTATATTTAGAAAGAAAGTCAGGGAAAATAATTAAGATAGCCATAAGGAAGTAAGGGAAAAAAGGAGAGCAAGAAGGTATAAGGAATGAAGAGGTACTTGTTCACATTTAGAGATATAGTTTATCCTGGTTTTGAGCAAGAACAGAGCCAAATTTTACCTGGTAAGTCTTTCAGAGTGATTTTGAAACATGGGAGAGAGAATATTAACCTGATGGATACAGGTAAGGAGTTCCAGGCCTTCGCAACCTTGTATGAGTATAGACAATACCCAGCAGAGTTGCAAGGTTTGTAGACAGACAGGAGTTTTTGGTCACTCATCGCAATGAACGACTGGGAATATAGTTGTGTAGAATGTTTTTTAGTGCTGGACAGGCAAATGGATGCTGGATAATTTTATAAGTAATAAGACGTTGTGTATATGTTAGGTGATGTGACAGTTTTAACCAATTTGGCTTTTCAGTGCTATACACTGGTGGTTTCTGAAAGGGCTATGTGCTGCAAATTTAGTAGCTTTGTTGTAGCATTGTTTAAGTTTTAATATTTGTGAAGCCTGGAGGTTAATAAGGATGGGAGCACCATAAAGAAGAGTGGGGAGGAGCTAAGTAGTGGCACATTTGGTTTCAGTTGCATCAGTGAGAAAGTTTTTTGGCTCTGTAAAGCATCCTTAGTTTTTGATGAGTTGTTCTCATGCAGTTCTGTATATGCAGGTCAAATGTTAAATTATCATCCACTATCACCCCTAATAGTTTGCTATGAGAAGTGACTTCAATGGTCGTATTATCAAGAGAGAGGGCTTTAAATTTTGAGTTTTCTTGAGAGAGGGATTTGGGGAAAAAAGTAGTAGTTTGGTCTTTTTGGGGTAGAGTTACGAAGCCACATTTCAGTGGCTGTTATAGCTTCCTGAGTAATTTTTTGGAGGTGTACCCTGTTGTCAGATGTATAAATGAGAGTGGAAACATCTGCATATTGTATTAGAGTGGCTTGTGTAGAAGTACAGAGAATGTTGGTGAAAATGTTAAAGAGAAGGAGACTAAAGATAGACCCTTGTGATACACCAATGCTGAGTGGGAGGTAAGGAGAGAGCATGGAGTGCCATTTACTGACTGATACATATTCTACCGGTAGACTTTGAGCCATAAAAGTGTAGGCTGAGAGAGACAACTGAAGTAGGAATTTGTTGTGACAAACTGTGTCAAAAGCTTTAGGCAATTCTAGAAATAAGGAAGGGACTAGTTTGCCATTATCTCTAGCTTTATTGGGAGTATTTATACAAGTCAGAATGACAGTACTAGCATTATGGGAATTACGGAAGCCATGCTGTATAGGAGATAGGAGTTCTTCCTGCAGGAGATAGCGTAGCAATTGTTTTTGAATACTTTTCTCAAGTATTTTGGCAAGCAGAGATAAGATTGCTATATTTCTAATGTTATTACTGTCTGTTGAATTTCCTCCATTTGTGCACAGAGATAATGTGCGACTTCCAGAGATAGGGAATGTGTGATTCCTGGAATGACCTACTTATTAGGCTTGAGACAGGATATGCAATGCCATTGCCAGCTATTTTTAGGTACTCGCTTTGAAGGTCGTCAGCTGAAGAAGAGAATGGTTTAAGAGTAGTTTTATATAGGATGTAGGCACAGGTCTGAATGTCAGTTTACAACTGAGATCAATCAGTTTATAGCCAGAACAAAGCAATTAACAGGGACATGCGAGTAAAACAATTGGTCATTTCCTGAGACTAAATAACTGGCATATGCAGTATAGTTTACTGGCTAAGCAAAAGGGGACGGTGGCCAACTTAGTAAGAGGTTCTTAGAATGCATGGACTATTACAGAGGGATATTCAATCACAGAGCAGGCATGTATTTAACTGTTTAAAGTAAATATGCCACAAGGTTCATCATGACAAATATGCTTACATTAAACAATGACAAAATTCTCAATAAACTTGTAGATGTAGAGCCTTGTGGCAGAGCTCCTGTAATACTGATGTCAGATGTAGTAACCGCAGGCTATTAAACAATAAAATTCTCAATAAACTTGAAGGTGTAGGTACTTTTGGCAGAGCTTCTGCAACAAAATCAAATGTAGTGACCACAGGCTATTAAACAATGACAAAAGTCTCAATATGCTTGTAGGTGTAGGGCCTTGTGACAGAGCTCTGCTCTATGAAGGAAGACAGTTAATTCCTCATTAAGTACCACATAGATTCTGTGCTTCTGCCTGTGACTCTGTACATTTTTGTTGTTGGCAGGTCTCCGAAATTTAAGTGGGAGGGCTGGGTTTCAGTCCATTACCCTATATCCTTGAGGCAGAACTACCCAGCATGTTTCTTAGAGATTCATGCAATATAAGAGAAGTAAATATGATATATAACTGTACAGCTAAATTAATAACAGGCAAAGGCTTACCAGAAAGACACAGGGTAGTAAGGGAAATGAGGGGAGGAATCAAATGCCATCATGGAAGTATTGAATAGAGAAAACTATAAACCAATTAAGAAAAGAAGTGTCACTGTTAGAAAAGTATAGAAGAGGGAACAGAATAACAAAAATACTGAAAGATACACATGATAAAAGAAATGCGCAGTATCAGAACAGATCATGATCTGTTTTGCACTATAGCAAATAATAAACTAAAAATCTCAGCATAGTCAGGAAAAACTTAGAAGGTATGCAGATAAATATAAAAGAAAAGTACAAAAAAGCAATTTACTGATGACTCAAAAAAAGTTTTATAGAGAATTATGAAACCAGGCAAAAGGAAATGAAACACCGCCAAAAAAGAAGAAATAGATACATTTTGGAGAAATATCTATGAAAATCCTGTGAAACATAAAAAAGATGCTAAATGGAAAGAAGAAAGAATAAGAAGTTCAAATGTACAGGATATGAAATGGGATGAAGTAACGGCCAGAGAGATTGAAACAAAGTTAAGAAAAGCTCCCAACTGGAAAACCCCAGACCCAGATGCAGTACCTAACTTCTGGCTAAAAGTATTAACATCTTTATGTGAAGATTTAACCATGAGTAAGAACTAATTATATGCCCAACCAAACAGACACCAGCCTGGTTAACTAAAGGAAAAACAATACTCATACTTAAGACAGAATCTGCAAGCTATCTTAAAAACTACAGACCACTAACTTACCTTCCGCTGACATATAAACTATACACTGGAATTGATGCCAAAAGAGTTTACAGTCATTTAGAAGGAAACTCAGTCATGGCAATAGGGCAATAAAAGAAAGTCATAAGGAACAAAGGATAATTTGTTGTTAAGTAAAATTATAATGAAGAACTGTAAAAAAGGAAATAATTCAAGTATGGCATGGATAGACTACAAGAAAGCATTTGACAGCATCCTACATTCATGTATAAGAGTGCTTAAAAATGTATAACATACACCTTACACTGATTGATTACATTACAGCAACCATGGAACAGTGGCAAACCACACTGCAGCTAAGGCATGATAAAGGGCAAATTATTATTCCAGGGGATAAAAATTCAAAGGGGGATATTCCAAGGTGACTTTCTGTTACTGCTGCCTTGCCTTTAACCCATTAAGTTGTCTTTTTAACAGATTAGGTCATGGTTACAATTCGGCTCCCAGAAAACAACAAAGTCTACAGACTTCTCATCTTCTTTTTGTAGATGATTTAAAACTGTATAGTTCATCAGATAAAGAACTAAAAGCACAACTGCAAGTGGTCAAGACTTTTTCAGATGATATAAAAATATCATTTGGTCTTGATGAATGTGCAAAAGCAACCTTTAAAGCAGGAAAGATGCAGCACCAAGAAAACGTCAGTTTGGGACAGAAATGTGATATAAAAGAACTTGAGCAAGAGGAAATATACAATTATTTGGGAACTGATGAAGGATCAGCAATAAACCATGAACAAATGTGAATAAAACTTAGTAAGGAATATTTTAGAAAACTAAAATTATTACCGAAAACAGTGTTGACATCTAGGAACAAACTCCAAGATATAAACCACTTTGTCTTCCTGACCTAACGTACGGTTTTGGAATAATTTATAAAAATCAGTGTACACCCAGACTATATATTTCCCGTTATGAAGGAAGTATGGGCCTACTCGAAATTGATTACATGTATAGCTGCAACTGTAGGTCTATATACATATCTGCTGACCTCACAAGACCCAAACGTAGTGAAAGTTTTAAAACATGAGAACAAGATGACTTCCTTGCTTAGTTTACCAGAGGCACATTGGTGTCAAGTAGGAATGGAAATCAAACTAGAAGATAAAAATCAGGCAGAAACTGAACGTGCCAAAAACAAAAGAAAGAATATAAGGTGAAAAATCAGATGGGAAGGTAAGAAATGTAGAAAGTGCATAAATATAGATGCAAGTATAGAAAACTCTTGGAACAACCTCATGTTTATCAGGATTAAATGCAGGAATGGTTAAGGAGAGGTAAATTTAAACCAAAAGATGAAAGGTCCAAGATAAGTACATTGAACATGTTGGAGAAACAAATATAGGTTTTGTAAAACTGGAAACAGTCACACATGTTGTTGCTGGATGTAATATACTAATGGCAGAAGGACTGTATACTGAAAGGCATAATAATGTGACAAGACTGTTGCACTGGGGATTGTGCAAACATTATAATACTGAAGTAGCTGAAAACCACTGGAAACATCAGCCACAAAGCATTATAGAAAATGATAATGTTTATATCACATGGAATCACCCATTACCAACAGTTCAAAAAACAGACGCAAAAAAAAACAAAACAGATATAGTAGTCCATGAAAAGAAGACAAAAGTAGCACAGATCACTGAAATTGCTACACCCAGTAACTACAGTGTCTTATGTACAGAGAGACACAAAGTCATAAAATATCTGGATTTGCAGGCAGAAACAAGGGCAGTGTGGAAGAAGGGTACCCAGACAGTTCCAATAGTATTAAGAGCGAGTCTTATAAAAAAGAATTTGCAATCATACCTAGACATGTCATCGATACATGTAACACAGTGGGAATTGCAGGAGGAGTCATTACTGGGCACATTGCGAGTGCTGCGAACTACACTTCTGGCTAACATCAAAGACTGAAACAATATTAATTTTATGAACTTTAATCACAGTATGAATTAGGAATGGGGTCCATTCTCATCATGGTATTAGAAACCTGAAAGACTTGGAGAAATCAAAAAAGGGAGATATAGGGAGAACATGCAAACAGTGACTAGAGTTCAGGAGTGAACCCTAGGCAGAAGCCTGTGAAGTAAAGATCTCATCCATTATATCTTTATCATTATCTGGTTTAAATGCATTTCTGCTTTACACTGATTTTATCCATAAAACATTAACATTCTGTTGTAACTTGTCATTTCATTTTTTATAGACTTCCAAGAAATGGTTATAACTGCCTCCCTCAAGAGCCTAAAGCTGTTATGAAAGTGTGTGTATTGTGCTTTTTTATGCCTATAGCTACAGTATATGCAAAGGTTACGGTTTCTATCTGCTTGACTGTTACCAGGCACCACCTTGGATACTGTGACGGAAACATTTTTGTTATTAAAATTTTACATAATTGTACTTTTTGTTTTGCTCTCTATCACTTATAGATCTATGCCAAACTGCTACATTCAGAGTCCTGCACTCGGTGCTAAAGATAAACATCTACTAAGTTCCCTTAACTTCTGGAGAAAATGGTAGATTCTTTGTTGGTTTTTAGTAAGGTTGGGGTTTGTCTTTCAAAAAAGAAATATTATTGCTCTCTTCCTTTCTAAATGTAAAGTGCTGGACAGTGATGATTTCCTTGCCTGCAACATTAAGGAACACTTTATATTGTATTTTTCTTTTCTTTTATTTTTCTTTTTTTTCAGAAAGTTCACTTGCAGTGAGATGCAGTTTAAAATGCTGACTCCATAGCTTCCAGGTCACAGGAGATTTACATGAAGCTTCAGTGACATTGGTGGATACAGTATAGTCAACATGAGTCATAAACTGAAAGAAAATGTAGCTGAAAACAGTCGGTAAATGAAGTTCAAAAAATTGAATAACTGCGACAGCAAGATAGGAGATTAATATGTGAGAAATAATTTGCTTGAGAAAATGTAGAAAATGAAACTTTCAGAAAACTTTTCATTACAAATATTCATTTCAGAATAAGCTAGCTATTGTCTAAAGATGTGATACAGTAGAAGTCCCATTAAAACCACATATGTGCTGGTAGAAGTATAAAGTCACAAAACAGCAGAACAGATCTATAATGCAGTTTATGGTAAGAAAATAAGTTTAATTCTGATGCCATGTCACATATGTATCCCAATTAAGAATATACATTGTCATGATGAATCAATAAGAAGTGTAAGATAGGACCTGCATCCACAAGAACCTTTTCTTTAGAATGAGTGACTGCAGGACTGCATAATTCACTATAAATATTAGCATTTACTTTCAAACAGTAAGCTTACTCAGGTACTGTTATACATGTAGCTGTGGCACTAAACATCACTAGGTCTGTGGTGGATCCTGTGGTGAGTTGGTCAGAGAAAGTGACAGTAAAAATAATGTCCTGCACCACAAATGACTCTTTCTTCTAGGATGCCACCTGAAGTTGTTGGTTTAAATATATTTTTTTTCCATCAAGGCCAATCATGGATGTATACGTTGGTCAATTTGTCTAGAGAGATTGCCATAATAGACTTTGTTTTCAATCAGTTTAACAAACTGCCTAAACCCTGTACTTAGAACCATTACAGATGAATCACTGTTGATTATTTAGGAGGATTTTATCCACTTTATTTTGTTCTAGTCTACATACTCATTTTTATGTACTTTATTCCTTCATCTTAGTTGTGGGAGTCATCCATGATGACCATTGGAAGTTGCTGGATTCTTTCCTCCTCTCTAGATCTTAAATTTTCTTCTTCACATCAAAAATAAAGTAAAGCCTTTAACCTTACCTTTTTTGTGTGTGTGCTTTTCTAGCCCCCTTACTCTCCTTGTGATAAAGACTTCATCCCCCAGTGTTCCATTTGAGCCTTCACTTCCCAATATCTGTGGACAGCAGGCATGAGAGGTAAGTTACAAGTCATGGCCTGTAATCCAGTAAGTAGTCATGTTTTTGTTTCTGCTCCTAGCCCCTCATGCTCTTGGCCAGAAGTCATTGTGTAATGTTAGCTACTATTCTCCTCAGATATGGAAACATTTCTGCATACCTGCTATAATCTAAGCAGAGACCAATGCTTTCCAGGGCAGCCTTGTGTCTCCAAGTCCTGCCTTCTCACATGTAATGCACCTACAATTTAATCCATGGGTGTTGCAACCCCTCTTTCCTCCCAGAACGGATAAAAGCTGGTATCACCCATTCAAGTCTCACCCCTGCCTGAGGTGCTCCTCCACCAATTCAGATCCCTATTTAAATCCATGCTGTGATGGCTGCACTCTGGAATTTATTCTTCCATGCCACAAAGTCAGTGTAAACATATGCGCTTCTTATTTTTAACAGATAAGACCACTACAAACTTTATCAGATGCACCTAAATGAAAAGTGCACTCCTATGAAAATCATATGGTGCTTTTTGTCTATCATAAAGGACATTTCTTAAAACAGACATTTGATGGAAAGCAAATGTACACTACCACCAAATCTCAAAAAAAAAAAAAATCAAAATAACGTTAATACTGCTAGCCTTTTCAAAAATATATATAAAAAACTTGGAGCTACGTAATTGCCATGTGACTAGTGAACCAGGACCAACAGATAGGCTCAGTTGTGCCACAAAGTTCAGTGACCAACATTTTTCAGCACCAAGTAGAACTAAACTGACCATCACACTCCATGCCAACTCCAAGCCATGTCAGTGCAACACCATTATTAGGGATTTATGTTAACCTGCACAAAGTGTGTGTGTGTGTGTGTGTGTGTGTGTGTGTTGGGGGGAGGAAAACAGGTATCTACTTAGTTTTGAAAGTAAGCCTATTAAGTAAGAATAACTCTTACACAAGTCTCTTGAAGATATTTTTTTGTGAGACTTTTCATAGGATCGTACGAGATTACTAGGCTATTGATCCGGAGGTCATTTTAAGCCTAGCTGTTTCAACCCAATGTCATACTGTAGAGATACTTACTAGTCAATACCCAAGACTGCATTTAGTGATGACTGCATATGTCCAGGAGGTCTGCTGGTGCTATCCCCAGTAAGAATTTATGGTGCCCCACTCACTCATCCAGGTTCCTCTTAAACAGTGTCAGACAGGTGCTCTGTTTGACATGAATTGGTAGCCTGTTCCAAAGACATGGCAGTCACTGGGAGATAAATCTGTCCCTCTAGCATGTCCTGTTTAAGTCACAGGCCATATTTAAGTCCCTGGAATGTGCAGCCCTAGACTCATTTGATATACAGATATGCAGTAAGTTCATTAGGTTTGGGTCTTGGGTTGCTCTGTATGCTAGGCATAAGTCTCCCCTAAGAAGTCTCTACAATATAGAATATAGTGACAGGGATTTTAGTTGGCCTTTTTTTCCATTAGAGACTATGCTTCTTTTAAATATATGTATATTTTTCAAAGCACAACTTGACAAAATTATAACTTCAATAGGAAATTGGCCAAAAAGAACATTTCTTGAATTTAAAAAAGTGCAGGCGACAAAGCTCTTGACAACACCATAAGAAAGGTCCATGTTTTTGTGTATGTGCATATGCAGGAAGAGTATAAAGTCACACTGGCAAATATGCAGGAAGAGTGTAAAGTCACACTAGCAAGAAACTTGGAACACACGTGTTATGGTAACAACTTACTAATATTCAACAGGAAAAAAAATCACTTTTTTTGTGAAGGCTGTGGACATAACTGAAAATAATCTCTGAGAATGCTCCATGCTCCTACAAAGAGGTACTATAGCAGAGAAGATAAATGAAGTGAATGGAATACGTCACTGTACACTTCATAGTAACACACACACACACACACACACACACACACACACACACACACACACACACACACACACACTCGTGACACCGCTCCTCCCATAATCCATTAGATTGCCACTATTGTCAACTGGAAGCAGGCAACATGTCTGTCTTCCAATTTCCATGCTGAATCTCTTGTACTTCAAAACTCACTCTCATCACTTCAGCTTGTAGATGATTATGGAAGTATCAAGAAGGCTCTGGCAACTCTCAGACATCCTAACATACTGATCATTCCTGCCTTTTAACTTTACAGCAATCTGAAGCCTTGGAGACAATGTTCAATGTGTTTGAAAATGTAATTGCTATTTCATGTAGGTGACTGCAAACTGTGAACTTGTATTGTGTTCAGCCATGATGTTACCGTTTCTTTCAGAAGCTGGTTTCTTATTCTTCTTGAACTACATCTGTCACTTCTGTACCAGTGTGCTCTGTTATGTCACCATACTTTCTGTAATGCATCTTAAGTGTGACAGTCCCTCGCTGGTGATACATTTCCTCACATTTCACATAAATCATAACATGCTGCTACAAATCTATGCTTCTAATGTTCTGGGACATGAATTTCAAAAAGAAAGGTTTTCTACTAAGGGAATACAGAATATTACAAATTAAAAGAAAGATTTTGAGAAATGTTTACCTTTTCAGCAATACTGAGCAGATGTGCAGGCAGTCCATCTGATTCCGAACTGTCTGAGCCACTTGTGCTGTTGGGATTTATAAGAAGAAAACTTGACACACCATACCATAATGATAACATTTCCTCTATCAGTAATGATTCCAACTGTTTGCAACAATTTCAATACTACATCAACCCACAGTCACATATGAAGGGTGTCCATCAGTGTGGGTGAAAGCTCAGTTTTAACACTAGGCCAGCCCACTGCCACATGTACAGGATGTCAATCAAGGTGGGTATCCACCAAATTTCAGCACTAGTCCAGCTCACTGCCATGGATAGGGAGTATTCATTAATGAGGCTGGAAACCCAATTCAGGTGCAGGATGTCCATCAGCATGCTGGAGGTTCTGCTTCGGAAGGGCAGAAATAATGAGCTATGCCTGCTTACCCTTCCCAGAGGGGTGGATAAGGGGGGAGTGAGGCTGATGCTGCGGAACTAGTGGAAACATGCTGCAAGCAAGGAAGGTAAGGCCTTCAAACAGGTTCTGCTGCAAGCATGTGTAAGCAATGTCTCCATACTAAAAGTAGTTCATACCCATCCCTTTACATGTGGGTACAACAGAAAACCGCAACGGCAGTGTGCAAAGAATCACAAAAAGGCAACTGAAGGCTGCAAAAACAAACCTGAAAAAAAGTAAATTCGTAAGTGCTTCTGTTTGTTAATAACAGAACTTCATTAAACCAAGTCGAATACATAACAGACACATTTAAAAAGTTGACAATGAGATCATGTTCTAAATTAACCAATAAGATCTAGTAAAATCCAAACTATTGCAATTAAATAAGAACTATTTTTAAAAGGCATTTAATATTAACACACTCCTTTAAACCAGAGGATTTATCTACATTTAATAAAATCTGCCACTTAGATTCAAGCATGATGACTAGACCACTCTCTCAGTCTACACAATACAATGTTGTATCAACTACAAAGTATATTTTTTAAAGATACAGTATGCTAAACTATGTCTGGCTATGACATTATTTAAATCCTTATTCCTAACAGCAAGGGCATATTCATACATCCTGTCTGACAAAGTCTTATTAGTTTTACCAAAAATAAAACACCTCACAGGTGTCACAATGCACTAGTTAAACCACATTTTTTGATTTATAGCTAAATCTAGCCCTACTGTCCATCATCCTACCAGTATTCATTATAATGCAACTTCGACTGTTTGACACATATCTACATTGTTTGCATGCTTGGCAACTATAAGTGTCATAAGGTCGAATATTTTCAGTCAGTACAAAATTATTCGACTGATTAAAAAAAAAAAAAAATGCTAAGATGCAAACTTTTTCATATGTGAAGGTAGGAGCAATTATATGAAATAGATCAAAGTTGCTATGAATAATTTTCCAGTTATCTTGTATAATATGTTTAATGGATACCATGTCTGTGGTCAGAGGTAAAGAAAAAGAGTGTTGAAATGGGATAATACTAGGGGTTTGGGGGGATATTTGGAAACCTGTGAATGCTATATTTGTATTTTAAACATTCACCTACCCAAACTTATTTCTAAAAGCACATCAATTTCCAGAACAACTGTGTCCAAATGCAAGCATACCATAACCTTGCCCCATATTGTATTGGTACCATCATCTGTAATGAAGACTTGGAAACAAAAGTATTTTAAGTAACTGCAGTGTTAAAACAACACTGAAGACTAAAATAATTCTAAATCACACATTTGTAATAAAATAAATCTGCACTTATGTATATCTTACTGAAAATTACAAATGCTAACCTTGCAGTCACATATACACTCCAGCATTTAGCTGTCTGATATATGGATTAAAACACCAGATGGCACCAAAGGAGGAGTGAAGAAAAAGAACTATCCAGGCAGGGAACTCAACCTTTGTTAATGAAGTATCTTGATAAACAAACTTGCAACTGGTAATGAGGAATAAAAATAGATTAGTGTGGAAATATTAGGTCTAGCAAATCAAATTTAATTGCATATTAGTGCTTTCTGTTATGTTTGCTAAAGTAATCTTTCAAAGAGGTGGAGGTCTGTCAGCAGTTTCTTTTTTTATTGATTAACTTTTTGTCAACCGGGGCAACACACATCTAGCTGGACCTTTTTCATGTTCATCTCAAGGAATAAACAGAACAGAACAGAAATAGCTAGAACACTTTCCAAGTGATTGTAGTGTTTCAGAACTTCGAACACCATATGGTCGACCCCATATGATCGAAGTATTGAAACTTAAAAAAATCTGATTAAAAAAAAAAGAAAAAAAACAAAAGTAACTGCTTTAAGCAGGGGGACAAGCACTCCTGCACCCCACAGCCCCCGCTACTTAAGTATACCAACTCCGAGATTGCACTTTAATGAACTATAGTGCGGAAAGGGAAGATTTCCCTTTGCATGAACTATGGTGCGGAAAGGGAAGATTTCCCTTTGCTACACTGTAGCGCAATCTCGGACTTGGTATATTTAAGTAGCGGGGGGTGTGGGGGTACAGGGGGGCTTGCCCCCCTGCTTAAACACTTTTACTTTTCTTTCCTTTTTTTTTAATTGTTCGATGTTCTGCAACTTTGATCACTAGTGTTCGTTGTCTAGTGATTCGAAGTTGTAAAACTTTGACAATTTAATACAGACCCTTGAATTACACATTCCTAATAAAATAACTCTGATTGGATATCTATGACATACATTAAGACTGTAGATGACAACATTACATGTAAATGTTGACAATATTTACAAAGTTTTACAGTTTAAAAGTTCTGCTGAATGTTACTATGAGAAAAGTTCAAAATAAAAAGATGAACTATAAGAATAAAATAAGAAACTGAGAGGAAATATTTTGAAAGTAAGGAAAAAGATAGGTTAATGAAAGAAACTAATGACAGGGTCTATAGTGAGCAAGACCCAGAGGAGAGAGATGATGGAGGGCTGTGTGCAATTCGATATTTCAGATTTGGAGAAGTGCATGCTCATATTTCTTGGAAATTATGAGGTATTCTGATAGGAGGCCAAAAAGAAATGATTAGAAGCAGTGGAATTTAAGTGCAAGCTGATAGTCTATTGGAAAGCCATTTGCATTGGGCTTCTTTAGATAGATGCTTCTTAAAGGTGAATCTGAATTTATGGTAAGAGGTGATGGAGTTCACATTTTTGGGAGGGATTCCCATATCTGTGGAGCCATTACTAAGAAAGAATAGCATGTGCAGTACAGTTTATTATATGGAGTCTGTAAAGGGGGCATGGAGACAGATTCAGACCTAGGGTTGTACATGGGGATAAGTTTAGTTAGTCTATCAGCAAAGAAGGGGAGTGAGTTTAGATTAATTTATAGATAAGACAGGTCATCAGTAGACTGAGTTTTTGTCTAACAGGGTGCCATGTGTGGCTTGCAGGAGCTCTTGTTGTCTAAGGGTTTGTCCTGTTGATTAAGTTACATATCTCCACAAATCCAAAACTTCCTCCGACCATGAACCCTCCAATACTACTGGCAGTGGGACAGTCATTTTGCTCCAAGGATTATCTACTGCAATGTTTGACCTAAAATGACTCGGGTCCTTGGGGGGATCTCAAACAACTTAGATGCAGCCTTGTTGATTACTTACCCATTTTAGACTGTGCAGCAAAACAAGTACCTCAGTGACTACTAAACAGCACCGTCTGTTATCTAAACATGACTTGTACTAAGAAGCAGCAGAGAACAGGGATAGAGAAAGTGTATGTGTGTGTGCACACGCATATGCGTATGCGTGTGCGTGTGCGTGTGCGTGTGTGTGTGTGTGTGTGTGTGTGTGAATTTATGTGTCTTGGGGAAGAAGGGGCAGTAAAATGTTACCAAAACAGGATTTACTCTTGCAGCATTTTCTGCATAATATTTGAATCATACAGACTCAAAAAACAGGAGAAAAAGATGAGATAGTACAGTTGTGTAAAATCTTACTTTAACAGTAGATGTCCTTCTCTTCACTGTTGCAATATTCTTTACATAAGGGATCTCCTGCCAAGGATAGCCCAACATCCAGCCAGTATACCAAAGCCTTTGGAATTTAGAGATCTCTTATGTCACTCTTATGCTCCCCACACAAGACGTAGGGCATACATGTGATTTATGGATGTCCATACCTCGGAAGTGAAAAGTACCAAGACAAACAGAATATCCCTATGGACCAGGAGGAACATGTGCATCCAGAATGAGAAAAAAAAAAGAATAAAAAATAAAAAACAACAGGCTGCAGACCCAAAAAACTTTAATAAACTCTAGGGCCTCGGCGAAATGCCTTCAAGGAGTAAAAATGATGATATCCTTGCTTAGGTGAGCAGAGGCATATCGGTATCAAGCAGGAATGGAAATCAAACCACAAATAGATAAAATTCAGGCAGCAACTGAATGTGCCTAAAAAACAAAAGAAAGAATATAATGTGACTGATCAGATGAGAAGGCAAGAAATGTGGAAAATGCATAAATATAGTTGTAGGTATAGAAAACTTCTGGAAGCACCTCATGTCGATCAGAAATGAACGCAGAAATGGTTAAGGAGAGGCGAATTCAAACCAAGAGATGAATGGTTAATATTGGTGGCACAAGATAGTGGGTTACATACATGCTGGTTTACAAAGTCCATATGGGAGAAACAGACAAATGTAGGTTTTGCAAAATGGAATTCAAAATAGTTGCACAACTTGTTGCTGGTTCTGACATACTAATGGCAGCAGGACTGTATACTAAAAGGAAGGAAGGGAACTAGGAAATCCAGTTGATGATGTTGAAGCCACACTGACTTGAGGAACCACTGTAGTTTTATCATATGCAGCTTGGCTAGATAAGGCATAGGAATGGTGGAAGCCATGTATCCTAGAACCCTGAAAAAATCCCTGGCTGTGACTGAAGCCAGAGGAATAAGAGATTGAAAAAAGGCAAACAGAGAAAGGGCCTTAGATGGAGGCAGGTATGCCACCATGGGAATGGTTTGGAAGCTGCAACTGAGAAAAACATGATACTGAGAAGGAACTAGGACTGATTTCTGAAAAGTTTATGGTAAATCCTAGGCTTTGTAAAAGACAAACAGTAAATTGGAGGTGCTCAAGCAGAACCTCTGGGGACAAAGCCTGAAAGAGCAGGCTGTCTTGATTAAGAAGGATCTGAACTACTTTCATCCTGCAGAACACAACAGGAGTGAGGCATTTGTTGAATACTCCTGGGGCAGTAGAGAGGCCAAAGGGCAAAGCAGAGAACTGAAAATGCAAGGAAGAAACAGTGAAACATAAAAACTTTCTGAAAAGGGAATGGATGGAGATATGTAGGCAGGCATCCTTGAGGTTTACAGTTAACAAGAAGGCCTGGGGATGAAGAAAAGGGGACAGGTTTTGAAGGGACAACATCCAAAAGGAAGGGACCTTTAGAAAAGTACTGAACCAAGAAAGGTCCAGAATGGGTCTCCAGGTGCCTTCCTTTCTGGGAACCAGGAACATCCTGGAATAAAAACCTTTCTCTTCCTGGACATAGGGCACAACTTGAATGGTGTCTGAGCCAGAAGGGCCTGAAGCAGTTCTAGACAGAAAGGAAGCTGTTCCTGAGGAGGCTGAGCGATGCCCAGAAAAAGCGGAAGGGATTTCCATACCATGAAATATCCATGGAGATTGGTGGATAAAACTAAGCAGTCTTGAGTAAACTTCAACCAACATGGAAGGGACAGGGAAAGCCAAAGGGATAAGGGAACCTGGGCTAGGGAAAGGGAAAGCAAAAGGTCAGAACCTGGTTTGTCTTGAACAGAAGTCTGAGTAGATTTAGCAGATGAGTTACACACCTAGAACCCTTTTTACCTTTATGGAGGAGGGCGAGGCTGTCTGCATACAAAAGCAGACATGGATGTATAATTCCTCTGGAATTTAGGGACAGGAGACACAAAAATATGTTTCAATTCTTGCAAGGCCTTGCCTTTATCTTGAAGGACATAAAAAGCTCAGCAGCAGCAGAACCAAAAGGTTCTTATTATCAAGAGAAGCATCCATAATTTAGCCTTAATATCATCAAGCCAGGGCTGATGAAGAAGCCAAGAGTAACATCTCAAAACAAAATCAAATGCAGCAGTCCTAGAGGAAGCACCAGCTGCAGTAAAACTATATTTAATAGAGTGGCAAGCTCCTTGAGATGTAGAATCTAGTAAGGAAAAGGCACAGACCTTTCTTTCTGAATCAGGGAAGTCAGGGATTGCCTGAGAAGCTTGAGAAAGAAGGGCTATAATATACCTGGTCATATGAGTTTGTTAATTAATAGCCATAAAAAACAGGATGGCAGCAGTATATACCTTCTTACCTAGACATTCCATGGCTCTACTCTCCTTATCTGAAAGTGGCTGGCAAATGTTTAGAAGGTTTGTCAGCAGAAGGACAGTTGTACAAAACCTTACAATCATCAGGCACCTTGTAAAATCTCAGGTTTCTTAGGGCTGGAGGCTGAGAATCAGGGGGCTAGTATACAGCTCAGCAAGCTCTTGCCTGGTGCCCTACAGAGTTCTACAGCAGCAGAGAGACAAAAGAGAGACTTTGGAGTGATTAAGTATAATGTTTCTGCATTTCTTGCTGCCTTTAGCTAATTCTGCCTAAAACACTGATTTTCTACAGTTTCTGTGATTTAAAAAGCTTGTTTCAGCTACATATTGTACTTATTTTAATGCCTGCACTTTAACAGTCATTTTTGTGTTTAAATTAATTGTTTAACTGTTGTAGGCTACACACTCAAGTGTGATAGCCATTTCTGTACATTTAAAGTGTTTTTTTGATTGTATCTGCTTTATTTTCTGCAAAAAAAAAATACTTGTTTTCCCTCCTTTCTAAGCTAGTATAGTCCAGTTTTTAGGTTAGTGCTGAATTCAGGACTGTGTTACAAGTTTCTGTGTTTGCCCATATACCTTACTTGGATAGAAGGACGTTTCTCGTTCACTGAGAGAGACGGAGCTTTGATTAACCTATCTGTCCCTGGAGGAGTGATTTCAGCCCAGAAATTAGTAGTTTAGTGGCCATTTTGGGCTAATTTCTATCTCTTTAATTTCCCTGCTATAAAACCTGCATTTGCAAGGTTTTGCACGCCAGGCAGCGCCAGTTAGCTAGGGTATAACTATTCCCGGCTCCACAAAGTCTACTCTTCAATTTTTTCCTTGGAACTAGACAAATTTTCAACTTAAGCACTCAAACCATTCACTTCTCATCCCGGCACTTGCTCAAAACTCATAGCAAGCACTAATAAACCTTAGCACTAGACCCCCCCTATACTGTAGAGAAGGACAAGGCGCTCTATTCGACCTTACCAGCCAATCAGTAAAACAGTTCACTGTACCTATCCAGGCATGTCCAAAGGGCAGTTTCAGGTGTACTCTCTGGTCCAACTGGTGAATCTGGGCATTTTGAGGCAATGTTACAGTTGCCTCATGTACACAGACAACCCTCTCCTCCTTCCACCAAACACTAATACATGTGAGAGATGCAATTATACAGCCAAACTGGAGGCTAAGCTCTCTCAACCCAAGACTGGACCAGGCAGTCAAGAGGAGAAGGGAATTACTTTCATCACACCACTCTCACATAGACCTATGAAACCAGCACTGGCAAAAAACACACATAAATACACGAAAACATACTCAGAGGCTCTAAATAAAAATCTGCAAAAGTAACAGAGACCTCAGAAGCAGATATCCAAGCAACCTCCACCCCCCCCCAACACAAACCATGAAACACATACTTCACAAAACCAGTGTGCCACACAATCACAGCCCTTAAGGCAAAATAACATACTCAACACACTAGTAATAGGTGACTCTATAGTCAGGCACATTGACATCCCACTCACTAGGTTGAACAAGGAGAAGGTTACTGTTAGCTGCCTGTTGGGTGCCAGAATCCGCCACATAACACAAACACTCAGGTCACTCCAGAACAAGTACAAATATGACTCTGTCATTGTCCATGTTGGTGTGAATGACCTGAGCCGTACCTCCCTGGACTACATGAAAAGAGATATGGAGGAGTTCTCTGATCACGTAGCCCAGGCCGGTATGACCCTGACCCTGAGTAGCATCCTGCCCTCACCAAGAATGATACCATGGTATAGAGAAAAAAATTATCAATTTCAACAATAGGCTAAGCTTCTGGTGTCATTCAAAGGGGATCCAGTGTCTGTCAACCTGGGATGACATGCTCGACAAGCCACGCTGCTTTACTAGAGATGGCTTGCACCTGTCACCCTTAGGCTTTCGAATACTGGCCAAGGCTCTTGCCACCCCCGTAGTGCCTTTTTTAGGCAAAACTCAAAAGGCAAACCCATCGCCGTAAATAGCACAAGTAACAAAAAACTGACGGTAATGCTACTCAATGCCAGAGGTCTAAACCTCAAAATGCACACACTCGAGGCACTCCTCAGTATGGAGAAAATCGATACATGTGTAGTAACAGAAACCTGGTTTAAGGCTCCAGAGAGCACCCCAGCACTACCAGGCTACAACTCATACCATACATTTCGGCCACAAAACCCAGACCGAAATACAAAAGGCGGGCGAGTATCCATATTCATCAAGGA
This sequence comes from Protopterus annectens, assembly GCF_019279795.1. Taxonomy (NCBI): domain Eukaryota; kingdom Metazoa; phylum Chordata; order Ceratodontiformes; family Protopteridae; genus Protopterus; species Protopterus annectens. The sequence goes on along the minus strand of NC_056751.1, from coordinate 573,881,401 downwards.
TACCCACACCTCCAGGTTAGTGGCACAGCACGATGCTTCAGAGATCATCCACGTACAACTAACAATGGGCAAAACTGCTATTCAAATTACAGCTTGCTACAGATCACCCACTATGTCCAGGACCCCCACTCCGCATTCCTGGAAACACTGGGAAGCATAAAGGTCCTACCAAACACCCTGATATTGGGTGATTTCAATTACCCAAACATTAACTGGGAGAACTACTTAAGTACAAACTCCCTTTCTCAACATTTCCTAGAATTTATAAACTCAAACTCCCTGGATCAATTGGTCAACACCCCCACCAGAGGTGACAACATATTGGACCTGGTCATCATCAACATGGGCGACCGGTGTTCCACACTAGATGTCAATCCCTCGCTGGTTAGATCTGACCATAAACTAATCACTCTGGATATCCATATTCCACCACCACCCCCGGTCAAAGAAACCACTGTGAAAAACTTTTCAAAAGCAAACTTCACGTTACTTAAGACCGAGGTGGGAAGTTTCAAAGCCCCCATGCTAAAAGATAATGCGGTCAAAGCTGCAAAATCCTTTACTAATGCACTCTATGGGCACCTAAAAGAATGCATGGATCATGCTATCCCAAACAAAACCAAGACTCACTCCTTCAAGAAAAGGAAACCAGTCTGGTGGACTCCTGCCATAAACAAGCTATACAATAGAAGGAGGAAACTAGTACAGAAAAGAGTAAAATCCCAAGAAGGGAAGACATCCCTGATCAGTATCAGCAAGAAACTATGTTCCCTCATAAAGTCATCCACGGCTAGCTTTGAAAGAAAAATTTCCATAGACTCCAAAGATAACCACAAGGCATTCTTTAGCTATGTCAAGAATCTTAGTGGCAATTCTCAGATCTGCTCAGAGTTAGTGCAGAATGGCACAAAATACACTGAACTGACCGATATAGCCAACATCCTGGCAGACAGGTTCAGTGTAAACTTCACCCCCCTCTCACCACCAAAAGGGCCCATAACTATACCAGAAGAATGTAGTGCCCCTGAAAGCACAGACACTCAGGTTAAAACAGCCCTCTCCAAAGCCAAAAACACAGCATCAATGGGACTGGACGGTGTCCCAGGCTGCATCCTACATGAGCTCAAAGATGAACTAACCCCTCACCTAAACACACTGTTTAAACTCAGCCTCTCCACAGGCTACATGCCCACAGAGTGGCGCACAGCAACGGTTATTCCGCTCCACAAAGGTAGAGCCACAACGGACCTCAGGAACTATCACCCTATAAGCCTGATTAGCTTGGTCTGCAAAGCTATAGAGCACATCATCATGGATCTCATTAACAGAGACATTGGAAACCTCCAAACACTGGACCCTACCCAGTTCGGCTTTGTTAAGGGCAGATCATGCCTCCTAAACCTGGTGGACTTCTTTGAGACAGTTACCAAAGCTATAGATGAGGGAAAGGTGGTCCACACATCTTACCTAGACCTCGCAAAGGCCTTCAACACCATTCCCCATTCAGGTTTTATATACATGCTCACCAGCCTGAACATAAACCCCTATGTCACAAGATGGGTTGCCAACTGGCTCATGGACAGAACCCACATGGTAAGAGTTGTGGGCGCTAGGTCTGACTAAACTGGTTACAAGTGGCGTTCCCCAGGGCTCAGTCCTAGGACACCTCCTGTTCAGCATATACTTCTCAGAGGTACAGGCAAGCACAGGAGGACTATGGCTGAACAAGTTCGCAGACGTCTGCAAAATAGGGGCTATAATTGACCCTCCAGCTGACACAGACATCCACCAAAAGGGTCTCACTGAGACAGATACTTGGTGTCAAAACCATGGCCTCAAGCTAAATGCCAAAAGGTGCATAGTCATCCCCTTTTCTAAAAACAAAGTACCCACAAATTACCACATAGGTGGTAACCCCCTAAATACGGAAGATGAAATAAGGGATCTGGGGACCCAAGTAGATAGTAATCTCTCCTTTGATAATCACATTGCCAAAGTGGTTAGAAAATCCTTCTATGTGGCCAACCTAATCATAAAAGGGTTTGCATCCAGATCGAAAGAGGTCATTGGGCCCCTCTACACATCACTCATCAGACCCATCATAGAGTACAATGCCCCATTTGGGATGTACCTTACAAGACACCTTCAACAACTGGAAAGACAACAGAAGTACCTCACCAAGAGGATCACTGGCCTCAAGCAGATGCCCTATGCAGCTCGACTGAAGAAATTCCAGCTGTACTCGGTTGCATACCGCCTACTCAGAGGTGATCTCTGCCTGACATACAAGGCCATGTCCAAACCAGAATTGATGGACATGCTCCACCTAAAGAAAACCATATCCCCTCAAGCCACACACTCCATGGATTTAAACCTCATTACAACAATAAATAGGACGTGCTGGATGGATAGATTCCTGTCCCAGAGACTTCCCATGCTCTGGAACAAGATTCCAATCCACATTAGGCAGAGCTCCTCGCTAACCCTCTTCAAGAGAAACCTTGACGAGTGGATGGGAAACCGAAAGTTTACCCCAGGGATCACTTCAATGGCTCTGCTGGACAAAGGCACAGGAAACTAATCTAAGGGGCCTTTGAAAGCCAACACATTCTGGCTAGGCTTATAAATGCCTTTGGGCAGATAGCCAAGTATCTACCTATGAACAGAGGCTGCTGAAAAGGTAACTAAGAGGGCAGCCAAGACTGGAGGTACAGCAGAGGGTTTAGGATAATCCATCTGGAGGAGTGCATAATACCTCTTTTGAATATCAGAAACCTGAGAACAATCCCATTTAAAACATTCTGTCATGTGAGAAATAGTATCCCCAAAGGAGAGTTCTTCCAAGAGAGGATTTGAGAAGAATATGCCAAAGACTCTTCCCAGAATCCAAATCCTCTTCAGAGGACTTCTGCTCTCTGGGCCTTTTAAGAGGAGTGGATGACTAGGGAGGAGCAGGCACAGAAGCTTCTTGAGGCGGGTTTAAAGCCACTAAGGCATTAAACAGCCCCTGGGTAAAATCCTGCCATTCACATTGGGGATCTTTAATAGCAGGGGCAATGTGCTTGTTTTTTTCTGTTTTTTTTCTTTTGAGGGAAGTCAAACACTCAGCCAATATAGGATATGTGGTATCCCACTCAGTCCCTCAAATACAATCAACAAAGGTTCCCCCTTCAACATTCAGAGTGGACATTTGCAAAGCTTCTGAGGATGTGCAAGAAGTCAGATCCATGCCAGCCTTCAACAAGGTTGTGGCAGAGGAATCCAAGACAACAACCGGATGGTATTCTGGCTTTCATCAGCCTTAAAAGAGATGTCTGGCAGAGGCAGAACAGCAGCCAATTCAGACCTGAGGTTTTTGGCCTTTTCTTGGCAAGTGGCTGACCTTCGGGATGGGAAGACTCTGCCATAGCACCTTGTACCATCAATTTAAGACATTAGTTCTCTAGGTAAATGGACAAGGAGGAGAGATGACTACGTAAGGTCTTAGGGACAAACACCTGGCAGACAGTAGGTTGTGAGATGCACCAAAAGAGAAAAGACACTACTTGTGACAATCTTTATGGGGAATCTATCTCCCACACTGACATTTTCCCTTTCTGGATGACAAATAAACACACCATAATAAAAATAGAAATAGATAAGAAGAAACCCCAACAGGGCACTTATCTGAAACACAGCTCGGTAACAAGCACAGAAGGAGTGTTCAGACTGACAAACAACAATGGCATTTGGACTGATGGCAAAGAATTACTAAAGTATGTACATCCATAGGTCACATTTATGCCCTAAGCCTTGTGCTGAGAGCATAAGTGTGACATACAATGTCTACAAATTTCAAAGGATTTGGTATACAGGCTGGGTGTTTAACTATCTATGTCAGGAGATCCTGTTATGTAAAGAATACTGCAACAGTGATATGGGAGGACATCCTCAAGAGATTCTGCAAAGCATGTCTGCTGAAGTCTAGCTCCCCATCAAAGAAAAAAAAATAATCAGAAAGTAGAAAACTTACTTTGGACTCTTACAGCTTAACATTCTTCCTATGGCACCGGAAGTCCATGTGGTATTGTATTCTGATGTTGCCATCATCAACCAACATGAGGGTTGGAGGATGCAAGTCCCATGCAACAACTGAATATTTAATAATGGCATTAACAACTGGCAAGTAAATGGGTGCCAAACACAACGGTCTCCAAACCAGGACCATGGTTAGTCTGTCAAGGATCAGCAAAAAGTTCCAATATAAGTGGTATGAGCAAAACATGTGCGAACTCCAATCCAGCTTTTTCACAACAGATGCAGCAAAAGAGACAGAAAACACCATTAATGAATTTTAACAGCCAAAGAAGAGGCAGCTTACCCCACAGAAGCAGATACAAAACTGCCTGTACAGATCTAAACAAAGCTGAAATCTGGGAAGGGAGCGTTATTGATAAACAAATATATTTTATGTCTGAAAAAGTACAGTAGGGGAAGTTTACCACTACCAGGGTAGATTGACTCTCTTCCAGGACTACAACAGATGGGATGAAGATGGTGAGAGTAATTCAGAGGAACCATGAGGAAGAGATTTGACATACATAAGGGCATTTTCTGCATAAAGGGCAGTTTAGTTTCAGAAATAAACAGAATAGACATACAAGTTCAGATACCCAGAACTGGTAGATATGGACTTGTAGTCTACCCATCAGCAGCAGTACCTATGTCTCATCTCTTTTCCTGCCTCTGGCACCCATGACCAAATTTCTTCACATTCAACTAGTCCCAGGGTATCTCAGTTCCCCTCTTACCTTCCAGTACCATCTGGCTGGTGCAAGACTGATCCTTTCAGTAACCTGATGGTAAACCAATGTTAACCCTACTAGGCCACACCTCTAATCTACCTTGTAGGAGGCAGTCTTAACAGCATCCAGTTTTGCTGGGATTGGCCTCCCTGGGAACCTCATCCAACTGAGATGCTGTCAGAATCCTGAAGATGCTGAATCAAGAGTGGTTGTTATGTTGTCAGCTTCAGGGTGCTATTTTCTACTTTTCTGTTAACTGAGGTGGTATGCAATGGCTATGCACTGGAGAAGGAGAAATGCTCTATGATGTCAATGACCTTGGCCTGACAAGTGTCTGGCATCAGATGGCTAACCAGGCTGGGTGACATGGAGCAGGTGATGGTTAGCTTGCTAACCCCTTGTGGAGCTTCTAGCCTTGAGTTCTGCACAACCTTCCCCTGATAACTTTTAATAGCATCAGCATGTACCATGCACATTTGTGTGGCAGGGTCATATGACTTGCCACCCTACACATATATTTTATTCATGCTGATCTAGTGGTCACTCCATTTTTATTAGCACCAGAGTAAGTCAATGCTACTGTCCTTCATGCAGTAAAGAAGTATCAATGGATGTGCAAAGCTTTTCTGCCTAGATTGGCATTGGTGATTCATTCCCAAACACTCATCAGAAGCATCACAAGTCAGGAACTACTGCCAGTGTTAAAGTCAGGAAACATCATTCTGCACTCAGTAGGCAGACTGGTGCTCTTTTCTATGAGCTAGACAAGTTTCTCCTAAGACATTAATGATTAAGAGATGGCAAAACCCTGTGTTAAGTAAACTGGACAGCTTTTATGCACACCAATGGTCTTTGTTTTCATTAAAATGTGTCTTTAAAGCTTCAGCTTTATTTAAATGCCTGTAACCAGGCACTGTACAGATTGAAAATAAAACAGACAAGCATGCATTGCAAAATTGAAACATAAAACAAATAATATTAAATGTTTTAACACTAATGTAATAATTTCAACTACAAACAGCAATCCTGGAACTAAGTTTCAACTGTTAGGCAGTAAGACTTTGAAGGCAATTAGTAGCTATTGATGGAACAGAGGATAATGCAAATTTGAAGTTGTCAACTGTAAGCTAATTCAATTGAAGTCTTACACATCCTTAAACATGGCTAAGATAGGTAAGTACCTTGGCCATGCTGGCAGCAGTTCTCACATATATGCCTCTTGATAACTGAATACATGACAGCCCAAGAATACCTCTCAACTTCTTACTGATAGAAATCTAGACAAAGCCTGACATAATGGGTCGACAAATGACCAAAAATAGGGTCAGATTTTAATTACTGCTCCAATAAACTTATAAAGTCATTATAATAAGAGGATTTGTGTTAACATGCCTTTTCTGAAGAATATGAAGTCTGGAACTCAAATGATCGTCATAATTTAGTGACTTCAATCCTGGGATCATCCTAGTGATTTGCCAGAAAACCACAAATTTTATGAGGAAAAGACCAAAAATATGTGGCAAAAAATCTGCACATTCTGCAAAAATCTGGACAGTAGAGAGATATGAGCCCAAGTACTTGCGATATTAAGTTGCTACTACTAAAGAGTCCTCAAGAACACAGACGTCGGCATCAGGATAGCTGTTGTTGAAGATAAACAGGACTGTTTGACTAAGCAAGTCACTTAGCTGGACAGTGCAAATAGGTCACCCCTGAAAAGGACATGTTTTCAGTGGGCTTACCAGTTAACAAATGTATAAAAAATAATACAAAATAAAAAATAAACTATATCATCATGTTTACCATGACTGCATGTACTGTGTTCTGCCATGCAATAAAAATTATATGTTTAAGTCTAACCCCTCCCTTCCCTACCCATGATACCCTTCTCTTACCATTATTCAGGACTAAATATTTTAGTATTACTTATAACAGAAGATTAAACAAACATTACAATACATAGAAAACATGTACTAGGGGGAAGGGGGGACTACATGGGTGATTATATATTGGTAGTTTTATGAACCTTGTATTAAGGTACTAATAATTTCTGTATAAACTTGCCTTATTTGCACCACTGAGATATACTGCATTAATATGTACATTGCAACACCCCCCCCCCCCCGAGTGTGCAGTGGAATGCATCCTTGTTAACAAAATGCAATAAATAAATGTAGGTATATTTTTGGTCAGGTTCACACAAGGTCCAGCTGTAAAAGAGCTGTTCTTAGAAAAACACAAATACTTAGTTAAAAGGCAACTACTTACACTTAACATCTCAGAACACATTATTTGCAGTAAAAAGACTTAAGATGGATAAAAAAGCATGAAGCATAAATTTCACTTCACCTCGATTCGAAATCAGAAAGGGAAATATTTTTTAGGTCTTCTTCTGATACTAAACTGTGACCAAGTTTCTCCAATTTGAGGCGTATTTCCTGCTGTACCATTTCCTGAAGTTCTTCCAAACACTGTATAACCTGTAGCAAAAATGCACATGGGAATGTAAATGTTACTGAACAAACGTGGGCTGCTCTGTAATAAGACATGCCCAGCAATAAATTTTACACAATTACTTCTCTGCTTTCATCCACAATTAAGCTGTGCTGTGCCATGAACCTGAACAAGGTTATCTGGCTTTAAATGGCAAGATCCTGCTGGGCCTTGCTTCACAGAAACCTGCATATTGTTTACTGGTAGCGAGTACCACAACCCATGGGTACTGTAATGGGTCATGTTCTATAAATGTCAGCTGCAAAATTATTTATACAGAAATAGGCAATGATCCACTTTGCTGCATTCTAGATGGTTATATTTAGCAGTCATACACCTGTCTTCATTGACACAATAAAACATATAATTTGTAAAAGCTTTAAATAAGCACGTTGAAATGCTAATTTCTCAGCATTAGATACCAGGTAGTATGGCAAAAAAGAACCCCTGTTTTCTTCTAGTGCATACATACACCCATACAATGACACGGGCACATATAACAAAGATCAGCATAGTACAAGTTACATACCAGTTTATTAATCTGTACTTTTTATCTGAGAAAGTACCCTGGGCATACCAATTTTCAGAAGAGGTCAGGATTAAAAACAAACTTCCACAAACTTATAAAGAGATTGTAAACAATTTACATTATGCCCAGCTGCTTGACCGTCAGAACGTAAACTTGTCTGACAGCCTAAAAGGAACAACATTCCCCATAATGCACTGTCTACTTACAAGTCAGACATTATACTTGGTGCCCATACCTTTCATAAGACTACAGTATGATACTGTCCTAAAGATACCTATATCAACAAATGTATATATCAGTGCTGTAGGCATACTGTAATTGGTCACTGAAATCAGGAAAAGTCTAGATGAGTGAATTGTCTCTCAAAGAAAAAACATCTGTCTCATTGTGACGATGTGAGGTACTGTCAGCTATGCCAGCAGAAGTAGGGCAGTGGATGGGTAACATATGCCAGCACAGCTAGCTGGAGATTTACTAAAGAATTATATATTATTTGAATATCAGACTGATTTGCACAGATGTTTGTGTTGAAGATGTATTTGTAAAGTTGCTTGTGTTAAAAATGTATCAACAGTGTGTCCTGCTGGACAGAGGAAGAAATGCACATGTATTATTCTTAACTGTTGAAATGTATGTAATGCAACAGAGGATAATGGAAGAGAACAGGTTAACCTCAATCCACCCGACTTTGGAAAATAGTAAGAAATTAAAATTACTTAATTTAGGCCATAAAGATTGTATCTTGCAGTTCTCAATGCAGCCAAAGACAAAAAGTATGTACTATGAAGATGCATGCATTGTCATTGGAGTGAATCAATTGCTACTCTTGAAGGGTGGAGATTTGAAATTGTTTTATGACTTCCAGGAGCTGCAGCAGATCTTAGCAAGGCTCTGTGTTTGTGTATTACTGACCCCTGACAGCTTCTAGCAAAGGGGGGGAAGCATGGGAACCAGACGTCAGATGTGATGTTATTAAAAATAATATTTAATACTAGGTGAGACTGAAGTCTTAGAGCACTCTGTTTTTGTAACCTGACAAAGAAGGATCTCTCAGCTACTTCATCTTGCCTTGTTCTAGTAAGTAATCAGGGAATAATAATTCTTTAGATCAGTGTGAACCTGTCTACCTGTGTTATTTTTAATATTTCCTGTGACTGAAACTCTGGTGGTGTTTACTGCAAATAGATATTTAGTATTTTCTTGTTCTTTTATTATTTATTAAATATATTAAACTTTTCATTGAGGCTGATTCTTGAGAGAATATTTTAAACTTTAAGAGGACTTGTATCTATTTGGTGACACTGTGGCCACTCCTGTAAGCCTTATGGCATTGGTCAAACTACCATTTGTATTAATATTAATTTCACTTAGTATTATTGGTTACCCTTGCGAAAGCCTTAGAGTAGCTGGCTTTGGGGTGTTTGGTGGCAGTGTAACTACCTTATAGTCTGAGCAGAAGGGGGCTGTGATGCCCGTGCCCTGACCCAGCAATCAAGGAGTCTCAACCCTCACCACTGACACCAGAGAGGGCGACTCCTAGATGAAGAAAGGATAACTAATACACACAGTAAAGTACAATTTCCCTTAAGTGCACACAGAGATCACAGTCAGTCTGGGGCTGGTTGCTCCCTTGCCCACCAGATTCCCAATAAGACTCCGCACTGGCACAGCTATAGAGTCCAGATCTCAGCCTAGCAGGCAAGATAACCTCCAGTACCCTCTCTGTCCAACCAGTGCTTTGTGTCTCTGCCCAGGTAGCTGACACACACCCACACTTTGAGCTAAGTATTTATACAATTTCACAGACACTCCTGGGAAAGGCTGACATGCATTCTCCAGCTGTGCCCCTTTACCCAGACTATACAGTAGTAATTACTGCCACCACCAGCTTAATATAATTATCAGCTACTAAAGGGCCCTTAAAAGGGTGTCCAATTATTACTGTGCAACATTATAATCCAATGGTAGTATGACAACAGTCAAGGCTTAATTTGGAGTGACTTAGACAGTACAATCTGTAAATATGTAATTTACTTCAGAGTTTAAATTATGTCTACATAAACCAGCCAAAGGTAAAGGTTTTAAAATATTTAATAATAAATAATTAAAACACAAGACAAATACTACTACACCACAGAGATATCTAAGAGTTCAGAGATCACACAGAAACTTCAAACAATACAGCAGGACAGGTCTGATGTCAAAGAAAAACACAATCTAACTTTCTAATCTTTAGCTAATCTTAAGAGAAAACACAGTGCTATAACCTTACTTACATACATAAAGCATAAGCAGTGCTGGGTTAGATGTCCAAGATCAAAATGCTCTTAGTCTCTCACTCAACAATTGTTTTTAAACACTAACCAACAGCTCTCTAAGGCCCTCCCAAATTGCATAATTTTTGACACTTAGTCTGGAGTCCCCAGGCCACAAACTGCATTATTTAGCAAGCTAACACCTGCTCAGGAGACTACAACAATAAAAGGAATTTCACATATACACTCTAGCAGAAACCAGAGCAATAAAGCACCTTCCACATGTAAATTCTGGCCCTTAACTTTAACCTTAAAACAATGGGCCTGAAACCTTCATCCAAACTCACTGGAGCCGACTTGTAAACATCAGAGAGATTCATAAGATCTTTTCAGCTTCAAAAGACACATTTGAAATGCTTGGCTTGGTTTTCCTTACAGCAGATGGCAATGTTGCAACAATCTTGAAGTTCACATTTTACAGTGTTTTCTTTCATTTAAAAACACAAGCCTGTATTTTACATTTATTTATACAATTGATAGAATTATGTATCAAATTCTATTTGACTAGGCTGGCAGCCTTCGTCCATTTTTCTCCAATCTTCACAGGGGCATAGCTAGTAAATCTATGCCAGCCTTTCCCAGGTGTGTGTGTGGCTGTGTGTGAAAATGAAATCTCAAAGTGTGTGTGTGTGTGTGTGTGTGTGTGTGTGTGTGTGTGTGTGTGTGTGTGTGTGTGTGTGTAGATTCCAAAAGAGTTACTCTCAATCTATGTCTGCCCTGATTCTGAAAGACTTGCTCTCAGTGTAAGTGACTTACTTCATTGTATGGCCCATCTGCAAACACTGGGCGCGAGATTCCAAAACACCTGCTCACAGTGTAGGTGAATTACTTCAGTGTAAGGCTGATCTAGGAACAGGCTTACACCACAGGCCAGATTCCAAAAGACCTGGTATCAGTGGCTCTCAGTGTAAGTTGCCACCTACACTGAGAGCAAGCTTTTTGGAATCAGGCCCGTAAAGCAATGCCCCAGTGCAGGTGTACAAACAGGATAACTAAAAATCTGCATACTACATAAATTACTAGTAAAGATATCCTTACTGGTAGTATATACGACAAAAGCAGTACAGTTATCATGAGCTATTACAGCAATAACCCATGGCTGGGTCTGGGTAATGTTGGATTTACCCACGGTTACTGTGGTTTGGTCACAAGGGCTGCTAAGGTTTCCTCTTTTGGCAACACTGTCTGTGTAGGCTTTGCGCAGAGCCTACATGGAGTTTACATGTTAGCATGATGGTGTGAGGCATGCAGCAGCAAGCAATGCATATTAATGAGGTGCAGCAAACCTAATATAGGTTTAGTGGCTGGCAACAGTGTTGCCGGACAGGAATCAGTAAGTGACAGTGCCCATCAATTCCTTGTAAAACAGATCATCTTATGTCTGTGGATTTGCGTGGAATGCCACAATGACCACCAGGGCTTCACAGATAGCTGTGTATCAGTTAGTTCAACATATCTCCACAGAGGCCAACATAATGCAGGTACATTTAACCAGAAATAGTGATACAATTACCATAGATGTCAAATAGACATATCGTAGAATGAAACTCAAACATACCTGTCATTCGGTCAGAGCAGGATATGGGGACAAAGGCCCAAAAACAGGGACAGATATTTAATACTACACTTCCAAATTTAGAAAGTTGACATAATAAATAGGTTGTACATTAGCATGAACTGCCTAAAGAGCATGAAGTTTGAAATTCAAATGTCAGTCATCGGTTTCTGACTTCACTCTACAATGACATGTCAATGATTTGCCAGAAAACAAAAATGTAATGAGGAAAAGATCACAAATATGAAACAAAATCTGGACATTCTCCACAAATCAGGACATTTGAAAGATATGCACTCAAATGTATGTAATATTGAGTCACATCAATGAAGAGATCATCCCAGCGATATGGCAGAAAGCCACAAATCTGATTGAGAGATATGAATGTTAAGTACATGGTCCAAACAGCATAGGACAGTGTGTCTACAGTGCAGAGTATTGTGATATCCCATTCTTGGCATTCTGTACAGAAGCTGTGTTAATGATCTGTAACAGTACATGTGACTGCCATGTAAAATGATCACTCAGGGGAAGTGTGCGTACTGAATAGGGAGACCCAGATGAATTATAGGAATAGACACAGGGAAAGAGGACAGGTGAAACTGCCTGATGTACAGCACAGGCCGGCATGTTAATGGCAGATGGCTGTAGCAGCAGCAACACCAAGCACATATCTATATGGTACAGTACAGACTCTACATTAAAATATGCTGTCTGTGACCGTCACACAAGGTGACATAACAGTGGGGAGAATGTGTGTATGAGATAAGCATCTGTACATCAATAATGCAGAGGACAACTGTGAAGGCTGCCAGCCTAGCTAGATAGAAATTTGTAGATAATTCTATGTCATTGTAAATATTAATATAATCCACAGGCTTGTTTTCTCAAATGTAAGAAAACTAAATGTAAGAAAACTGTTAAACATCGAACTTAAAAAATGTAACCACAGTGCACTCTGCTGGAAGAAAGCTGTTAAGTAAAGAATTACAATGGTGTTTGATCTCAAAGCTCGGAGACAGGATGTCTGGGCTAGCAAATTCTTTCTATTTTTATTAAGACAGAGTTAATTACTAGATTTTACATGTAAAAATGTATTTTATTGCTGTAGCTTCCTGACCTGGTGCAAGACTACAAAAAGAAATGTAAATTTTGAGTTTCTGTTAGCCTGGGAATCAGAGAAGTGTCAAGAATGATGTAATGTGAAATGACTCAGCAGTACTGTGTTACCATTTTGACTTTCTCAGAGATAGAGAATTAAGCATTTTGGATTTAGTCTGAACCTGAACACATCAACTCACCAGCACTCTGCCTTTGCTCTGTATGCAAATAGAATCTTAGACTTTACTATTTCTCTTAGGGATAGATAGAAATAGTAAGATTAGTCCCAGCTGTTTTCTATATTTATGTTAGACTATCCCACAATATTATTTTAAAAAAATTCTGTGATCTCTGAACTCTGTAATGTCATTGTGTTGAAGTAATAAGTATTATCTTGTGTTTTTATTATTTATTATTAAATATTTGTAAACCTTTCAAGTGTGGCTGTTTTGTGTAGAGATAATTTAAGCTCTACAGTACTTGCATGTATTTGGTGATACTGCAGAAAGCCACTCCAATAGTCTTGCTGTTTACTAATTGGATAATAATATTGCACAGTAAAATTGGACACCCTTTGGTAAGGGCCTTATTAGTAGCTGATAAATAGTGGTTGGTTGCAGTGGATTACTACCTTATAGCCTGGGCAGAAAGGGACATAACTGGAGAACCTGTGCCGGTCTTCCCCAGGAGTGTGTGTGTGTTTGTATATAACTCATATCTTAAAGTGTGTGTGTGTGTGTGTCAGCTACTTGAGCAGGGACATGGAGCACTGATTGGACAGAGAGGGTGCTGGAGGTTTTAGCTTGACCACTAGGCTGAGATCTGCCCTATAGCTGTGCCAGTGGGGAGTCTTATTGGGGATTTGGAGAGAAAGGGAGAAACCAGCCCCAGACTGACTGTGATCTCTGTGTGCTCTTAAGGGAAATTGTACTTTACTGCATATGTACTTGTTATCCTTCCTAATGTGCATACCCCTCACTGGTGCTAGTGGTGAGGATTGAGGCTCCTTGATTACTGGGACAGTGCGTAGGCATCACAACATCTATCACGGCCCTTACATATAATTGGGGTAGGGTGCATATTGTGAAGCTGTGCAAACAGATATGCTTGAATATGAGTGTACAGTCTCCAGCAAGGTGGCCTTAGGTAAAGGATCATGGAAAACATTACAAGAACCGATCACAGTCATAGACAATATTAGAATAATACCACCACTAACCCCATGCCTCTGACATAACATATGTGATGTACAGTGATAAGAGATGAGTCTTCACACACACACACACACACACACACACACACACACACACACACACACACACACACACACACACACACACACACACACACACACAAACACGCAACTGAACAACTATTATGATACATCCACACTCTATGATAGTAACTATGCAAACTGTCCTGGCTCTGTAACTTCTGCTGGAGGTGTTGGGAGGGACACTGCTATAACTGTATGTGACTGTATGGGCAATACAGGCTAGTTGCATTGTGTGCATGGCATATATATGTGAAACAATTCACACTGTCATGGAAGAGATACATGTCATTAATGTTGTCAAACAACTAATTATGAAGTGTATGCATAATAGAATAGGTAGTACATGTGCATCTGATATAACAATTTGATTGGTGTTCCGCACCATCAGACATGTATTTTCCACAGAAAGAATACCTAGGTATGGACAATAAGCTGTGCGACAGCTCACTGAGACAAAGGTAGCACACTTCAGTTATACATCACTGGAAGATGTGTAGGGAGGTATATGAAGAAGGGTGCATTTTACAGTTATTGGTGTGATGAAGGCTGGAAACCATGAAGCTAGTATGGCCTCTGATGTGCATGTCCCTCACATACCCAGTACTTTTGTTACATTCAAGGGAGTAGTCAGCACTGTGACCACATGTTGGCGGATGTACCACCTACCCTCCACCCCAGGACACAGGTCGCATACTTAATGGTCAGATTATAGGGAGTGATGTCCACATTATAAATGGGTGGTGTGTCTGTTTCCTGATTCAACAAATTCCTCCATATTTCTTGTCAATGCAGGCATTGTCAAGGCTGTGGCAACAGTGTTTTTTATTTGTTGATATAGTCTATATTATAGTAATATCTTAATTGGAGTCAATGATTGCCCACAAGCTGTGGTCCTTCAGGCAGCTGTTTGTACACATTGCATGTCATCTGTGATGTCCATCACTTAACCACTGGGCAGGAAAGGGCCTAGCAGACATCCCTGATATACCACCTTGATCACTGGACCTGAGATATATGTCACATCACACATTTCAACATAATGAGATGCCATGTATGTCATACACTGGACTACTCATTTGGTGATATAGCTGTTTATGGCCACATATGACAGTGTTGATTGAATACCTCAGTGTGGATTTGTGTCAAATGCCTTGACCTGTTCAAGTTCCACAAGATGATACTGCTGTCATCATGCATGCCCTCGATGACCTCTTTCAGGACATCTATCAGATGTAATGGACCTGATGTAGCATTAACAACTCGCATAGGTCTGCTGCGCACACCTGGAATATTACTAGTGTACATGTAGAAGAGGTCCATGATGTAATGTTAGTCTGCCTCACAGCTGAGGAAAGTCAGGATGTCTCTATACATGCAAGCATCACGTGCTGTTGTTCACAACACAGGTGGATGCTTGTTGATATACACCCTTGTATGGTAACACAGACCAAGTGGAGGGTGTGTTGTACTGAGTATTCAACCATATCAAGAAAGTGTATGTGCTGAGTCATGCCATAGGTGATCTGTGATGTTGTCACAGCCCACTGATTCCATGTGATAGGACTGCATGAAGGTAAAACAGGGCATACTGCCTACTCTGATCTGGCCTAGGGTTCTGACACAATCACACATGCAGGTATCATTGAGAAAACCTCCAAGCTTGGGATTAAACCTTACATCAGTTGATGGGTAATCAATTCGCCCACTGATAGAATGCATCACGTTAAATTTGGTGAATCAACTGTACCAGTAGTGCTGTCATCATTGGCAAACCCCAAGGATCTGTGCTTGGCCCTTCACTGTCTGAACTGTATTTCAACAGTTCAGGCTAAACTACAAGGACTATGGCTTACCAAGTAGCTGATTCTTGCATATTGTGTGCAATCATTGAGTCCACCAATGGTGATAACATAGTACAGGAGGAGCTAGCACACATAACTGAATGGTGGCAAAGGCACACATTGTACAAATAAATGTAGAAATGTGTGTTTGTAATGTTGTCCATCTGAAAAAGTGGAGTTCTGTGTTAATCACAGCATTAACAACAGTTCTGCTATGCAGAAATCCAGTGATGCAAACACTGGGAACACATGCAGATAGCAAACGGAATGATGATCACCAAGCGTTCACACTGCTATTAAAAGCCTGTGTTGTGCACATCATAAGTCACGCAGTCATATTGAGATCTTAGGATTGTATGACAATACTGTAGTCAAACCTAATTACAACACTAAGAGTATAATGCTCTGTTTTGCATGTACCGCACAGACACATGTAGCAACTGGAGACAGCACAGGGCTTTCTCAGCAAGATAATGCATGGCCTACAAACCATGCCATCATGTATGCGGATAGATTAAAATCCATGTTACTGTAATCTTTACTGTATAGGATGGGGTGACTTCTGCCTGGCCTCCAGGCCGGTCTCTGACCCTGTCATGGTGGGAATACTGCATATCCAAAAATTTGACATAGCTGATGACATTGGCAGTGTCTGTTGAGGAGAAGATAACAGTGTCCTAAATGCTGGTATAAAATACTCTCTGTAATGTCAAGCAACAGCTCACACACAGACACACACACTTGACTGCAGTGAGAATAGAACCCCTACCTATCTGATTACACATACTACAGAACCCAGTATTTTGCGCCAGTGCCACAGCTTAAGTCCAACTTGGAGTGCATCAGACAACACTTTATAGCTGATGACATCAGCAGTGTTTGCTGAGGAGAAGATAATAGTGTCCCAAATGCTGGTGTAAAATGCTCTCTGTAATGTCAAGCATGACCTCACACCACACACTCACCCAGTTGACTGCAGTGAGAATAGAACCCTTACCTAATACACAGACTACAGAACCCAGTACTTTAAGCAAGCACCATGCCTCAAGTCTGAGTTATACAGAAGTGCAGGTGAATTTATAGTAGATGACATCAGTAGGCCATGTGGGAGACAAGCGTTGGAAGGCCTACATGAAATGCACATACAGGCATACACAAGTATCAAAATACTGGCAATCCATGTCATTGGAGAAGTAACTGTAGGATACACACTTCTGCTCTGCTGTGTAGACAGACTACAGAACTCACTACTTTAAGCAAGCGCCACGGCTCAAGTCTGAGTTATACAGAAGTGGAGGTGAATTTATACTAGATGAAATCAGCAGGCCATGTGGGAGACAACGGGTTGGAAGGCCTACATGAAATGCACATACAGGCATACACATGTATCAAAATACTGGCAATCCATGTCATTGGAGAAGTAACTGTAGGATACACACTTCTACTCTGCTGTCTAGACAGACAAGACAGACACACACACTAGTCGACTGCAGTGAGAACAGAACCCCTACCTATGAGCACAGACTACAGAACCCAGCACTTTACAAAAAAACCCGCAGCACAAGTCTGCTTTAAACAGGAGTGCAGGTGAACTTAAAGTAGGTAACATCAGCAGGCCATGTGGGAGACAATGGGTTGGGAGGCCTGCATGAAATGGATGTGTAGACATGTGCAAGTATCAAAATACTGGCAATCCATGTCAATGGAGAAGTAACTATAGGATGCAACTTCTGCTCTGCTGGTTACACAACAGTCAAGTCAACTCCAGTGAGAATATAGGCCCTACCTAAGTACACAGAGTATATAACCCAGTACTTTACACAAGTACCACAGCACAAGTCTGATTTGTACAAATGGGCAGGTGAACTTATAGTAGATGACATCAGCAGACCATGTGGGGAATGGCAAGGTGGGAGGCCTGCAATATAGCTTCATAGGAGGCCCTAGCCTAATACCACTAAAGTGTTTAGAAGCCTAGCTGTGTAAAAATGCAAGTACCCTTATTGTGTATAGTTAGATGGTTGTGTTTAGCAAAATGAGTTTGTGAGCAGCACTGACTGGTCCTGTCCATGAGGGACACAGGTGCCAGTCCAGAAGTGACTTTACAATCACCCAACCAGTACTCAAGGTTGTGCTTGAACAAAGCCATTGAACAGCACTGCTTCACACACAGTGAGAGCCTTTTACAAAGGAGTGTGAATCACTGTGGAATATGTCTGTCTCCCCAGCATATTCTGTTTATGTCACAGGCTAGGTTGAGAACCCTGTGGCACATTATTCTTGTTCCATTTGAATTGCAGATGTCCATCATTTCCAGAAGGACAGGGTCTAAGACTGCTCTGCAGGGCAGGCATAGGTTGAAACACTAATTATGATGTTGCTGCTGGAATCAAAGTCTGTTTAAGACACAGAGTATATTTTTGTAGCACTATACTACATTAACTTAAGTGCAGTTACTAATAAACAACTTATTTCTATAACACATGACACAAACTACTGTTACAGCTACAGCTTTAATGTACCAGATTTGCTTCTCGATACAGATATAAATAACCTTTCATTCTCCATTTGCCTTAGAACTGGAGTTCCTACATACTTTAACACAGCTTATTTTTTACAGCTTTTTATACACTTTTTACAGGGAGCACCACTGGTTTTCTTTGAGGGCCACCATGCAGATGTCTCATTTGTCCCAAGAGCTGTTTTGCCACACAGTTATTGTTTTTGTCACACAGTTCTTCCTGGTCAAGTTTCAGTTGTTTTTACCACACAGTTCTTCTTTTCTGGTCAAGTTTTAGTTGGTTTTGCCACACATTTCTTTTCTGGTCTGGTTTCAGTTGTTTTTGCCACACAGTTCTTTCCTGGTCAAGTTCCTGTTATTTTAGGTTAGGCTTTGACCACAAACTTGCTACTTTCTCACATGTGTTGCTACACAGTATGGATGCCAAGTTTATCTAACACTGTTTTTATTTAGCTTATTTATAACATAATTTATTTTAACCCTTTACTCACTGTTTACCACACTCTTAGCTTATTTACAACATAATTTATTTTAACACTTTATTCAATGTTTAGCTCACTAACAGTTCCCCTTTTTTATTTTAAACACACAAAACAGTTTACATTGATATGTATTTTTTGGTCAGATCATAATTTTTATCATGATTTACAGAAATGCTTTGGGAAAAAAGCTTTAGTTTTTTTTTTTTTTTTTTTTTTTTTTTGGTGCAAGTCAAAACTGAATTTTACACAGTTAATACAATGATAGCAAATAAGAATTTGGTGTATAATTCAATCTACCAATTGTTTTTCTTTTGCAGACCATTATGTGAAAATATTCCACCAATTATGGGCTGTGTCTGCTTTATTTTTTTTTCTAACTTGATTAATTTGTTTTTTTTTACAATTACAGAACTTAATTTATGACTTAGAATTGTTTTATTAACTTTTTGCAAACTGTTGAATTAACTGTTTACTTTTGTTAATTATTTCACACAGAGAGTTTATAGACAGACTAATATTTACAAGAGGCAATACTTAAGGATTTTATTTAAGAGACACAGACATTAAAAAAAACATTGTTTATACACTGGAGCTGTTTACATATCAGTCAATTAGCTGTATGAATACAATGTTTAATTTTGTGAGTTTCATTTTGTAAATCAATATAATTTTTTTCTAACTGGGGTAACCAGTACTAGTACAGATAAAGTGATGGTCCAAAAACTAGTGAAAAAATCTACAGCTTGACAAATTATTTTTAATTTGTTTCATTATAATGTGTAACTTTTTTGTACAGTATGTATCTATACAGGTTGTTTGCTACCTATGCATTTCAATCCAATTGGTATGTCTCTTTTGTGATGTCCATATAGTAGGTAACCAATGTACCTGTAAATGTACAATTTGTGAAATATTTTGGCCAGTCAGTTTTAATCTGTTTTCCAGTACCTCTATATTAATTGAGTTTCATTTATACAGACCAGTATAATTTTTTGTAGGTCTTATTTTAGGCCCTTCTGCAACACTGTTTATGCAGTCAGTGTAAAACTGAGAGTGCCCTTTTTTCTTTCAATATGCAACATTTTATAGCAGTATTATTTTGTAAAAGACGCATTTGTTGTATGTTGTAAAAGTTGGACATATAACTGTCCTCTGACTGTCTTTTAGACTGAGACACTGTGGTCAAAGGAAAGATTTTTAATGTGATATTTTTGTCCCCTGGACAAGAAAAAAATAACGAGTATTATTTGTTGTATTATTTACTCAGTACAACGTTATATTAGTAATATTACTTTTGTATACATTTTTTTTGCTGGTGTCACTGCTATTTCTGGTGCTATTATACAATTACAAAAAATTGTGAAAAACAAAATAAATACTGGTCTAGCTAGCACATGCTTAAAAACATATATATTTACATTATTGACATTTGCTGTTGTCTGTCTTGTGCATTCTAAACAGGTGCACTTTAGGCAGCTTCATTTTTATTTTCTGAAAAGAAAATACATGCATGTCATTCTTGTGACTATTTCTTCACTGATTTTAACTACTCTTATTTGATTTTTATGCACTAGAATTGTTCTGTTTCTTTTTTTAGATTATTTGGAATGCTGCTTGCTCCATTAATTTATCTGAAATGGTTATTTTGAAAGTAAGAAATCCAAAAAGTATTTTGAAAGTATCTAACAGTTTAGGTGTGAGAGGCTGTCTGTGTGTATGCCATGAGAACAGCGTTCATACGTCCTACTTTAGGGTCTATATCAGAACATCGAAGTTTGAAAACTTTGAATGTTCTAATACTGACCCATTTTAATCGAATGCTAAAAATAGCGAAGCTGCAGAACACTGAATTCTTTCCTAGGGAAGGAATTCAGTTGGCCGGTTCTGTGGCTTTGCTATTTTCAGCACTGTGGTGGAGATTTACGGGTCAGGTTCAGGTAAGTGTGCGACTGTGTGGTTGTTAGGATTAGGGTGTGGGTTAGGTGAATTAGGTTTAGGGGCGGGTTAAGTGAGTTAGGGTTAGGGCACGAGTTAGGTAAGTGTGCGATAGTGACGGACCTTAGGGTTAGGGTTTGGGTCAAGGTAAGTGGATTGATAGTAGTGTATGTAGTTTAGTGTAGGGTTAGTTATAGGATTATAAGTGTATGTGTGTGTATTGATGTTTTTTAGGTGTGCTTGTGTTGTGTGAATGTGTTTCGGAATAGCAAATTGTTTCCCAAGGAAAAGATTTGCTGTTCTGAATGTTCGATACTATGTGGTTTAGATATTTTAGGTTCGATGAAATAGTATTCGCTATTTTCATCTTTCGATAATGTGATATCTAATGAATTTGAACGACAGGAAATACCAGATAAATATAAAAACCTGGACTTTCAAACTTGGTTCAATCGTTCGTTCAAAATTAATTACCGAGATGCCAGTAACAAGAATTGCGGAGGTACCACCTACAAAGACTTGTGTAAGACTTTTAAAACTAAATTGAATAAATATAAAACTTTGGGTATTGAGAACTCGTATTTTGAGAAGTGTGTGGATGAGAGAATTGTACCCAAGGGGTTAAGGCTCAATAAATTCCCCAACAACGCCAAAGATGATAAAGACTTTTTTAAAATAATTAGTGACATTTTAAACAACTGTGGGTTGGCGATTTTGAAAGAAATGATTAAAGTGAATAGTAAAAGTATGGAAATTCTTAAAAATGAAATTGATGTTTTGTATGAACGTATCCGTTCAGATCTTTTATTTTCAGTCAATGAACACAAAAATGCTTACTTGAGAGTGTTACAGGATGTTGATCATGCCACCAATACTAATATTAGGAGAAAGAAGTTGAAATTGGAAAGAGATTTGGTCGAATACGAAAGGGGTACAGCATACTGTGTTTTATCTAACAAGGACAGCAACTACAATAGATACAACAATGATTATAAAAACAACTTTACTAACAGGAGGAATTGGAAGGACAGGTATAATAGTATGTACCATACACAAACTTATGTGTTAAATAAAAGGGGAAGACCTGAGCAAGATTATTTTGGTGGGGATCAACATCAATATGGGCGGTTTGATGGTGGCTTGCATGAGGGAGAGCAGTACTATACAGATTGTGGGGATAGTGCTAACAACCAAAAAGATAATGTTATCCCTTTAGATTTGGAGGAGCCCAGGAGATCGGGGAGATTACGGAATCGGGTTCGACAACCCACCTATGCGCAGGTGATGGGGAACAGCAATACCCAGTATGGGGGGAGGTCCAACAGACAATAAACCCAGGACCAATATTTTATACTAGTGCCAATGAAATTGGAACTGAGGTTAACCTAGATGAAATAAGACAGAACAGCAAAATCATTTCAACTTGTAGGAATTTTAACATTTTTAATTATACTGATTTACAAATCAATGATGAATATTTTAACTTATTTATTAAAGGATTTACCTTTGTACTTATTAAAATTCCGAATATTGAAAATATTTTATTGGACATCAAATTATTTACTAGAAAATTGAATTTTATGCATGTATACAGGGACAGGAGTTGCTTAAACAAAGAAAGAACACTCAAGAGAATAAGCACATTCAATCCCCGTTTACACAATGAGATTTTGAACTTTGAGAAATGTGTAAGTAATAGAATTCGTATGTCCTATCCATTTAATAAACATATGGGTGGTAATTTAACAGATGTTGAAATTAAATTGTTAAAGGAACTCAGTGGCAATGATAAAATCAGAGTCATGAAACCGGACAAGGGCGGAGGTGTTGTACTTATGGACCAATGGGATTATACTTCAAAAATGATGGATAATTTAGACAAAGAGACTAAATACAATAGAGTCTCGAAAAATAAAATAAATATATCATATAGACAGATTGATATAATATTGGACAATAATTTGATGCAGGGTTTGATTGACCTTAATTTGTATAATTTTCTTAAAGTTCCTAAACCTGTAATACCGGGTAATTTTGGTATACCCAAGGTCCACAAGTCTATAGACGACCCCCCTATGAGAACCATTGTTTCATCCCAAGGATCTAAAACTCAACCTTTGGCAGTGTATGTTGATTTCAAGTTAAAAAAGTTTTACAAAAAATACTGTCACATTTTGGTTGATTCATGGGATTTTTCGATGAAGATGGGTGAGTGCCCATACAGTGACAATAGTATTTTCATTACCATTGATGTGAAAGATTTGTTTTCGGTCATACCTCAGGAAATAGGGATGTCATGGTTTGAAGATATGTTACTGGAAATGAATTTTTTAAATAATGATGAATTTAAATTGGTACTTGAAAATATGGAGTTAATTTTAAAATATAACTACCTTTATTTTCAGGGGGAATATTTTCATCAAAAAGAGGGGGTAGCAATGGGCTCAGCCTGTGCGCCGATATATGCAAATACTATTATGTTGTACTGGGAGATTAGATACATTTTTTCAACAGATTATTATATGTACATGGCCAAATATTACAGATTTTTGGATGACTGAGGTTAACCTAGATGAAATAAGACAGAACAGCAAAATCATTTCAACTTGTAGGAATTTTAACATTTTTAATTATACTGATTTACAAATCAATGATGAATATTTTAACTTATTTATTAAAGGATTTACCTTTGTACTTATTAAAATTCCGAATATTGAAAATATTTTATTGGACATCAAATTATTTACTAGAAAATTGAATTTTATGCATGTATACAGGGACAGGAGTTGCTTAAACAAAGAAAGAACACTCAAGAGAACAAGCACATTCAATCCCCGTTTACACAATGAGATTTTGAACTTTGAGAAATGTGTAAGTAATAGAATTCGTATGTCCTATCCATTTAATAAACATATGGGTGGTAATTTAACAGATGTTGAAATTAAATTGTTAAAGGAACTCAGTGGCAATGATAAAATCAGAGTCATGAAACCGGACAAGGGCGGAGGTGTTGTACTTATGGACCAATGGGATTATACTTCAAAAATGATGGATAATTTAGACAAAGAGACTAAATACAATAGAGTCTCAAAAAATGAAATAAATATATCATATAGACAGATTGATATAATATTGGACAATAATTTGATGCAGGGTTTGATTGACCTTGATTTGTATAATTTTCTTAAAGTTCCTAAACCTGTAATACCGGGTAATTTTGGTATACCCAAGGTCCACAAGTCTATAGACGACCCCCCTATGAGAACCATTGTTTCATCCCAAGGATCTAAAACTCAACCTTTGGCAGTGTATGTTGATTTCAAGTTAAAAAAGTTTTACAAAAAATACTGTCACATTTTGGTTGATTCATGGGATTTTTCGATGAAGATGGGTGAGTGCCCATACAGTGACAATAGTATTTTCATTACCATTGATGTGAAAGATTTGTTTTCGGTCATACCTCAGGAAATAGGGATGTCATGGTTTGAAGATATGTTACTGGAAATGAATTTTTTAAATAATGATGAATTTAAATTGGTACTTGAAAATATGGAGTTAATTTTAAAATATAACTACCTTTATTTTCAGGGGGAATATTTTCATCAAAAAGAGGGGGTAGCAATGGGCTCAGCCTGTGCGCCGATATATACAAATACTATTATGTTGTACTGGCAGATTAGATACATTTTTTCAACAGATTATTATATGTACATGGCCAAATATTACAGATTTTTGGATGACATTTTTGTCGTATGGAATGGGCCAGCTAGCAAGATTGATGAATTTGTGGAATATATTAACCAAACTACTACCTTTTTGGAATTTACACATGAAATATGATTAGATTTTATACACTATTTGGATGTGAGGATGGACAAGGACTATTCAAACAAGTCTTTTAAATCCAACATATATAGAAAAAAACATTTTTCCAACGCTTATTTGCATTTTGATAGTGACCATTCATATGTACTTAAAAGGAATATTTTAAAGGGACAAATGATTAGAATGGCAAGAATGATCTCAGATGATAAAGAATTTATAGAAGAGACTGAACATGTTGTTAAAATGTTTCAGGAGAGGGTATCCCCCTGAATAAATATGTGGTGTGAAGAATCAAATACAAGAAGGAAGATGTAATGACAGAAAATACACCCCCCTACTAGTTAAGAATATTAATACCAACATGACTAGTACCAATATGAACAGGTCAGAAAATGAAACTGTTAATGGTAACATTAATAGTTATAGTAATGGAAACAAAAATAATTTTAATGGAAAGCCATACCTTACCCTAACATACCATCAGGGAATAGGACAGCTAAGAAAATGTACTAATGAGACCTGGGAGATGTTCAGGGAAATGTCCATTAAAACTGATGTATTCCAAATGGATATACAATACAGTTACAGGAGGAATATGAATATTAATAATATATTAGAGAGAAAAACGGTTAATGCTCAAAGCACTAGTAGAAAATGTGGGACATTTAAGTGTGGCAGGTGCGCACAGTGTGCATTTATATAAGGACAAAAAGAGTTAAGATTACCCAGCCTCAGAATGAATTTACTAGCTAAGGGTTATAGTAGTTGTTACACCAAAGGAGTGGTGTACCTTGCATATTGTAAAGTCTGTTGGAGTTACTATGTTGGTAAAACTGAACGGCACTTAAGATCCAGAATTTACGAACATGTGAGGGATATCAACAAACAAAATGAAAATAATGCTTTGTATAGACACGTGTTAACTTGTAAAACAGCAGACTTTAAATTCTGGGTGATAGAGGAGGTTAAGTGTCCTGAGAGGGGTGGTGATTGAGAAACCCAATTAGAGTTTAAAGAAATGATGTGGCAACTTAGACTCGATTCCTGTTGTGGTAAGGGTCTAAATGACCACATCTCCATCACCCCAGCATTGAAAATGTTTGCAGCAGATCCAAAGAAACACAAACATTAATATGGATAGTCACAGTGATAAGTAATTTATTTATATGTTTTATACAACTTTATACGCACATATATATTATTAACTTAATATTCACGTTTTTATAGTTTTATATATATATATATATATATATATATATATATATATATATATATGTATTTTCTATACATACATATTTTTTATACATACACATTTTACACATATATTTATATTTATTTACATATATATTGATATATAAACACTCTCCATGTTAGATTTTATGTATTTATTTATTATTATTTATTATTATTTATTATTATAATTTGACATTAATTCCTATATACATCAGTTTTCAAGTTCAACACCATTGTACACGAATAGTATTTACTTGTTCCAATAGGATCGTTTTTTGCACCATACCGTATACAATTGTGCTTAGGTACTCAGTTTGATGTTTCCATTATTCATTCATTTAATTATGTATTTTTTATTTTATTTATTTATTTATTTATACACATCTCACATTTTCCATGTATATATATATATTTTCATGTGATTTATATATACATATATGCATGGTTTCTAAATTCTATATACATATTTATTCATTACAATGTATTTTATTTACCACAATGGTATTTCATTCTGCAACCTCAGTTTGTGTTTTTATTGAGATGTTTTTCATAAGCACTAGTAATCTATTGGCCCTTTAAGAAAGACAATTATTTAATTTAACAGATCCTTGTTAATGAGTATTTTATGTATAAAAGGAGTGGTCTGTTTTATTTCCTGGATTCTGATGAAGTCTCCGAATAGAGACGAAAGCACTTAATCCAGGAGTTTTATGTTTTTATGTCTTGAGTGCAGTGGCATTACTACTCTGTGGATTTATTTTCAATTAAACTATTTTGGGTGAACCAACGGTGTTATCGTGTGGATTACTGAAGAACTCCTTTATTGTTCACCGGTTCGCACTATTTTGGTGTTTTGTGGTGAATTTTGGTTACTAGTGAATGTGATATAAACGCCTACTTTACAGTCTAATTTATAAGCATTTTGATTTAACTGGATGAAAGTTTTAAAAAATTGAAAAGCATTTAAGTAAGGCATCTGTCCATACAGCAGATGTTGCTGTGTATGCTATTCATTTTTTTAAATGTAAACATGTTGGAAAATATGCCTTTTTGCACAGATCAGCTGATGTTCCCCCCTCTTTTGCAATTCTTTAAGCTGGGCTATTAAAGTTGTATGGTGTAAATTAATCTCTGTCAGCTCAGCTAATTTATTTTCTTTATCCCATAACTGCTGTTTCTTTAACTCTTTTTTTAACCGATTTCCTTGTCTTGTGACTGCTGCTTAAGAGTTTCAGTTTCTTCTTGTAATTTTGCATGGGCTGCTATGCGCTTCTAAAAAGTGTTTGTATAACTTGTCTAAACTTTTTGAACTCACTTTGTCTGTCTTTTAGAAGTTTATTAAATTCTTCTGTCAATTCACCATGAACCTTATCACTGCCCTTATCTGTTTTGTGCTATGCAGTGCCTTTATTCCATTTTTGTATATATTTTTAAAGAGTGTAACAAGATCTACAGGAGATTCTGTTAATAACTGGTTTGACTGCTGTTTTAACCCTGAAATTAAAGTTTCAGATGTGGTGACAGGACATAACTATTTAACATCTGGATATAACGCAAGTGTATTATCCTTACCTGTTTTTTTACCATCAGAAGATTTTTTTTACAGTTTAACTTTTTAACAGTGTTCTGTACTGTACTGTATTTGTATGGCATTGTACACAGAAAGCAGTTTTATATGATTTACGCAATAAAAATTTACTGTCATACCATAGCTTGAGATACCAGTTAAATGTTGCAACCTATTTGTATAATGCTTTACTATCAGCTTGCCCTAACAAAGTTTTACATTTGGCAATATTCTGTGTATACAAATATTACATTATGTCCCAGATTTTATCTGATTGTTCTGATACATTGAGTAAAACTCTGTGTACATTTTCTACTATGACCCCTAATGGCATCCATACTGTATGTAACAAAACATTTTTTTTACCAGTCGACAGAGAGGCAGGTGGCCAGGCTGCTTATTGCAGATGGTTGAAAAGTCTCTGTAGTCACTCGAAAAGCTGCTGAAACAAAACTGGCAGTTACAGCTTTGAAACCTTGGAATTCACCGACCTGGAGGGTTTATTGTACTGTGACCTTCCTGCACGGTTCAGACATCTGAAAACTGTACTGCTGCAAGCTGTATAAAACTTGAGTTCTCTTGTTAAGGATTCACTCATAAATTTTAGTTACTGGACCTTTATTGGAGTGACCCTAAACAAGGCACCACTCCGACAGGCTAGGCTCATCACTGAAAAATTAATTATGATGCTGCTGCTGGAATCAAAGTCTTTTTAAAACACAGCATATACTCTGCAGCACTATACTATATTAACTTAAGCTCAGTTAATAATAAACAACTTATTTCTATAACAGATGACGTGTACTGTACTGTTACAGCTTTAATATACAAGGTTTGCTTCTCAATACAGATATAGATGATAATGTTTCATTCTTCATTAACCTTGGAACCAGAGTTCCTACAAACCTTAACACAGCTTGTTTTTAACAGTAAACAGGAAAAAAGCACCAGCAAGCCATAATCACCTTAAAACATTTAATGTATTCCACAGCAAGCAAAGCACAACACAGCACACAATGATAACTCTGAAACTACTACCAGTTCGTTTTAGTCTCCAACTTCAGCAGAAAACTACCAGATGAAAATGAACTGGTAGTAGTTTCAGCATTATCATTGTGTGCTGTGTTGTGCTTTGCTTGCTGTGGAACACATTAAATGTTTTAAGGTGGTTACGGCTTGCTGGTGTTTTTTTCTTGTTTATTGGTTTTGTTTTGGGCACCTCATCCTCCGTGACTTTGTTTTTTGTATTTAACAGTCTTTTTATAAAGTTTTTACAAGGAACACTGTTGATTTATTTGAGGTCCACCAAGCAGATGTTTCCTTTGTCCCAACAGCGGTTTTGCTAGACAGTTATTGTTTTTGTCACACAGTTCTTTCCTGGTCAAGTTTCAGTTGTTTTTGCCAGAGTTCTTCTTTCCTGGTTATGTTTTAATTGCATTTTGCCACACAGCTCTTCTTTTCTGGTCAAGTTTCAGTTGTTTTTGTCACACAGTTCTTCTTTTCTGGTCAAGTTCCTATTTTTTTAGGTTAGGCTTTGAGCTCAAACTTACTATTTGCTCACAAGTGTTGCTACACAGTATAAATGCCAAGTTTATCTAACACTGCTTTTATTTAGCTTATTTACAGCATAATTTATTTTAACCTTTTAGTCACTGTTTAGCTCAATCTTAGCTTATTTACAGACAAATGTATTTTAATCCTTTATTTAATGTTTATCACACTAACATAGGTCATCTCTCAGAAGCCTGCATGATACACAGTACAATGACAGGTATGTCAGTCTTTCCATGTATGGAGGCCAGGGGTTTTCCCAGGCACAACCCTGTGTTTTCTCCAATTGCTGCAGGTGTCTGGTGGACAGATGTAAGCACTGTATTCCATGACTGGTGTGATAAGCACAGAGTACATCAGAGGTATGACTATCCTGATCTTGGATGTGATGTCCATATATATGCTGTGTGCAATGCTGATTGTGTGTGTCACCACTATAAGCACATAGTGATGAAAGTGTAGATTGCTATCAACATGTGTTCCCAAGTCTCACAATATTGTGTTTGAGCTTAGGGGTGCAATGTATATCATAATTTAGCAGGGGTACATAATTAACAAATGGGACAATGAGTCATTATATGCTTTAAGGTTCATTCCATGAGTTTGGCAGTAATACTTAGTCTGTGTCATGCCCTTCTGTAATAGGTTACCATCATTGGGGGACTCTATATGAGTGCATCCAGTTAACAGTCATCTGTAAACTTGGTAAACCACAGGTCATCTACTGTTGCCTCTGCTTCAGGGAAGTATTTTCTAAACAGCTGATGGCCTGGCAGAGATCCCTGTGGTATTTCACTGGTGAGTGAGCTAGTGGCGGAGGTGCAGTCCCCAACTTTGAGTGTGTGTGTTCTGTTGTTGAGCCAGTTGAATATTCATCTAGTACAGTATGGCCAAATTTGCATATCGGAGACCTTCACTATGACATGAATGGGGGATAGTGTCAAAGGCCTTGGATAGCTCAACATAGGACTTATGTCCTGTTATCCCTCATCCATGTCTTTTGGGACAGTATCCAGAAGTCCACAAGGGTCAATAAGCAATATCTACTCTTGACAAAAACAAAATGGGTAAGGTCAAGTGTGTTGAAGGTCACCTATGTCCCTGTGGATATGGTCCATGCTGATTCCTGCACTAACCTTGCAGATAAGGCTTTTTAGGCATATGGGTCAATAGTTGTAGTTCTGCATGTTTCTAGACTGATATGCAATACAAAGCACACATCTGCTATTACATTTTGTAGTGTGGTTGATGTACATGTGGAAAAAGTACTGAAGCCCCAGGGTTGCAGTGCTTGGGGGGGGGGAGCAAACACATGGATGTATGGTAAATATGTTACATACTGTTAGACAGGGCCCTCAGTTTGTAATGTTCCCACATGTAGTTTCATGTCATACACAGGAAATGGACAGTAAACAACAGTAATGCAGCATTTGTACATTTCCTTAGCTCGGCGAACAGTGGGTTTGCACAATGGTTAGCAAAGTGCATATGCATGCGAGATGCACGTCTGCCCATAGGTAAATAGTGCACAGACATGAGCTGCATTGCTAAAGCCTGACAGTACCGAGTCTATGAAATACACCTGTTGCTTAAATGATTCTGTGGCAGCACGTTAATGCACTGATACATTCCTTTTTTGGGTTAGATGCTACTGGGTTTGAATACAGGTGTATCTAATGCTTTTATATACTTTTCAATACAGAAGGATAATGCAATGACATGAATTGTTTATACAAGATGTGTTGCTGTGTGTTGGCATAGCGCAGGAGGGTTAAGCGGCATTGAGCACAGATAACTGCAGCATTTTGCCACATTTCACCTATGCTGTGCATTGGTGCATGATGTGCACCTCCTCACAAACATGGAGCCTAAAAAGTGAAGGGATCCCTTGCTTTTTCTGCTACTTGTTTGTTGTGTGTGATTCTATTTTTTGACCAGATTAAAGGTGTTAAAATGGGCTAAATAGGAAGGTGGTGAAATGGGAAGCAAGTGGGGGAAGAACAAAGTCTGACAGTATTAAGCCTCTGGAATACACCCGCTACTTAACTGATTCTATTGAAACATGTGTTAATTTAGTTAATGCAGTGATACCTTTATTTTTAGGGCCAGATGATACTGGTTCAAACAGAGATGTAAGTAATACTTTTAACTACTTTTACATTACTGTTGCTGCATGTTGGTGCATGATGCACACCATTGTGCAATAATGCAGTAAAGAAAAGAAACAGGGAAGATAGGACAATGGTTAAATGGGGAGCAAGCATGGGGAAGAACAAAGGGAAAGCAGGGCAGGAATGTGCAGGAGGGGGGTAGGAAAGAACCATAGCTATCCATTTCTTCAACAGTGTAGACTGAACAGATGTGCAAACTATTAACTGAATTTGGACTTTAATCTCCAGATAGAGGGGTGACCACAACACAATCATGTTATACAGTGGATATAAAAAGTATGTACACCCCTGTTAAAATGCTAGGTTTTTGAGATATAAAAAAATGAGACCACAATAAATAATTTCAGAACTTTTCCCACCTTTAATGTGATCTATAACCTGTACAAAAAATAAAAAAATGTACAATAGGCTGGTTGCATAAATGTGCAGAACCTTAAAGTAATACTTTGTTGAAGCACCTTTTGATTTAATTACAGAATTCAGTCTTATTGGGTAGGAGTCTATCAGCATGGCACAGCTTGACTTAGCAATATTTGTCCACTGTTCCTTGCAAAAGCGCTCCAAATCTGTCAGACTGTGAGGGTATCTCTTGTGCACAGCCCTCTTCAGGTCACCCCACAGATTTTCTATTGGAGTTAGGTCTAGCCTCTGGCCAGACCACTCCAAAACTTTAATTTTCTTCTGGTGAAGCCATTCTTTTGTTGATTTGGATGTATGCTTGGGGTCATTGTCGTGCTGAAATGTGAAATTCCTCTTCATCTTCAGCTTTCTAGCAGATGCCTGAAGGTTTGGGGCCAAAAGTGGCTGGTATTTGGAACTGTTCATAATTCCCTCCATCTTGACTAAAGCCCCAGTTCCAGCTGAAGAAAAGCAACCCCAAAGCATGATACTGCCACCACTATGCTTCACCATGGGGGTGGTCTTCTTTTGGTAATGCAAAGTGTTGTTTTTGCGCAAAACATACCTTTTGGAATTGTGGCCAAAAAGTTCAACCTTGGTCTCATCAGACCATAACACATTTTCCCACATGCTTTTGGGAGACTTGATGTATTGGTTTGCCAATTTTAGCCAGGCCTAGATGGTTTTCTGTGTAAGAAAAGGCTTCCATCTTGCAACCCTACCCCATAGTCCAGACATACAGAGAACATGGGAGATTATTGTCACATGTAGTACATAACCAGTACTTTCAAGAAATTCCTGCAGCTCCTTCAGTGTTGCTGTAGGTCTCCTGGCAGCCTCCCTGACCAGTTTTTGTCTTGTCTTTTCATCAATTTTGGAGGGATGTCCAGTTCTTTGCAATGTCACTGTCGTCCCATATTTTCTCCATTTTTTGTTGACAACCTTCACTGTGTTCCATGGTATATTCAGTGCTGTGGAAATTTTTTGTACCCTTCTCCTGACTGATACCTTTCAATAATGAGATCCCTTTGATGCTCTGTAAGCTCTCTGCAAACCATGGCTTTTGCTGTAGCAGGCAACCAAGTAAATGTCAGGAAAATCCTACTAGGACAGCTGAACTTTATTTGGGGTTAATCAGAGTCTCTTTAATTGATGGCAGGTGTGTACCCAAGAAGACTGAATGCTGTAATTAAATCGAAAGGTGCTTCAACAAAGTATTAGTTTAAGGGTGTGCACACTTGTGCAACCAGCATATTGGACGTTTTTTATTTTTTATATTTTTCTCCTAACAGATTTGTTGGTTTTTCAATTGAATTGTACAAGTTGTAGATCACATTAAATGTGGGAAAACTTTTGAAATGATTTATTGTGGTCTCATTTTTTTATCTCACAAAAACCTGGCATTTTAACAGGGGTGTGTACACTTTTTATATCCACTATATACCCAATTAGACTGAATCAAGTGTGTCAAGAGGACATGTGTGTGAAATGGAGAGCTATGTATGGGATGATTTTTTTTTTTGTAGACAGGTGCCCATTTTTTTTTTCTTGAGAAAGAGAGAGAGAGAGGAATGTTAAGGAAGAGAAGCAGGTATGTCTGGGACCGGTAAGTTGGGTGGGTAAGGAAGCAATTGCAAACAAGACAAGAGACAGGGACAGTGATGGACACAAAATACTGGGGATACCATGATTGGAGTGAGGGTGGGGACATCCAGAATCCATGGTTGTCAAGCTGGGTGATAGTGAGAATCGAATCCTTGCCTACTGGACAGTCATCACTGTCCCACTCCGCTGCTGAACTTTTAGTTATGTACTTACCATAACTTCGGATGTATGGGATCCATCTCGCCTACATTCATAACTGATGGGTTCGGAGCCGATCCTTCGGCTCCGACTCGGCCACTATATACTAGAACGAAGTCTCTAATTGGCTGGGCTACCCCTTATCCCAGAATGCACCACGCCTGCTTCCCCAGATCTTGTTTGTTCGCTTTCATACCTACATCCAGACACAGAGACATACCAGCAACTGTAACAAACTAAAGTCCTTCAAGAGAAAAACTCAGTAAGTAGCAACATTCCTCTAAATCCAATGGGAAGGGGAAGGAGGGCGATGATGAATGTAGTAGATGGATCCCATACATCCGAGTTATGGTAAGTACATAACTAAAAGATGTAATGGGATCCTATCTCGCCTACATTCATAACTGATGGGACAGCGCCCTAGCACCTAAATCCCGGTGGCTCATTGGAAAACACTCCTGAGAACTGTGGAACCAAAGGAAGCTCTACCTCGAGAAGCCACATCTATCTTGTAATGAGAAATGAAGGTGTGCGGAGAAGTCCAGGCAGCGGCCGCACAGATATCATCTATCGATAATTTGGAGTGGAATGCTACAGAAGTAGCCATTGCCCTGGTAGAATGAGCCCTGACTGGGAAGGGTAGCTCTTTGCCGGACCGTGAATAAATGAAGGAGATGCAATCTTTAATCCATTTGGCTATGGTGGTTTTAGCCACCGGTTGACTCAACCTATTTTCCGCAAAGGACACAAACAGCTGATCTGACTTTCATGTCTGATTGGTCCTACTTAAATAAAAACGCAGTTGTCTGTGAACATCCAACTGATGGAAAATATATTCTGCGCTATTGGAGAATTTGGGAAAAAACACAGGGAGCTCCAAGGATTGTTGAATGCATAAGGGGGATGCTACCTTGGGCAAGAAAGAGGGATTTAACTTGAGGGACACTCTGTCTTTGTGAAAGGTCAAATAAGGAGGATTAGAACAGAGAGCCTGAAGCTCTGAGACCCGCTTGGCAGAGGTTATTGCCACCACAAAGGCGCTTTTCCAAGACAGAAATTTTATATCACAAGTAGCTGCTGGTTCAAAGGGGCGGGCAGTTAAAGAAGCTAGAACCATATTCAGGTCCCAAGGGGGCACAGGATGGGCTATTGGAGGCAGAAGGAGCCACGCTCCTTTAAGGAAAGATTTGCAAAGCCTGTTTGCCATTAAGGAAGACTCAAAGGAGACATGAAAATTAGAGATAGCCGCCAGTTGGACTTTAATTGTGGAAACTGAAGAGCCCAAATAAAACAAAGAAGCCAAGAATTTTAAAACCTGAGGTATTGGGCGGTAAGGATCTATACCTCGTTGGGCCCAAAGAGCAAACCTCTTCCATTTGCTGGAATACAGTTTAATAGTGGAAGGTTTGTGAGAAGAGGACAAAATGTGGATGACGTCTGGAGAAAGAGAGTTATCTCTGACTAAGGTTGGAAGTGGAGTAACCAAGCAGCCAACCACAAGGACCTGAGGGATGGGTGAGACTGTCCCAACTGATGAGTTAACAGGTCGGGCACCAGGTCCAGAAACCATGGGCCTTCCACCGCATACCTCAGAAGGAAGGGGAACCAAACCTGATGAGGCCAGTGTGGAGTGATCAAAATCATATCGCTTCCTAGGTAAATCACCTTCTGTATCACCTTCAGGAGAAGGGGAACCGGAGGGAAGGCATAAAGTAGACCGGGGGGCCAACTGTGAGCTAGAGCGTCCCTGGGAATCTGCCCCTGAGAGGGAGTCAGAGTGAAGAACTCCCTGCATTTCGCATTGTGAGGGCTGGCGAACAAGTCGCAACAAGGGAGGCCCCACTTGGCGAAGATGTTTGCAGCCACCCTGTCATTGAGGGACCACTCGTGGGGCAACAGGAAAGTCCTGCTCAGCCTGTCTGCAATCACATTGAATTTCCCCGGAATGTGCGTTGCCACTAGGAAATGCTGGGTAGCAATCGCCCAATGCCACACTCTCATGGCCTCTCGGCAAAGAGGGTAGGACCTGGTTCCGCCTTGCTTGTTTATGTACCAGACTACCGACATGTTGTCGAATAGAATTGCAATAGTACCCCGGGGAAGAGCATGATGAAGTGCTTGCAACGCCAGTAGCACCGCCTCATTTCCAGGATATTGACATGTAAGTGCGTGAACCTGCCACGTGCCTTGGACAGACCTGTCCAGATAATGACCCCCCCACCCTATCTGGGAGGCGTCCGTGGTCACCATGGCGATGGGAGGCTGAAGGGCAAAGAGTCGCCCCTGGTCCAGGTTGGACCGAAGCAGCCACCAACGTAGGTTCCGACGGCAAATTTCCATAATCTGGACCAAATGGTTCAAGGGGAGTTCCTGAAAGGACCATTGAACCGACAGTAGCCATTGCAGCACCCGCATGTGCAGCCTGGCTAAGGGGACTAGAAGAATAGTTGAGGCCATCATGCCCAATAATTGCAGAATCAGTCTGGCCTGAACTCGTGATCTGGGTAACAAGGTTTGAACCTGAGACTGCAGGACCTGAATCCTTTCTACCAGCAAGAATGTCCGCATTCTTCTTGTGTCTAACTCTGCTCCTATAAAGGTAATACGCTGAGACGGCTGCAGCACAGATTTTCCCCAATTGAATGTGATTCCTAGTGAATGACCCAAACTGACTGTGGTCATAAGTGCCCAAACTAATAGATGCTTGAAGGTGGCAGTAAGGAGCCAGTCGTCTAAATAGGGAAACACTTGGAATCCTAGACTTCTCAAGTGAGCTGTCACTACTGCCAGACACTTGGTGAACACCCTGGGGGCTGTGGTGAGACCAAAGGGCAGTGGTCGGAACTGGAAATGACTGGCTCCCAGGCGGAAGCGTAAATGACTCCTGGACTCTTGACTTAGAATGTGATAGTAAGCGTCCTTGAGATCTATGGAGCACATCCAGACATCCTTCTCCAATAACGGGAGAATGGACTGAAGGGTGACCATTCAGAATTTGGATTTTTTTACAAAGCAATTCAATGATCTGAGGTCCAAAATGGGCCTCAAGTCCCCTGTCTTTTTTGGCACCAAAAATAGTCTTGAGTAAGTTCCTGATCCAATCAAGTCGGGGACAGGCTGGATGACTCCTTTTCTTAGCAGCTTTGAAACCTCGACCGCTGCTTGATCCCGCTGACTGGGTGGCACATCCGGGATTTTCCTGATAGGAAGAGGGGGGATCTTGATGAAAGGGATGAGATAGCCTCTGGTTATGGTCCGGAGCACCCACTGATCCTTGGTGACAGATTCCCAAGCCTGCAGGTGTTCCGCAAAGCGACCCCCGACTGGCTCCGGAGATGCGCAGTCGGGCCACGTCTCAGGGATGGTGAGCGTAGGATGGACCACGAAAGGAATCGCGGTCTCCAGAGTTACGGGGGCCTTTGCCGCCTCTGGGGCAGCGTCTTCCTGAACCCCCCCTGCCTCTAGAGGGGGGATCACTCGGTGGAGTAGGGAAAGACCTTTGAGATTTCCTGAACCACATTTTCCCTCCTCTCTGGGCCTTGGGGTAAGGTCTAGAGGGAGCGGAAAAATGGGCCCCCACGGCAGTCAAGGTCTTGCCCTCCTGCTGGCACCGAGTCAGTGTGTCCTTCACCTTGGGTCCAAACAGGGAGGACCCATCAAAGGCGCGTGAAGGAAGACTTAAAGGCCTCCGCAAAAGGACACAAGCATAACCAGGCGTGTCTTCTAAGAGCCACGCCTGTTCCCACTGCTCTACTCGCCCCTTCGGCCACATATGATATGAGCCTCATGGACGAGTTGACTATCAAAGATAGGGTAGTCATCTGGGCGCCAACAGTTTGGGCTAACGCCTCAGGAAGATTACCCGTAAGAGACTCACCTAACTCTTTGAGGAGGTCCCTTTGGAGCCTGGTAAAATGACAAAGATAATTCAGCGACCGCAGGGTAAAGGCCGCTGAAGAAAGGGTATGCTTCCCGTACCTATCCATGCTCCTGGAATCCTTATTAGGAGGGTGAATAGATGTTGAAGCCTCTGCCACGTCCTGCTGAGTGGCAGATGCCACCACCATCGCATCTACTGCAACTCCTTTAGTCAAAAATTCCTTTTGAGGAGGGGCTGAGAGGAACTTGTTAGGCCTGGCAGGCACCGGTTCCACAGTGTCAGGGTGTTCCCACACCTTCCGAGAAACTAAATCTAGTAATTCATCGAAGGGTGGTGACACCCAGGAGGCGGAGGGCTGGGCCCCAACAGCCTTGAGGAAGACTGACTCCTCTGCAGAAGGGGTTTTGGATTGCCAATTGCCTCTCTGTCTCAGGATCTCGAGGATATCTGAGAATGAGACGTCATCTGAGGACGATTTTGGGGACCCCTCCGCATCATCGAGGTCAGTATCTGATGATACTCATCCTGGGAGTCAATGTGCTTCCTCTTGCACAATTTTTTTCTTGGAGGTTCATCTGAAGCAGATTCCGAAGGACCTCCCAGGAGAAGGGAACCCCCCAAGGGGGTATCCTCAGGCCCTGGGGCCCCACTGTCGTGGGAATGAAGCACACCAGAAGCACCAGTTCCCAAGTCTAGGGACAGTGAGGTAGAGACTTGCTGAGCCGGCAAGGACATAGCCAGCGTACTCCTCATGGCCTCAAAAGCAGGACCTCCAGACTCTACGGAGGACACCGTCTGAGAGACCACAACGGTACCGGGAATCCCTGCGGCCGACGCTCCGAGAGGAAGACTAGGCATCGAAGCTACCAGTGCCAAAGTGTTCCCCTCGGCCCCGACCGAGGAAGTCTCGGTACCGAACCCTGACGCCGAGGACAGGGTAGGAATGATGGTCGGAACAGAGAAGCTCCGAGGGAGTCTCGGTTCCGACTGGACAACTCTGCTCCTCTCTACCATCACCGACTCCAACGGCTCCGAGGAGGTTGGAGGAGGAATCGGATGCGTCAAAGTGGGGACCGGCTCCAGAGTCGAGTGGGCTGGAGCTGAGACCATTTTTGCAAAAACCGGGGACTGGAAAAGCCTCTGGATAACTCTGTCCAAATCTGAGTCTGACAACCTGGAGGATTTAGAGGAAATAGATGGGGGCCGAGATGACTTCTCTCTTGGCTCCGACAGACCAGGGGACTGGCTCTGAAATGGCTCCAACACCATTGGCACCGGATCTGGAAACGTATGAATAAGCATCAGCGCCGAAGGGGACTTCGGGGCCGGGGGGGAGAGTCTGAGCTGCACACCTCCAATGGCTCCGAGACAAAAGGAGCCGAAGCAGGTGATTCGCCTCTCGATCCCCCAACCTGCGGCTCCAACACCAATGGAGCCGAGGAAAGAGGTATCGAGGCAGACCCTTCCACCCGAGGCTCCGAAGCCATTGGAGCCGAGGAAGAAGAGGTCGACCTATGCTTCTTGGAAGTCGGTTCCGACGGACTGGTCGGAGCCGACGACCTTTTCTTTTTAGAAGCTGGAGAGGAAGGAGAAGCCAAAGCTTCCTCAAAGGAGGGCTTAATAAGACCCTTAAGGATCAATTTATTTTTTCGTTCTTGAAGGACCCTAGAGGAAAAAGCATGACAAACACTACATGTTTCCTGCAAATGTTTCAGTCCTAAACAATATACGCAAACAGCATGGCTATCAGTAAGAGACATTTTGTAGTTGCACTTGGTGTACTTTTTAAAACCAGACTTCTGCTCTTTCGACATCCTATCACACAACTATTTCCCAAAACGAAAAGCAAACCTTAAAGTAGGGCACGAGCCCTTTGACTCAAAATGGGACTGGCCTGAGATACAGAACACAAAACGGGCAGAAGCCCTCTAACTTAAACGGGCTTACAGTAGAGACAAAATCAACACACCCACACACAAATAAGGGCAAGGGCCCTCTAACTTAAATGGGCCTTGCCCGGTATGTAGAAAAAAAAAATACCAACAACCAATCACACCAAAACAGGTTCACACACACACGTAAAGCTGTTAAAACAGCTGTTTGTTAAATTTGTGAAGAAAACCCTAGGTCAAAAGACCAAAAAGTAATCAAAAAAAAAAAAAAAACTTAGCTCCAGCCAAGTCGAGACCACGTCTAGCTTGAAAAGCGGCAAACGAGATCTGGGGAAGCAGGCGTGGTGCATTCTGGGATAAGGGGTAGCCCAGCCAATTAGAGACTTCGTTCTAGTATATAGTGGCCGAGTCGGAGCCGATGGATCGGCTCCGAACCCATCAGTTATGAATGTAGGCGAGACAGGATCCCATTACATCTGAGTACTTGATGTCACCTTCTCCTCTTCCTAATAATGTGTAAAATGAGGGACAACAGCCTCTCCAGCTGGCATAGGTGTGCACCAACAGTGTGGTGCACAACCCTATGCACCATCCCTGGCATCTCAGTGTGGGTGATAAAATCTATCTCTGCTACTGCTCCCAGAGGGTACAACAGGACCAGCCTCCAGGGCAGAACAACCTGAGGGGGCAGGTAGTGCAGGGGCAGCAAAGGTGGTGCTTCCAGGTTGAAATCCAGAGGTACTGGGCAATGGTTCTGGAGCTGGTGGAGGTGGGGCAGGCCTCCCCCGCTGTGCTATGGAGCATTTAGTGATGTGGTACACATGGAAGGCATGGGCACATTTTGATGACGTAATAAAATACAACAACAAAAAATAAAATACAATAAAAAAGAGGGATAAGGGTTGCGGTGAGAGAAAAAAACAGGTAAGATTAGTACCTTCATATGTGACATACAACGCATTAATAAAATTATTTGACTCTATTATCTTAACCTTTGCTTTTAGGACTACCATCTCCGAGCAGAGAATTTTTACTTTTAAGACTATCAGCTCCTAACATATGTACACTGTACTACAGATTGCAGTAAGTACTCCTTGACATTTGCATATATTGCACATATATACGTGTTCCAATTATTCAGATTAAAGTTCACAGCAGGGTATAGCACTTTTACTTTAAACCTTTAAGATGCAAATAATTGAAGAATTAATAGTATTGTGTAGTTGGGAAGTGTGGTCTTTGAACCCAAAACCTCCGACTAAAGTCCAATACTGTACTGTTGGTTTGTGCTACAGACTAATGCATGCATACTTGCTTGCACAGTTGAGATATGCATGCTTAATTTGATACAACTCTGTAAAACACCAAAAAAAAAACTTTTAATGCTACAATAACAGTACTCTTCTGATGCATACATACCACATGCTTCACTCATTCTCACCAATCTAGCCCCATGGGTTCTTACATTGGCCTTCTAGTTCATGGAAGCCGTGGAAACAACAGGACAGACAGAATATCATTATGAATACCAGTCTTGCCTATATTCAGCTTTTAAGTCTTACATGTACTCTCTGCAGTTGATACTTACACAATTGTTGGATGTTTGCAGTCCTAAATTCCTCATTCCAAGCATTGAGGGTATCCCTGTTCCTCTACCATAGGTCATTATAGTGATACCTATGTTGGTCACCATTGCATGGGATACTGGGTTACAGCCCAGGCCAAACTATCCCAAGCTTCCAACTTATACTGGCAGCCAGAATAGTCCCCCTGCAGAAGCCTGGCACTGTGGTGTTTAACTAGGAGTCCAATAAAAATCTTGGACTCCTGAACACCCCATCTCTGTGCCCTAAATCTAACACCTTCTCCAGAAATGCCTGCCATGCCCATTCCAGTCATCCCATTTACTGGGAGGGTGCACACTGTTTCAAAATGTTGCATTCTGCTTACTATCACACACTGTGCTCGGCAGTGTGCACCTCTGAGCACTATGTTTGCATGATAGTAAGCAGAGTGCAACAGTAGCGAGCAAAGCAAATTCAGGATTATTGGATGTACAGGCAGTTGTGTGTGTCTGTTAGACAAATGTGAATGCCATGGAAGTCCAGATAGCAGAAATATAATTACAGAAATATAGTACACAATATACCCACATTCACAGATTTGAGAATAAATGTGAAAATATGCAGGTAGATAAGTGAATACATAACTGACACAATAGCAGTACCTCAGTCCTCATGCATATAATTAATAACAGCTATGCCATGTCAAGTGTTATAAGTGACAGTGACTAAAATGGGAAGTGGAACAACAGCAAAAGTGCATGGAATATGCAGTATTCAAACCCAGAACCATGTATATGGCAGTTCTACACTTACCCCTGTTGCCACAAGAAGGTTGAGAATACATCTGTCTATGATGCAGTTCATTGCTATAAACTGCAATGCCACAACTGTAAAACAAAGGTTGCACACCCTGTACTAGAACCTAGGACCATCTGTGCTCCAGGCCTACACTTAATACCTGCTGCCACAGGACTAGCTACACAACGTTCCTGAGTTTACTAATCATTCTTAAGATCTCTCCGTTAACCGCAGCACAACATTGTTTACTGGATTTGCATGATGCCCAATAGTATTAATTGAATGCATCTGGTTTCTATTTTTGGCTCTCTGGGTCTTGCCCGGCCAGTCATCCAGTTTGCACAGTGCTGCACTTCGTGCAAATGAGATAAGCATAACCAAACCTGACATTCACTTGTCTCCGTCTCCCGTTTACACTGAGCAGCACATCTCACAAACAATGGCCAATAAATAAATCAATAAATAAATAAAAAGAAAAAAATAAATAAAGGGAGAGGCAGTTTAAATGAGAAGAAGCAACCTATGACATACACACTAGAAA
This sequence comes from Protopterus annectens, assembly GCF_019279795.1. NCBI lineage: Eukaryota > Metazoa > Chordata > Ceratodontiformes > Protopteridae > Protopterus > Protopterus annectens. The sequence goes on along the minus strand of NC_056751.1, from coordinate 573,839,344 downwards.
ATGTTAGTATACATGAGATATTACTACATAGGTCTGGATTTGAATTCTCACTCCAATGTACCTTTAGAACACAGGATGGGTGCCCTTAGCCCTCTCTGCAACACAAACAGCTTTGAAGCAAGGAACTTAACTCAATATGTATACAACCAAATGTAACAGCATCTACAGTGATATCAAACCATACAATTATTATTTGTACATTTAGTAGTTTTGGATGTAGTGTACCTAGTGATCATACAACTTGTCATGATTATTGCTTGCAAATATACAGCTTTGTTTTACATTTCTGTGTTTGTTGGCCATTTCTCATGTATTTGAGCAGTAATCTGAGACATGCAGTGTATAAGCCATTCTACAGCATTAACATTAAAATGTGTGAGATATTAAGTGGAAATAATATCATATTCATGTTGCCAAAAATGAAGAGCAGGTTGGATTTGTAGGAACACAGCCTGTGACTTGTGTGCTGCTTACTTTCATTCCAACCTTACATCTAACACTATGTAGATGTGATCTGACACACCCACTGGAAGTAAAGCAGCCTGCAGTGCTGCTGTGTTTTCCTTCTCCCAAACCCTAATCAGTCACAGTTGCAATCCATTAAAACCAAACACTGAGGAAGTGGCTGCACTATGTTTACATCCTTACATGGATCCATTTTTTGTGATTCATCAGTTCTAATGACTTCACACCTCATTTGCATCTTCACCATGCTGACAGCCCTGAATCTACACCATATAAAAAGGCAACCATGTAGCTAGGCAAACTGATGGTGGAGAGACTTGTTTATGTGTAGAAGAGTGAAGATACACTACTTTTTGGGATATGTCTGTACAGAGGAGTATTGAACTTCAGAAGATATGGTTCCATTTGTTCAGCTACATACTGCATATGCTGGAATGTATTTAAGAAAACTCTGAAGCAAAGGATTTTACACTTTTACCTATATGCATTACTTAGAAGTGTACCGATTGCATAGGCATGTTTGCCAAGCCATTTCAGAGGTATACATGATTGCCAGTACATGGAAATGGAATGCGTTGTGATAAATATGTACAAATGTTTCAGGGATAGTTCATTTGATAGAACTTTTAGCTTTTCAAAGATGGTTTTTTAGAAAAATGTGTCATTCTCCTGTTTTTTTTGGGGGGTGGAGCAAAGGTGAGTTACTGTTATGGCACAAACAAGGATAGACTCTTTTGTGAGTGGGGAGAGCAAAGGTAAGTTACTGTTATGGCACAAACAAGGATAGACTGTTCTTTTGTGGGTCAGGGAGCAAAGGTGAGTTACTGTTACGGCACAAAGAAAGATAAACTGTTCTTTTGAGAGTTGGGGAGCAAAGGTGAATTACTGTTATGGCACAAACAAGGACATGTTCCTTCATTAGTTATGCTTCTCATTCTTATTATTACACAATGCACTCCAGGTTCAAGACTTATCTTGTAAATGCAGCAGTTAACATGGTTCTGTCTGTGTATACTCCTTTCCATGGCTGTATTCCAAATGTTTTGGAATACGCAGGACAAACTAGCATGGAGTCCACGTGGATGCTTTATAGCATATACTGAATGGCTCCACTGTGTTGGACTGGTTGATTAGCATGCAATTCCACCGCTTATGCTGTAAAATTAGTACCTCTGTGTTTACCTGGTTTGGACAGGGGTGCGTGACTCTACACAGAGCTTAATGAATCAAACTTTCTGCACCTGTTTGCGCATTGTACTGTGACATGCATGCAGTGAAAAATAACCATGTAGGCTTTATTGAATCCTGGGGCATGTTTTTCAGAAGTTATTTAATTATTAGTACTCTTCAAAGTATTAAATCTGAACTAAGTGGATATACATACTTCCAGGTCTTTGACACTCCCTTTGAAATGTTATACTTGCTTATCTTCATCACTTTATCTTTTACTCGTGTTCATTTAAAGTCATGAGATTCCATTTCTTATTAAAAAATGTACAAATTATAAAGTTCTCAAATTTTAAAACTGTTGTACATTTTTATTGGTCTTGCAATAAAAAAGCATCCCCTCAAAAGTTTTATATAGATACATAAATGCAGTTACTTCCCAATCACAAAAACAAATAAAACATTGTAAAAAAGAAAGGGAGAACACAGAACTCTGTATCTATCTTTTTGTTTGTTTTATGAATTAAAAAGGAGTAAAAGTTAGAAAGTTCACTTAGTTGTGGCATGCAGACTGGCAGTGACCTACTACAATCAAAATGTTATGTTTTATAATGTTTTCTGTGTGATAGAAGATCTCCAAAGAAAAAAATAGTTAACAAGCATAAGCCACTAGCCAGATATTTCTTTTTGTTTGTATTTGTTGACCATGAAAGTCTGACTGGGCTGAAATAGTCCTTTTTCAGTACAGGCTGCAGGAGTAAAGCTCTATATATACAGGATAATACTGTACAGCTTAAAGACAAAGACACAATTAATACTGTACAAAAACAAAAGCTCAGCATGCTTATGCTGCAGTACGATTCAGCTAAATAAGACTTGGTTGAGAAGTACAAAAGTAAATACATTGCCATAACAACATAATTTGTGGCATGTGATTCACAAGAGTATAAAACAAGTGTAGGTAGAAGTTTAACAAAAGTAAGAGATCATGCTGTAGAGTTTGAGGTATAGTAAGATATGTACAGTAGTACTGTTGTAAAGGTACAAACATTGATGTTCAGGAATAGGGTTTAAGGAAGAGTGAAAAGAGAAGGAAAAAGATAAGGAAGGGAGTGATAGGAAGTAAAATGGGGAGGGGAGATATAAGAGATAAAGCTTAACAGCTGAATAGTCATACAGGATAGGAAAGGCTGGACCATCTTATCTCCTCCTTAACACAGACCTCAGAAGCATCCAAAAAAAGTTACATGACATACATCCATGAATTGTCCTCACCCCCCGATATACTTTTATCACTGAGACTTGATTAAAACAAGAAATAAAGTACAAAGAAATCTTACCCTCAGGCTATAATGTCCTTAGAATGGACAAAAAAAAATGAAATAGCAGGAGGGTCATCATTATATACAAAAATACTTAATACTTTGTCTTTGCACTTTTACCCTTGTAATATTCCCAAATTCAACAATGCTGAAATACCAGTCTCACTTTTTAAAATTAGTAATCAAAAGAACATATGTATTACAGAATTATATATGCCACCAGGAAATAACATTGCAGCTGCTAAAGATGTAATTTCTTCCTGAATGTCTCACCACATGCACCATGCAACCTTCATATTTGGAGACCCGAACATAAATTGGGAACTGACCTACTCAGATATCCCCACTGACTCAGTTTTATTTGTTGTCTGAATGGGGTTGTGGTAACATTGTGTTTCTCTCTCTCTCTCTCTCTCTCTATATATATATATATATATATATATATATATATATATAGGGGTTTTAACAGACTCCGCTTACAGTGTGATACTGTACTAATGAAGTCGTCTGAGTATGATAAAAGGTTGCACACTTGGTTGTATACTATTTATCTATAGTGATAGATTGTTTCAGTGCAGAAGTGTGAAGGTGATCACAGATACCGTCATGTAAGCAGCCAAAGTTGTTAATACTGGTGGGTGAGAATCCAGTCTAATATGGATTATTACTACGATTATCGGTTCATGTGAAAGTGTTACCATTTACTTTAGTTGTGAATGTAGTATGTGAAAAACAGAAAGTGGTGAGAATAACTGAAGCGATCTCCTAGAAGTGCTGGCTACATATGAATGTCTTGTGCACCAGACAAGGTTTACAAATGCTGGTGTGAGGCCAGTGTAGGCATTCATGGAGATTAAGAGACTGATGATGAAAACTCTGGATGGGAAAGAAGAAACATGAGGTAGAAAACTCTGATCATATGATTTAAATTTGCAGTGATCTACCCAAAGAAGAGTAGCTGAAATTTAGAAAACTTCATGTCACGTCACAACTGGAGGTGTAATATTTAATGGACCAAAAGAAGGCAGAATCAAATATATTTCAGAATGATAAACTCCAGTAGATGCTAGTCCATAGAACCCATATGCAGTAACAGCCACATTCCAATACATGTTGCATAAACAATAACCGGAAATAGATCTGTGATAAGTCATGGCAAAATTTCCCAGTCTAGATTTGCTGCATTTACCAAAAGGTCAGCAGATGTTTTTGTCTGTCTCGTAGTCATACACATATTAATTTACTTCATTTTTCAGTTACAGTTGTGTTAGTGTTCCTACAAGCAATGCTTAATTGGGACTCATACAACTGCTAGCCTTTATGCTATCACTGCACCATTATGACTGCTTTTACCCATAGTACTAAATCCTAATTGTAAATTACATAGATGGGCATGCAATCTCCAGGAAAAAGATCACAGCAAATGGAGTTACAAAATATGAACGTATCCTCACCGACTCTTCAGGTTAGAAAAAGTTGCACAACAGTTTGTCTAACAAGTCCATTATCAAACAAAAACTCACCTTTGATTGATCTGGGTCACAGAAATCAAGCAGCGTGTCACAGAAGTGCTGTCCCATGAAAGTGAGATCTCTTGTGGAAAAATGAGTACCTTTCCGATCACCTACAGAAAATGCAAACAACAGCCAAAGTGAGAGAGTGGAGGCATCCAGTGAAACACAAAGACATCTTAACATAAGAAGCCACAGTCTGCTAATTATGGTAGCAAATCAGGAAATTATAGAACAGCATACATTAATAAGGCTTACTGAAGTATTTTGATTGGTTATCTCTCAGAGGTTAAAACCTTATTACCACCATGGAAAAAGATGCACTAGTCAGATTTTTACTTATATTCATGTTTATTGCCTTTATGGTACTGGTTGAATAAAATAACCTACTCTCACCCCCTCCTAAAACAAAAAAATGAACTACTATAAAGCTGAATCCCTGCCGCCAGTGCAAATGACATCCTAGAATAAACAATGTTTTGAGATAAAAAAAATTACACATATTAAAAGACGAGCTGAGACATAAAGTGCTATACTGTGCAAGCAGAAGAATCTGTGCATATACCAATTTTTGCATTTACCAAATCTTTGCAATTACCAAATCTGTGCATATACCAACTATTCTAATGAAAAGGTGAAACAACTGCAAGTCTATTTAAACTGAAAACTGAATATTGTGAGCTAAAGTTGAATCTTTTCAAGTTTTGGCATGAAAAAGGTAAGTTGGGTGATGTAAGCACAATGAAATATCTCTTGGGGGACTGCTACGAGGTGCCATTCATTTCTTTAGGTCTTACAATTCTATGAACATAGTCAAACCAAGTTGTAATCTCAGCTCTGCTTGTAGCATCTCAGATACAATAACTGCAGGTCCCTTTTGCTCTGCTGCTGAAGCAACCTAAGTGTTTAACTGATCGTCATATAAGTGCCAGGGTCCACTGCAACAATACACTATTATGACTATTTTACATAGGGAGTTAAATCCTAATTCCATATTATATAAATGCACAAATTTTATCACAAGAAGAATGATCACAGCAAACTGAGGCACAGTTGGAGGACATAGGCACAAGCATATTCAACAGGAATCCTAGGATACAGACACGGGGGGGTGTTCAACAGCAGTTCTGGGGCACAGACATGGGAATGTAAACCAGTAATCCCATGACACATGGGAGTGTACAGAACCAGTAACTGACTAAAGACAAAGATATACAGTATCAGTACCTGAGATATGAGCTCCAGAACAGTGAATGCTATATTTCCCACTGTCTTGTACAAACAGAAGCTCTTTCCATGTGATACTAATCTTCACTAGCAGTTTTGTATAACTAATGCACTCTTTTCACACCCAGTTTGACTCTTCATGCTGCACCTGATCTATGTTCACTTCACACTCCTCCTCCTCCCAGTAACCAAGTAGGGTGAGGTCTCTCCTAGGGGGACAGGAGTTTGAAACTTTGCCTCACAATGTGAAGGGAAGAACCAGAAGGCTATGTAGGCCACCATATTAACAGTCAGTGTAGGATTTTATCTCTGCGCCCCGACTCGTCCAACTCTAACACAAAAAATGCCAAAATGCAGCACCCTGCATACACTTCCATGCACCAGTTCTTTTCTTAAGGGCACAACTTCAGTGTAGTAGTTTGGCACACCTTACCTTTTGAATCTCTTTCACCACACAAGGCTAGCCCTTGGTTTTCACAGAGGATGTCCCTCTAACAAAGACGACCCCGTCTCCTCCCTCAAGAAAGGAAAATAAAATATGGGTTACTTCATCCTCAAGAGTTTATCCTCTGTTCATGTTCAAATATTTTAAATTAATTTAAGTATGCATCTTTATTATGGCTGCTGTGAGTGAGGCTCATTCTTTACAGCTTGAATATGTCAGTGTTATGCTGCCTGAATGCTGAGGCCTAGGAACTGGCTTAGAAAATCTGGGGTCAGGCTGTAGTAAGTAAGAACTTACTTAAGATAATAAAGTTTTGATTGGGGCAGGAGACTTTCTACTGTTTAGGGGCTCATGTCAACTTTATTATCATTGATATGGGGCTCATGGGGCTCATGTCAACTTTCTTATCATTGATATGAGGGCTATCTATATTTGAAAAATGAATGTGATGCCATGCATACTTCTTAACTATCCCTAGTTTTGCAGAATGTCCCTGACCTTGCTTCATACTTTTGCCCTGTCCCTCAAAAATGTTTTTCACTTTCTGGTAAATCACTGAGAATTACAGTCAGTCAGTAAAGGCATACGTGTTTTTGTTCAAAAATGTATGCTGATGCAAAACTTTTAGTTATGTACTTACCATAACTTTAGATGTTTGGGATCCATCTCGCCTACATTCTGTACAGATGGGTTCGGAGCCGATCCTCGGCTCCGACTCGGCACGCAATACTATAGAGCGAAGTCTCTAATTGGCTGAGCTATGTTACATCCCAGGATGCACCACCACTACTTCCCCAGATCTTGTTTGTCCGCACACATGCCCACACTCATAGACAGTTGAAATAACATTGCCAGGTGTTTCAAGATGAAACGGCTAAACTGAACCATCCGGTCTCTTCTGATCTCCAAGGCAGGGGGAAGGAGGGTGGGTTATTAGGAATGTAGGTGAGATGGATCCCAAACATCTAAAGTTATGGTAAGTACATAACTAAAAGATGTTATGTGATCCTATCTCGCCTACATTCTGTACTGATGGGACAGCGTCCCTAGCACCTGATTCCTGGGTGGCTCACTGGAAAACACTCCTGAGAACTGTGGAACTGAAGGAAGCTCGCCCCCGAGATGCCACATCCAATTTGTAATGAGAAATGAAGGTGTGAGGAGAAGACCAGGTAGCCACAGCACAAATGTCACTAATGGCAAGCTTGGAATGAAAGGCTGTCGAAGTAGCCATAGCCCTTGTAGAATGAGCTTTCACAGTGGTTGCAAGCTCTCTATTAGAAAGAAGGTAAGAATGACTGATACAGTCTCTGATCCACTTGGCAATAGTGACCTTCGTGACGGCTTTGCCCAATTTATTGTCTGAAAAGGACACAAACAACTGATCTGTTTTCCGTGTTTGGTGCATCCTATCTAGGTAGAAACGCAATTGCCTGTGAACATCCAATGAATGGAAGATGTATTCCGCTCTGTCTTAGTAATTTGGGAAGAAAACTGAGAGTTCCAATGACTGTTGAAGACAAAAACTAGAACAAACTTTGGGAACAAAGGATGGATTAGGCCTGAGGGATACTCTATCCTTGTGAAAAAACAGGTACGGTGGTTTGACACATAGGGCTTGAAGTTCCGAAACTCTTCTGGCTGATGTAATTGCCACCAAAAAAGCTGTCTTCCAAGAAAGAAATTTCAAGTCACAAGTTGCTGCCGGTTCGAAGGGGGAAGAGGTCAAGGCACCTAATATGAAATTAAGATCCCACGGTGGAGCGGGATGAGAAATCGGAGGTCATAGCAGCCCAGCACCTTTCATGAAGGCTTTACACAACTTATTGCTCATCAAAGGTGGGTCTATACTTTCATGAAAATTAGAAATAGCTGCCAATTGAACCTTAATGGTAGAGACTGAAGAACCTTGATTGAATAAGGAAGCTAAAAATTTCAAAACTTCTGACACCGGGGCAGTAATGGGATCTAACCCCCGGAGTTGGGCCCAAATGGCGAATCTCTTCCATTTGCTGTTATACATTTTTTTAGTCGAATTCTTGTGGGCCGAGGACAAGATATGTATGACTTCCGAGTCCAAAACCTGGTTCCTGACTATGGTCGGAAGTGGAGGAGCCAAGCTATTAACCTCAAAGAGTGAAGGGAGTGATGAAGCTGACCCGACTGGTGGATCAAGAGGTCTGGAACCTGGTCCAAGAACCATGGACCGTCCAGTGCGCATTTCCGAAGAAAAGGCAGCCAGACTTGACGAAGCCAGTATGGGGCAACTAAAATCATCTTGCACTGCAAGTGAATCGCCTTCTGGATCACCCTGGGAAGAAGGGGAACCGGTGGAAAGGCATACAGTAGGCCGGTGGGCCAAGCTTGGACTAGGGCGTCCTTGGGAATCCCCCCCGGTACTGGGGTGAGAGAGAAGAACTGTAGACATTTCGTGTTGAGAGGAGTTGCAAAGAGGTCGCAACAAGGAGTTCCCCATCTTCTGAAGATCTGAGTTGCCACTCTGTCATTCAGAGACCACTCGTGCGGGGAGAGAATAGTTCTGCTCAGTCTGTCGGCTATCACATTGGATCTCCCCAGAATGTGTGTTGCTACCAAGAAACGGTTGGTTGCAACAGCCCAATCCCATACTTTCATGGCCTCTCTGCAAAGGGGGTAGGACCTGGTCCCTCCCTGCTTGTTCAGGTACCAGACTACTGACATGTTGTCGGACTGAACGGCAATCATGCCCTGGGGGAGGTAACTGTGTAGTGCTTGTAGCGATAGAGGCACCGCCCTCATTTCCAGTATGTTGAAGTGGAGGGAACTCTCGTCGGGTTGCCACTTGCCTTGGACTGACCTGCCCAGGTAATGTCCCCCCCCCACCCCGTCTGGGAGGCATCTGTAGTCAAAGTGGCCACTGGTGGTGGAGGAACGAAGGGTCGCCCCTGATCCAGGTTGGAGGAAGGAAGCCACTAACGGAGGTCCTGTTTGCACATCTCCATGATCATAATGAGGTGACTGAGAGGGAGATCCTGATATGACCACTGGACTGACAGGAGCCACTGGAGAATCCTCATATGCAATCTTGCTAAGGGAACTAGGAGAACGGTAGCCGACATGGAACCCAACAGTTGTAGGACCATCCTGGCTGGGGCTCGGCGTTTGAAGAGCAATGCTCGGACTTGAGATTGTAATATTTCTATCCTCTCTGTAGGAAGATAGACCCGCATTTGCTTTGAGTCTATCTCTACTCCGATAAATCATATGCGCTGAGATGGCAGCAACACAGACTTTTCCCAATTGAAGGTGATTCCTAGGGAGTTGCCTAGAGATATAGTGGCTGCTAGGTTCTGTAAGAGTAGACGCCTGGAAGTGGCAGTTAGGAGCCAGTCGTCTAGGTATGGAAACACCTGGAATCCTAGACTTCTCAGGTGAGCAGTCACCACCGCCAAACATTTGGTGAACACCCTGGGGGCTGTGGTGAGACCAAAGGGCAGTGCGTGGAACTGGAAATGACTGTCTCCCAGGCTGAAGCGCAAGTGTCTCCTGGATGCCTGATCTATTAGGATATGATAATAGGCGTCCTTGAGATCTATGGAGCACATCCAAACACCTTTCTCCAGCAGCGGGAGAATGGATTGTAAGGTGACCATCCGGATCTTGGACTTCTTGACAGAACAGTTGAGTTTGCTGAGATCCAAGATGGGCCTCATGTCCCCGGTCTTTTTTGGCACCAAAAAGAATCTTGAGTAAGTCCCTAATCCGGTCTGGTATTCGGGGACCAGTTGGATGACTACTTTTTGAAGCAGCTTTGAAATTTGAATGGCTGCGAGATCCCGTTGACTGGGTGGTGGGTCTGGGATTTTCCGGGATGGTGGGGGGGGCTGAGAAAAGGGGATGTTGTAACCTCCGGCAATGATCCAGAGCACCCATCGGTCCTGAGTGATATTCTCCCAGGCCTTTAGGTGCCTCGAAAAATGACCCCCGACTGGCTCCGGAGTGGCGTAGTCGGGCAATCCTTCAGGGATGCTGGAAGGTTGAGGAGCCACGAAAGGACTCACGGTCTCCAGTGTTGCGGAGGCCTCTGCCGCCTCTGGGACGGCGTCTTCCTGAAAAATTTCCCCCTCCTCTGCCTCTAGAAGGGGGATCATCCTGCTGTGAGGGGTAAGTCTTCTGAGATTTGCGGAACCACATTTTCCCCCCTCTTCTAGCCTTGGGATAAGGCCGGAAGGGAGTGGAAAACCGTGCCCCTACGGCAGTCAAAGTCTTACCCTCTTGTTCACAGCGGGTCAAGGTGTCCTTTACCTTGGGTCCAAACAAGGAGGACCCATCAAAGGGAGCGTCGGCAAAGGAAGACTTGAAGGCCTCGCAAAATGACACAGGCGGAGCCAGGCTGGTCTCCGTAGAGCAACACCTGTATCCGCCGCTCTACTCGCCCCTTCGGCCGCATATGAAATGAGCCTCGTGGACGAGTTCGATATTGATGATAGAGTAGCCAACTGAGAGCTAACCGTCTGGGCCAACTGCTCAGGTAGGTTACCAGAGAGGGTATCTGAAAGTTCCTTGACCAGATCCCTCTGAAGTCTGGTGAAGTGCGTAAGGTAATTCAGAGACCTTAAGGTAAAGGCTGCCGATCCATACTCCTGGACTCTTTATTAGAAGGGTGGATGGACGTCGAAGCCTCTGCCACATCTTGCTGGGTAGCAGATGCCACCACCAGGGCATCTACGGCCACACCTTTAGATAAGAATTCCTTTTCTGGGGGGGCTGACAGAAATTTATTTGGGCGAGCTGGCACCGGTTCCACAGAATCCGGGTGCTCCCACGCCCTTCGAGAGATCAAATCCAGGAGCTCATTGAAGGGCGGAGACACCCAGGAGGCGGAAGGCTGAGCCCCGAAGGCCTTGAGGAATACCGACTCCTCAGCGGAAGGGGGTTTGGACTGCCAGTCGCCTCATTGCTTGAGGATTTCTAAGATGTCCACAAAGGAGACATCATCCGAGGATGACTTGGGGGACCCCTCCGCATCATCAAGGTCGATGTCCGAGGTGAGAGACTCATCAGGCGAGTCGACGTGCTTCCTCTTACACTGTCTCTTCCTGGGAGGTTCCTCCGAAGAAGCCTCGGAAGGACCCCCAGGAAGGGAGGAATCCCCAATGAGGGTGACCTCAGGCACCAGGGCTCCGCTGTCGTGAGACAGGGGGACAACAAAGGAACAAGTCTCCATGCCAAGGGAAGGTGCCGGAGAGATGGTGGAGGTAGCCAAGGAAGATTTGGCTAAAGCACTCCTCATGGCCCTGAAGGCCGGACCCCCCCCCCCGAGTCCTGGGAAGGTCCGGCCCCCGAGGCCACAACAGTAGAAGGCACTCCCGCAGCCAACGCACCGAGAGGGAGGCTCGGAACCGAAAGCATTGGACCCGAAGTGTCACCACCGGGGCCGACCGAGGAGGTCCGTGTACCGAACTCCGACCCGAAGGTCGGGGTTGGAGTAAGGGTCGGGGCCGACCAGAGAACCTCCACTGGCTCCACCAGCACCGACTCCAACGGTGCCGAGGCTGTTGGAGGAGGAACCAATACAACAGGGTGGACAATCGGCTCCGGAGCCGACTGGGCTGGAACCGAGACTAACTTTTGGAAAACTGGAGACTGGAACAGCCTTTGAAGCACCCTGTCTATATCCGAATCGGACATCCTCGAGGACCGAGAAGAGACCGAGCGGGCCCGAGTTGACTTCTCTGCCGGTTCCGAACTAGGGGACCGGCTCCGAATAGTCTCAAGTAATATCGGCGCCGAGGGAGATTCCAACAGCACAGTAATTTCCCTCGGAGCCGACGGGGACTTCGGCGCCGAGGTAGAAGAGTCTGAGCGACCTTTCTCGGCTCCGAAACCAATGGAGCCGGAGAAGGTGACCCGCCTCTCGATGCTCGAGCGCTCGGCTCCAAAGACAGAGGAGTCGAGGCTGGAGGCATCGAGGCAGACCGTTCCGACCTCAGCTCCGAAGTCCGTGGAGCCGACGGAGAAGTCTGCCTTGATTTCTTTGCTGTCGGCTCCGACGGACTGGTCGGAGCTGAAGACTTCTTCTTCCTGGAAGGAGAGGGGGAAGAAGATAAAGCCTCCTCAAAAGAAGGGGAGATAAGCCCCTTCAATATCAATTTGTTTTTCTTCTCTTGGAGGACACGAGAAGAAAAAGTGTGGCATACACTGCACGACTCTTGAAGGTGCTTAGGGCCTAAGCAATACACACATAGAGAGTGATCATCTGTGATTGACATCTTGTACCCACACTTAGTACATTTTTTAAACCCCGAAGGCCTATGTTCCTTCGACATCACTACAAATACACACAACCAAAAATCAGAAACACTACCACACAGAGATGCCAAATCCCTCTAATTTAAACAGGATAGGCTAAACTGTAACACAGCTCAGAGAGCGTGAGGGCAAGGCCCCTCTAATTAAAATGGAACCTTGACGTTTAATAGGAACAAATACCAGAAACAAAATTTTTGTGACAAAAAATTCTTGAAATAGAGCGCGAGGAAATCCCTGATTTAAGCGGGAACCTAACGCTAACAACAAATTCCACACAAACTTCAAACTCACACAAACTCCTCAAAAAGCGTATAGTAGCTGTTAAAATAGCTTTTGGTTGAAAAATTAGCAAAATTCTGACAGAAAATGAGTCAGTAAAGAGTACTTAGCCCAGCAAAGTCGAGACCACGTCTATTGCTGTCAAGCGGCAAACGAGATCTGGGGAAGTAGTGGTGGTGCATCCTGGGATGTAACATAGCTCAGCCAATTAGAGACTTCGCTCTATAGTATAGCGTGCCGAGTCAGAGACGAGGATCGGCTCCGAACCCATCAGTACAGAATGTAGGCGAGATAGGATCACATAACATCCTTTTGTTCACTTCACCTTTTAAGTGGATTTAAGTAATATTCTAAAGACATGCTTCTGGAGCATTTCTCCCCAGGCTTCCGCTGAAAACAGGATCTGTGGAACCTAATCGGACTTTCCCAGTTAACAAATGTTAAATAAATAAAATAAAAAAAATAATAATAAATAAATAAATAAAATAAATTTAAAAACTGTTCGCAATTTTGCTCTTGTACCCCACCCCCTCATTATCTTTGGCATCATCCAGAATTCGTGAACAAACAAGTTGAGAGGTATGCTGTTGAAATCAAGTTAAGCAGTCATTAATTTCGAAGGACTACTGGGATTTTTCTAGAGCAAGCTGGAGTATTTTACTGTGTGTGTCCATATCTATCAAATCATGGTCAGACATCAAAGATGTACACATGGCTGTAACTAATGGGTACACACATATTCTGCGTGTAAAAGTGACTTAATACTGCTGTTGTTTGATCTTATTTATTTAACATTTGCTATCTGGGTAAGTGAACTGATCCAAGGACCATTCTTCAGTCAGAACCCAGGCCAGTGAGGCCAGACAATACAACTAAATATACAACAGAATGCAGAGCTGTTTATAGAGAAATTTGCCTAGGCATTGGCAGTAACATAGATCTTTATACAGCACAGCACTGAATTTTCATTCAAGAACAGATACATTTGAATTTTCACATAGATACAATTCATTACTGACCGACCAAATTAGTTTAATGTTCAATTCCAAAAAAGCATTTCAATGAATATAAGATCTGAATTAGTATTAATTAACTGTATTGTTAAACACTTACTGATCTAGCTTGGTAGTAGCTGCACAGACAGTTGTCTTTGCCGAACTCTAGTGTGAAAACGATCACTGCTATGGCCTGTGATTGTATGTGAGTTTATTGGTGGGGTGCTACAGTGTACTTAAAAGTAACAGATTGGCCATTATTTCTTTTATTTTCTCTCATAGTCAAACATCAGCATTGTACACAATAAGTGTCTATCTTTGGTGGTTTGGGTAGGATGTGTGTGAAAGCTGATCACTCTAAATTAACATAGATACACAGCAAATATTGCCATCTCGTGAGCCTGCATAGCCTGTCTCTGTGTGGGATCTAGCCAGGTGCTCTGGTTTCCACCAAAAACCCAAAAGCCATGATGTAGGTGAACTGTCACTAAACTGCACTACCTATTGATAATCTCCAATTTTTATTCATGGAAAAACAGTATTGACAGGTACCTAATTACTAATTTTGTGTAGCGGTGAAATAAAGAACAGTTAGTAATAATTATCTTTCAAAAATAAGGCATAAAATGCATCACAGAATATCTATACTAACACAACTAAGAACCTAGCAACTACCATACCACTCCACAAGGGGGGAGCCACCACGACCCTGGGAACTACCGCCCCATTAGCCTGACGAGCCTGGTCTGCAAGGCCATGGAATGTATCATCATGGAACTTATAAACAAAGACATTAGTAATCTCCAGACTCTGGACCCCACCCAGTTTGGGTTGTAAAAGGCAGATCATGTCTCCTAAACCTGATAGACTTCTTTGAAGCAGTCACCAAAGCTGCAGACGAGGGTAAGGTGGTTCACACAGCCTATCTAGATCTTGCCAAGGTTTTCGACACCATCCCCCACTCTGGAATTATAGATAAACTCACTAAACTAGGTATAAATCCCTATGTCACAAGATGGGTTGCCAACTGGCTCACTGACAGAACCCACACTGTGAAAGTAGCACACTCCAAATCTGACTTCAGACCAGTGACAAGGGGAGTACCACAGGGTTCAGTCCTGGGTCCCCTCCTGTTATCTACTTCTCTGAAGTACAGGCTAACACAGAAGGTCTTTGCTAACGAAGTTCACAGATGACTGCAAACTAGGATAATAATTGAAACTCCTAACGATGTGGACATCCTACAAAAGGGCCTCACTGAGACAGATGCCTGGTGTCAAAGCCATGGCCTCAAGCTCAATACCAAAAAGTGCATTGTCATCCCCTTTGGTAAAAACTCTGTACCCATGAACTACAACATAGGTGTTAGTATACTTAACACCGGAAGTGTGATAAGAGACCTTGGGACACAGGTGGATAGTAGTCTCTCCTTTGATAATCACATCGCCACAGTAATCAAGAAATCCTTCTACATGGCACACCTCATCACAAAAGTTTCTCATCCAGAAAAAAAAGAGGTCATTGTTCCCCTCTACTCATCACTCATTAGACCCATTATAGAGCACAATGCCCCTTTTGGTATGTACCTCACAAGACATTTACAACAACTGGAAAGGCCGCAGAAATACCTCACAAAGAGGATTACCGGCCTCAAACAGATGCCCTAAGCAGACCTTCTCAAAAAACTCCAGCTTTACTCCGTCTTATAGCGCCTACTCAGAGATGATCTCTGCCTAACATACAAAGCTATGTCAAACCCAGAGTTGTTGGGCATGCTCCACTTAAAGAAATCCTAATCCCTCCGAGCTACATGCTCTAGGGACCTAAACCTTGTCACCACAATAAACAGAACATGCCGGAGGAATAGATTCCTGTCCCTGAGACTTCCTACTCTGGAATAAACTACCTATCTATATCAAACAAAGCTCCTCATTAGCACTCTTCAAGAAAAATCTTGATGATTGGATGGGAAATAGGAAATTCACCCCAGGAATCACTTCTGTGACTCTGCTCGACAGTGGCACAGGAAAATAATTTTCTTGGGTGGCAAAAGCCAGGGTATCTTTTTGGCTGGGCTTGTATAGGCCCCAGGGCTGATTGCCTAGTACCTATCTATGAACCTATACTCTTGGCTGTCTGAATGGATTCTAGCACAAGCTTAGGTGGATGGGTGGGAGGTGTGAGAGGTGGGCTCCATCCTCAGTCTTACTTTGGGATTCATCTAGTCTAAACTTGGTCCTGCTCAAACGTGCACATCATGTGTGAGAGGTGGGGACAGTGTGGTTATATTTTTAAATTTTCCTTTCAATAAAACCTCAGAAGTTTGCACAGAGGGTCATTATAGCTCAATTGTCTAGCAGCAACAACACGGAACACATTATAGTGGTTACTATCTTTTGACGTTTGGTATACATATGATTATCTTTTGGGGGTGGAAATAAGTAATTTTGTGTATTGATGGCCTTAAGTCATAATGTATTATCACTGCCATTTGTTATTTCACCCAATCTAAGAGATGGAAACATGGAAGGTGGTTGCTTTTTGGCAACAGGGGTTAGGAGGCATGCTGAATACATGTACAAACAAAAACAGCCTCAGATATGATTGTAGCCATTTGTTCTTTCATTTTCATCCCAATCTAAAACTAGATGGGTAAACAGAAGGGGACTTTTTTCAGAGAAGGGTTGAAAGGCAGGCACTATTGCCAGATATGATTCATGTATCTTATTTATTGACTTTGGTGTTTCATGTTAAGCAAGGAAAATAATAATAGAAGACATGGTGCACAAAGAGTATGGCCAGTTTAGATAGTCAGTATCGAATACTTTGTAATCAGAAGTATATAGTTAGGAGTTGCTGGATGATAAGAAAGGTAAAAAAAATCATCACGAGTAGGTTGGGCTATGACAAGCTGTACAGAGGATGAAGAGGAGGTATCAGAGTTATGTGAAGTTAAAGGGTGAGATAGCCAAGTAATTCAAAACTCAAAAGGCAGTATCATTCTAGCAGGAGACTTTAATTGCATATTGTCATCATATGATACTAACACAATAGGTGAAAGCAGAATACAGGCATCTGTAAAGGCATTGTTAAAATTTACTGAATTGTTTCATGTTAAAGACGTACATGAATTTTAGACCTGAATTCATTATTTTTTACCCAGTACTCCCATAGACATGGAACACAATCCAGAATTTATGTCTCTAATGACATGACTGATACACTAAACAAAGTCAAAACAATAACTGTCCACTTTCAAATTACCTTTGAGCTGTTTTTGAAATGTAATAATAATGTTAAAATCAGAAGATTACCAGCATATATAAAATAGTTATGCACTCACCATAGCGTTCTATCTGTGTTGTCAGTTTTCATTTTATCCTCACATATAGGTTCGGATGCCATCCCTTGTATCCAACTCGGCCATTGCAATAGTTCATGGCAACCAAAAAGCTCTCGAGAACTCTACCCACAATGCCTCTCTCCTAATCACCTCAGATCTCGTTTGGTGCTTTGTGAAGACGTGGTCCTTCCATTGGCTCTTGGGCAGTTAAGTAAATATTTAGCTTTTTTACCAAATCTTGTTTCTTTCCTGACTCGGCTTTAACTTAAAAACTAATTATCTATACTTCCTCTTATAATTTAACTAGCTTTTGTTTAACTTTCCATCTTCTACTGAGGTACTTCTTGACTACCATCATTAGTAGTCCTTTCTACATTCCCCTTTTTGGGATTGCCTCATTTTTTCCCTTCTCCCAGTACTGTGGTGTATATATATATATATATATATATATATATATATATATATATATATATATATATATATATATATATATATATATTTCTGCCTGGTAGTCTGACAGTTAGTATGGCAAAAAATGGATATGCCTGATGGCTTCAAAAAGTGTTCCAAATGCAGCCACAAGATTCCTTTAAGTGACTTGCATAATTTGTGTGTCTATTGTTTGGGCCCATTTCACTTACAGGAGTGTGACATTTGCAAGGTGTTCAACCACCAGGCCCTCACTGAATGTTGGAATAATCTCGTTCTCAAGGGTATGTTGCCTTCTTCTTTTGGGGAGGCCATTTCTGGCTATGACAAAAAACAAAAAGAGACACGCTTCCAAATCTGAACAATCAAGCCCAGCTTCCTTCCTGCCCTCTAGAGGTTTGGACAAGGCAAGGAAAAGGCCTTCTTCTGCTCCAAAGTTGCTGTTGGAGCATTCTCCAAAGGTGGCTAAACTGTTGGATCCTAAAACACTCTTGGATATATGAGGATAAAATGAAAATCGACAAAATTAGATAACTTGTTTAAAAGAATTTAAGAACTTTTTTTATTAAATAAATCCTTTACTTTGTAAAAGTTAATAATATAGAAAGTACTTCAGAAATGTATTTATGGTATCAAAAGCATGCCTTTTTGGCAGAGTCACTAATTGGTTGTAAAATAAAAAAGAGACAAAGAATTACATGAAATAGAATAAAAACTTGATAAGTTAAAATTAGAGAATCAGACAAAAATAATACAGAGGAGATTAATAAGCTAAACAACAAATACTCGGAAATCTTAAACCATAAAACTAAAAATCAACCTTGAGAAGTTTAAGATGATTAACTTGTCTATTAAATCAAAATCTATGTGCAATTTAGCCACAAAAACAAAATTACTCAGTAAGTCCAATCATATAAAAGAAGTCTACTCGCATAGGAAAAAAAGAAAAGCAACAGAAATAGAAGATATTCTAAAGGAAATCAGAGATTCTTATAATAAAATCAATCAAAATAATATATTAATAGATCCAGAAGAAATAATTAAAATGATTATTAAAAAATGAACTTCAAACTCAAATTTCTAAAGTGAAACATAATAAAATATTAGGTAATGATGGGATTGCATCTGAACTTTATGAGATATTACCCAAAGAAGCCCTAAGCATATTACACAAGGTTTTTTTCTATAGTCAAGGACCAATCTAAAGTTTCTCCTTCCTGGAGATTACACCCTTATCTCTCCAATTTTAAAAACTGACAAAGATCCTACTGAATGCTCTTCATACACACAAATTTCACTTTTAAATGTAGATTATAAATTGTTCATGGCAATTCATGCTAATAGATTAAAATATATTCTACCCTCCATAAATGATGAAGATAAAACTTTCTTTATCTTAAAGAGAAATACTTATGGTAATATTAAAAGAATAATCACAATAACTGTCTATGCAAATAAAACAAAAGAGAACTTTACATTAATGAGTGTTCATATTAATAGTGCTTTCGACTTAAAAAACTGGAAATATCTCTTGCTGGTTTTAGAAGAATATAATTTCTCAAGTAACTTCACACATCTTATTAATCTTCTGTATAATGATTGTTTTGCATATGTTACAATAGCTACTTTTACTTCTGATTCTATACAAATTTTGAAAGGATCCAAACAAGGATGTCCTCTTTCACCTCTGCTTTTTACCATAATTATGGAACCATTTGGTAATTTTCTCAGATCAAATGTAGCTATAAAAGGTATTGAATAAATGAGAATTTAAATTCTAAAATTCAACGGTTTGCTGATGACATCCTACTGATATTAAAGGACAATGATAATTCTCTATCTGCAGTTTTCTTAGCAATGGATGTATTTCAAAGAAAACCTGGTTTAACATTTAACAATGACAAAACAAAAATCCTATCTATAAATACAAACATGAAAAGAATCAAAAATAAATTCATTAAATATATATTGTCAAAGAGAAAACAAATTATTTGGGACTAATTATAGCAGATAACATTAAGATATCATCTTCTTTCAGATTTCCCCAGTTAGGGGTTGCCAAAGCGGATAACCTGTCTGCTCATGATTGGCAGTGGAGTTTTACGGTGTTGAGTTGCCAGCCCGGCACCCAACCTTCCACACATACATACACACTCACGCCTAAGGCCAATTTAGAGTGTCCAATCTACCTACAGCATGTCTTTTGGATGTAGGAGGAAACCGGAGCACCCAGAGGAAACCCATGCGACCACAGGGAGGACATGCAGACTCCGCACAGAAGGCACCCCAGCAGAGGATCGAACCGGAGAACCTCTTGCTGTGAGGATGCAACGCTAACCGCTGCAGCACTGTGGCCACCCACAACATTAAAGATATAACAAATTATAATTATGCTAACAGTATAAACAATATAAAGAATCTAATAGACAAATGGAATAACTTTTTCTTCACGATGGAAGAGAGGTTATCTATAACAAAAATTATTATTTTACCTTATATTATACAATCACTAACATTACTCCCCACTAAAAGTTGCATTAAAGAACTTAACACTTTAATTTTGCGATTTCTCTTGTATCCCAATAAACCAAGAACTGCTTTAAACCATCATATGACAAACTGGGCAGAAGGAGGGATAGGGCTAATATTCATTATCATCAATTATAAAAACAATATATCTTTGGATTAATAACACTTGCACAGCTAGGTGGAGAGAGTTTTTAGGAAATATTTTTATAATCTCTAAATATAATAGATATTCTAATAATTATAGTTTAATAATTATCTCATACTAAATAATAGTCTACAGTGGTTATTAAAGGATTACCTTATAGGAAAAAGTCACCAAACAAGTGACTTCATTTCTACTATATTAAACACTTTTAAAAAAAAATTATGTATAGAAATCTGGCATACTAACCATGGACCTTCATTATACTACCTGTATTACCTGTGGCATATACCCGAAATAACATCTCCCCCTCAAAATTAGAAACAATGATCACATTTAAAGAGAAAAATCTGCTATATTGGTTTAAATTAATGAAAGATGAAAAGCTACATTCTGCTGATTATATTAAGAACAAATATAATTTAGATAAATACATGTGGCTAGATATATAATCCTGTAGACAACATTTAGAAGGGGAAACTAAGTTAATGCCACCAAGGATAAAAGATCATATCCAAAAAATAATTGAATATCTTAATATTCTTAATGCACCAAAACACATTGGGACAGGGTCTCATCTAAATTATATAGAGTTGTGAGGACAGAAACAAAAAGTTACTATGACAATTACTGGAACTTTGTTGTGACTTTCGGCTTTTCCCGGTTAGGGGTCGCCACAGCGGAACTCCGGTCCGCTAATGATTGGCAGTTGATTTTTACGTACCGAGTTGCCAGCCCTGATGCACAACCTTCAATGAAGGTACACCCATTCACGCATGTCTCCACGTAGAAAACACTCTAACTGAGAGTCGAACCGGACAGCGTCTTACTGTGAGGCGACAACGCTACTGCAGCACCACCACCGCATGACAACTACTGGAACTATTTTACTCAAATTAATAATAGACTTCAGAGTGAAGAAAATAAAAAAAAAATATTCTAATATCTTCTAAACATACAACTTCATCTCTTAGATGGAATCTCTTTACTTGGAAATTTTTGCATATATCTTTCTTTACACCACATTAAATTGAATGAATGTTCAAGCAGAAACAAGTTTGTTGGAGATGTAAAAGAGAACTTAAAGTGTATTGGCAATGCATGTTTTTTGACTGTACTTTCTTAACACCTTATTGGAATAACATTAATCTTTTTTAAGGCTTTTTTGGAGATAAATTTGTTTTATCTAACTCACTAATCCTTTTTAACACTTTTTCCTATATGTGTTAAAAAATGAAATATCGTATTTATTTTGTGGTCTATACTATCTGTAGTGAGAAAGGTTATAACACAGAATTGGAAGAATGAATCTACACCCTCCCCTAAAGAATTTATAAATACTGCAACTGAAGTCTGTCACTTGGAAATCATTACAATTAAGTCAACAACAACCAGGATTACCTCTTGCTACAATGCATGGATAAAACTTAGAGAGATCTGCTTGACAAGCAAAAATAACTGCATTTTAGATTTAATGTAATGTATTATAAATTGAATCACTTGATAGTTAATGGACACTCTTGTAAATACTTTTTTCTTTTGTGTGCGACATTTAGTTGAAAATTTTTCATTTATTATGTTCACAGATGTCTGAATGTAAACATTGTTGTGATTATTTTGCACATTGAAAATCCAAAAAAAAATTAAAAAAAGAGGGTGAGATAGGATTAAGAAGGGGGTAAGTTACAGTAGAAAAGATGTGAAACTAAGGTAGTATGATAAAGGAAGATGTGGGTGAGAGTAGTGAAAGAAAGTTGGAGGGAAAGTAGAGGGTAAAATAACATAAGGGGATGAGTTAGGGTCAAAAAGGAGAAGAGAAAGATAAGCTAGGTGCAGAGGGGTGTTAGGTGTGAGGTACTGTGAAAGAGGAGATATTTGTGAAGAAGAGATAGGAAGGAAAGGGAGACACTTGTGAAGGAAAATGAGGAGAATAGGGCTGGAGGTAAGGAAAGGTTTTGTGAGAGAAGAACAAATTTAGTGTTTATCCTGGGTAAAAAACACAAACGGATCCAGGAAATTATGTAGGTGTTGCTTTAGGGCCTGTTTAATTTTTTGTCATAATATGAGTATAAAGAGTTTCCTATAGAGTTGTTAGATTTGGTGACACTGATTAAGGATTTTTTGGCTGAGTGGAGATCTCTGTGTGGAGAGCAGAACTTGAAAAATTATTTAGAGAGGGGCAATTCTCTGGTTTGTGTACAAGTTTGTGAGCTATGACTTAACAGATTGTAGGTTAGATATTTAGATCTAGTCAGTATAGATGTTTTAGTGCCTGGCAGTGGTGGGATCTATGTGGAGGGTTTGCAGTGAATTTTGCAATGTTATTGTAGCAAGATACAGGTTTATTTTAAGGGTAATATAGAGATTTGTAAGAACTGGGAATACATAAATAAGAGTTGGGAGGAGGTATGATGACATTATAGTCCTCCTAGAAGAGTCAATGAGGAAAGGTTTATCACAGTAGAGGATACCATGTGTTTTTTTTTTTTATGACTATGGAAATGTGTTGGTGGTATTTTAGGTTGTCATCTATAATGAAACCAAAAAGTTTTGTTTGTGTTACCTTTGGGGATCTTTGCAAGTATTTGCCTGTGCAGTTTATGATGAACTACTGTTGCCAGTTTTGATCATTAGGTCCTAGATGCAACGAAATGAACAAGAGTAGGCAGGCCATAAATGTCACGTGGTAGGAAGTAGAATAAGGAAAAGCACGAGATAGTGAGAGGTACATTATGGAAAGGTATGAGGAAGTTTTATTCCACAGAGAGGGTGCATGTGATCTGGAATGCATTAAGAAGGAACTGTGTCTGCATAAATATTTGTAGTTTTTGGAGTCTGTGTTTTATTACTTCATTAGCAAACTAAAATAATTGGTGGCTAGATACAGTTTTGGCCTTTGTGTTCTTCTTTGTTTATTACTTTGGTCAGTTTTTTTGTTCCCTACATCTGAACATCAGCTGACACCAGGACCCCTTGCCATCTGCTCAGTCTACCAAACCTCCTTGTGTTCTTCCAGACTACTTCTGACCCATGTTTGGGTCTAAGAGATCAACGCATGTGAGGCAATGCCATACCACCAAGTGTTTTTACTTTAATCCCCCCCCCCCCCCCCCATTCATGCTGGAAAGCTCAATTCTGTCAGATCCAAGTTTCTAGGCTTTTAAGACATGAAAGGATGATTGCCAAGACAAGTTTAGATTATTCTGAATTATAATACAGAATTCATGCAAAAACTTTGAATATGTTGATTATCATCAGTCTCAATATTTCTAAAACATCATGACTGTGTGTACATTTTCAGTATCACTTACATTTCATTAAGTATTTATATTTGTTTCTTTTTAATGGTCTGTCAAAAATGTCCAGTTAAGTAAGGATGTATGTAAATCACTAGAGAAGTCACACTTCAGGTGCAAGGTGTGAACGACATACCATAGGATGTGTTACAAAGTATCCCACCCTGCATAATAATGCCAGATGAACTTGTTATATGCAATCTGCACTGCATTAAGTGTTACTTATTCTTGCATTTGCACTGTTTACAGCACTGGCCAGAGAGGCACACAATGTGTAGGCACCACCTAACAACTCTGTAGTTTTTAACTTACCAACCCAGTTTGAATTAAAATGTTTACTACAATGAACCTTTGGGGATTTGACATTCAGTGTATAGAATAAATTAGGCAAATTGCACTGAAAGTATAACAAATTGGCATGCATTTATAATTATCATCTGTGATCCTTTGTCTCACCCTTGTCCATATTTGGTGGATTTCAGAAATGGTGGTTCAAGTGACATTTTATGGTTGAAATGTTCTGAAGTGGTAATTCTGTTATTACTGGTTAGTACATTTCATTTCTTGCTGGAAAATGTTCAAGATTAATCAAATATTAAGGCAAATACTCAAAAAATGCTACTTTGTTTAGTTATTTATTGCATTTGCTGACTGGAGTAGTGTACTGATCAATAATGAGGAATTTTAGTCTCAGCCCTGGAGTATACAGATAATACATACATACACACACACACACACACACACACACACACACACACACAATAATACAAATTTATGAAAAGCAGATTTTGTACAGGATTTGTAAAAATACAGATACACAAATGACAAACATACAGCGTACAGTAATGGGTGGTTGCATTGCTCATGTATATACATAACTGTAACACAGAGAGAGAATAGGAGTTAAAGGTGGAAAGAGAGGTGGAGAAAGGTAGTTGATTTAAGTAAAACTATGAATAATAGCTATTAACTATAAAATAAAAAGAAAATCAGGTAGGTGAATATGGCCAGGTCAAAAAGAACAAGGGGAGGCACTCCACACCCTTTGCCCAAAGCATCTTCTTCTCCCCCTATGCCAGATTCAAATGGAATCTGAGCCAATATTTGAATTTAGGTAATTTGTGTCATGTTTGGGACTTTATCTTTCTATGCCAATAGAGCTGGTGGCAAGTAGATAATTTGGGCAGGGGTCAGACACATAAAAACTTAATTTGCTAATGTTCTCTTGCTGAAGTCTGCTTTGTCCCCCACCGAAACACATGACAGTGTTTTCTTTTACTCAAACAAATGTCTTAGTTTCTTGCATTCAGTAGAACATGACTACCTGGAAGACACAGTTCAGCTTCGGCAAGGGCAGATCATGCCTCCTGAACCTGGTGGATTTCTTTGAGACAGTTACTCAGGCTATAGATAAGGGAAAGGAGGTACACACGGCTTACTTTGACCTTGCTAAAGCATTTGACACCATTCCCCATTCAGGTATTATTGATAAGCTCACCAGCCTGGGCATAAACCCTTACGTCACAAGATGGATCGCAAACTGGCTCTCAGACAGATCCCATAAAGTAAGAGTAGCAGGATCTATGTCCGAATCCAGACCAGTAACGAGTGGTATGCCTCAGGGCTCTGTCCTGGGGCCCCTCCTGTTTGGCATATACTTCTCAGAAGTGCAGGCAAGCACGGAAGGGCTGTGGCTGACTAAGTTTGTGGACGACTGCAAACTGGGTGCTATAATAGAGTCTCTGGCCGACATGGGCTTTCCCATATGGTCTAGCGGTTAGGATTACTGGTTTTCACTCTGGCGGCCCGGGTTCGACTCCCGGTGTGGGAATGGGTTGCATTTTTGGGGTTGGGAGGGTGGCCTAATGGTTAAGGTGTTTGCCTTACAAACACAAGGTGCAGGGTTTGAGTCTCACAAGGGATAATTGGCTAGGCTTAAAATAGCTCACAAGAGCAGTTAGCTTAGTACTTATCTATGAACCTATGAACCTATGGAGATCCTCCAGAAGGGCCTAAATGAGACTGATGCATGGTGTCAAAGCCATGGTCTCAAGCTAAATGCAAAAAAATGCGTAGTAATCCCCTTTGGAAAAAACAGAGTACCCACAAACTACAACATAGGAGGTAATCCCCTGAAATCTGAAGAAGAAATAAGGGATAACCATGTTGCCAAAGTGGTTAGAAAATCCTTCTATGTGACCCATCTGATCACGAAAGGGTTCGCATCAAGATCTAAGGATGTAATGGTGCCCCTCTACTCTTCCCTCATCAGACCCATTATTGAGTACAATGCACCAATTGGAATGTACCTGGCTAGACATCTCCAGCAGCTGGAGAGACCACAGAGGTACCTAACCAAGAGGATTACTGGCCTCAAACAGTTGCCCTATGCAGCACGATTGAAAAAGCTAAGTCTGTTCTCTGTTGCATACCGCTTTCTCAAAGGCGATCTCTGTCTAACGTACAGAGCCATGTCCAACCCAGAAATGTTGAACATGCTCCATCTTAGCAAAACCAAATCTACTCGAGCTACACGCTCTAGGGATATAAACCTCAACACAACAATGAATAGAACATGCTGGAGGTATAGATTCCCTTCGCAGAGATTTACCTTACTATGGAACAGGGTCCCAATCTACATAAGACAGAGCCCCTCACTATCACTCTTCAAGAGGAACCTTGATGAGTGGATAGGTAACAGAAAGTTCACACCGGGGATCACACCAACAGCACTACTAGATAGGGGCCAAGGGTACTAGCTGCTAGTACAAGGGTCTAGGGAACTACTAAAGGGGTGGTGAATACCGCACAACGTGGCTGGGCTAATATATGCCTTCAGGCAGATAGCCCAGTACCAACCTATGAACCTATTACTAGTACTATATACATTCTGAACATCTGCTGTGATTAAATTTTACACTATAATTAAGAATGCTTTACAGGTAGATGGTAACTGGAGCAGTACAGTGAATACAACAGCCACTTTTGTGAAAGATGCTGAGTGTGAAAATCTCTCCTTTCAACGAATAAGTGCAGGGGAGGCCCCCTTCTCCTAATGTGCAGCAACTTCAGAGATCTCTACTAAGCCACGGGGCGTAGTGAGAAAAGTCACCTAACATAGGGGTAGAGGAAGCTTTGCCTCCCATGTTAAAGCAGGCTCCAATTTGTTTTTTACTCATTCAAGCCATATAGTGCCTTTTTGTATATTTCCAGTTAACACCCATAGCTCCTTATGGCATCCAGACCTTTTATAGGTGTGGCTTCTTTAAGAGTAAAAAAGATCAAGGACTCCTATCCTAAGAAAGCTGTTTCCAAACTACCCGATTAAGTGACTTTCCAGCTAATAATAAGCAGCAATATAAATGGCAGGGACTTATTTATTTTACATTTGTTCACTGGGAGTAGTCCGGATGAGCTACAAAATAGTCCTTTTTCAGAGGAGGCCCAGGGAGAAAAGCTCCAGAAACATTATACAATAGCAAGTAAAGCAATTACAGAGGCAATTAAAATTTATGCTGACATATGCAACATTACACAAGTTATAATTATTTAAAAGCAAAACATCAATACTGCAGATAATGTGAGACAGACATATTTTTCTATTACTTAATAACAAAATGACACTAAGATTGCTAATCCAGGATGTTTGCCATAAGGAAATTAATAACTGTCACTTATTATTCATATTTTCATATCCATGTTCTTATTTTCAAGACTGCCAGGCCTAAATGCTACTGTGGTGTACGGTGTGAAATGCCATGGCAGGAACATTCATTGTCAATGTCCATTTATACTACACTGTGCTGGAGATATTGCTAAATGTTTGCAAGTAATTGTGAAAGAATCAATATTTCCATATGTGCTTAATACTTTAAAAAAACAAGTGACTTACAAACTATTGCATGGCATCAAGTGAAGCCTAAGAAGCTGTTGAAAAAAAATATTGATATTTGCACTGTAAATTGCACATCCTGATAGATATTCAGTGGTATTTGTATTGCTAGGTATACAATTAAGCATATATTTTTTGTATTTCTGTAAATATTTCAGTAAATGTGCACTCAGACAGGAAATTCTTGTTGTCATGTGAAAGCTTATACCTGGTTAACAAAAATGTTTTAACAATATACGTCTAACTTGTTTGTACATTATCCAAAAATATGACAATTTGTTTTTGAAAGTTTAGCAAAAATATAATTCTAGGATTGTATGCATTATAATATATTATAGTATTTACGGAAAGACAATGAACATACTGACTATTATCACTGTTAAGAATACTTTCTACTGATAACATTGTTATTTGCAGAATTTTAATAGATTTTATGGTTCACAAAGCAGTTACATTTGATTATCTTGTGCTTTTTATGCTGATTTTAACAGAAAATGCACTGGAATGTAATGATGTCTATCGGGTGTTAGATGTGTGACTTTCCACACCACATAGGTGTTGAGTTAATTTATTGTTCACTATAGTGACAGGGAACCAAGGTAATAAATATATACATCTCATTTTTTATATTTGTTGATCCGATAAACTAAAGTGTATATCATGTGCATACCATTATCTTTAGAAGTGAAAAAAAATAGTATGTAAGTACTTATTCTCACAGTATCGCACAATCTCATTCATTTTTGCATCAGCAGGGTAGAGGGAAATTTGTCTAAACTCTCCCAGTCCTTGAAATCACTTTCCAATTTTTCTAGGTGCCTGATGAAATTCTCAGCCCTGGAACTGCAAGCCTTAGAACTGTATAACATTAAGTCCTAATGAGGGGAATGCATACAAGCCCAAGACTGTGGTATCAGGGAGTGTATCCCACATCAAGGTACAATATTCTCATAGTCTGTATATATAAAAAGTAAAGGTGGGTAGGGAGGGGGGGGTGAAGCTTTGCAAAAATACTTTAAAGGTATTATACCAAATTTTGGAATTCATGGTTGTGTGTTAAAAATGGGAGCTTCATTTCTGAAGCACCTTGACTTGGAGTCCAGAATCTTGCACTTCTGATAGGGAAGTCCTTTTCAATGTCATCACTGTGGCATCTCTCATAAAGACTAGTAGTTCCGTATCCTTCAGTGCTTCAATACATAAACAGACCATCTACCATATCTAGGCACTTATTGTTTTTGTAAAAACCTAATTAAAAGCCAGCTGGACCATTCATTTTACCTCCCTTCAAGAAGTCAGTCACCCATCTCGGATACCCATCATACCAACCCCTCCTCCTTCTCCCTCTTCCATACTTCCTACAGCTTTCAGAGAAATCTCTGAACATCCTCCCATGAATCTCTCTGTCCATGAATGCTATTTTAACTGTTCAAACTGTAGCCAATTTTCTTTGATCTTTCAGTATTTATATAACAAATGGATTATTATCTTCTGTCCATTAGATTGCCAACACTGACCTTGGATTTACATATGTCTGACTTTGCTCTACTCTTTCAATCCTAATCTTGTACCTCTTTTATCCTGCTACTACCATTCCTCTTCTATTCATATGCTTCTGTAGCTCTTAACTCCTAGTGTAACTTCCATGACCGTTCTTTACTCAGAGCTGTACACTCCTCTTTTAAGCCATTATCCTTATAGGTTAATAGGTTCATAGATTAGTACTAGGCTAACTGCCCTTGTGGGCCATTTTAAGCCTAGCCAATTACCCCATGTGAGAATCAAACCCTGCACCTTGTGTCTATAAGATAAGCACCTTAACCATTATGCCAACCTTCCAACCTGCTTCTACAGGTTGTGTTTAGGATATCCCACTAGTACTTTGCCTCACGACTCCTATCCAAGCTTCTCCTTAATCACCTGTTCCACCATCCCCTTGACCCATAAAGTTGACATTCTTCCCCTCTAATTTATTCCTATTCTATCCCCTTTTATACTTTTGCTAAAATATGATCAGGCACAGTACGACCCACAACACCAACCTTTGGACATCAGATTTGGATAAGAAAGGAGTATAGGATACCAAGTGCCTTTAAATGCACCTTCATAGCATCAAGCTCCCTGCTTTTTATACCAGCTGTGTAAGAAAGATCAGGATATCTGAGCACCACTTGCTCATTTCCTTTTAATTTCTGAAATTTCTGAAAAGCAGCTAGAAATTGGTTCTTACCTCCACACAAGCTGTTCAAAAAAATCATCATTTTAGGGAAGTACCATCTGATATGACATCTGAAATGCAGCCTGGTCATAAACAATGCTTGGTTCAAATCGTGCAGGGAATGACACAATCAGACATCAAAAAAGTGACTCCCCAGATTTCTCTGGAAGACTAGCAACACAATTAGCAGACTGTAGCTTGTTTGCCAGTGTTGCCATGTGAAGGCACAAGGCTGTACTTTGTTCAACAATACATGCAACAGTCTGGTTAGCCCTAGCCCCATTAGCTAAATTTCAAAGTTTTAAAATTACTTGCAGGAGCTTGTCCTCTGTATTATCTAAATGAAGCAGTGCCATGTAAGGCTGACCAGAATCCTTCTCCACTACTTTAGTGGACTTATCTGCCAGTTTAGATATTGCAACAGTTACAGAATATGAATACTGTCTTTATCAAACAACCCGTGGCTGCCTTCAATAGTGGTAATAAATTCAGCAATTTCAAGTCCTTCATCAATATTTCTGATGATGCAGTTTCACTGGATAACAACTAATTATTCTAACTTTTGCCTGAGAACGTTTCTAACATCATCATTCCCCTTTTTATCCATTTTTTCCATGGGGGGAAGGGGGTGGCATGTCAACTGTCAACACCTGCCTTGATTCAGTGCCACTCTCCTACCTTCTATGAAAGTCATGACTGCCTATAACAGGTCTCCTCTCATTTAATATGGTCATCTCTTGGTTAGATATCATCCTTTCTCTTGCCTTCTTCCTGCTTCACCAAAATCTTCTTAACCAATTTATTTTCTGCTTTCCTGCACATGTGCATGAACCACCATAATTGGTTCTTTTTGGTCTCCTTTGTAAATGGTACAGCTTTGGCTTCTGCTCCGATGCCATCAATTTCTTGTCTGTCACACAGTGTGCATCCTACCACCTGTCTCAGGCACTCCATCACCTCTAGTTTATTCAGCTGCTCTGCCTTTACTGCCCAGGTTTCCATGCTATGCAAAAGCACTGGATGCATCACTGTTTTGTACGTGCTACTTTTCAGCTTCTTTGGCATTCTTCTGTTACACACCATCCTTGACATTCTGTGCCAGGAGACTACAGCCCCTCTGATTCTAGTTTTAACCTCCTTATCCTCATGCAGACTTTCCTTCTTCTCAACCAGCCCTCGCAGACATGTAAAGCTGTTAACCTATTCCACTATTTTCCATTCTATCTCAATTGTCAGCTTTGTCTGACTTCAATGAATTTGCTATCATGACAACTATCTTGTCTGCACCAAGTATCATGCCACATGCCTTCAGTTTCACATTCCATTCCCCTGTCATTTGCTGAAGTTCCTGTTCAGAGTCTGCCTGTAAAGCCATATCATCTGCATACAGCAGATTTTGTGATATGTCTCCCACTCTGACCTGTTTGATAATGTAGTCCATCACCTGTATGCAGTGGGCTCATAGCTGAACCCTGATGTACACTTACTCCCACTGGGAGACCTTCTGTGAGTATAACCACTGACTTGTGTCATTGAGTGCTTGTACACAGCCTGACTAATTCTACAGCTTCTGGGACTTCAAACCATCATAGGAGTGCCCAAATCAGCTTTCTTGGGACTGTGTCATATGCTTTATCCAAGACTAGGAATGCCCAGTTGGACACTTTCCTGATCTCCAGCTTCTTCTCCACTATCCTCTCACTGCAAGCATCAGGTGGATGTGCCAAATCTTGCTCTGAATCTGAGCTACTCATCTCCTATTTTACTTTCTACTACTCTACATATTCCATTATCAGGCTCCCTCTCAAGCACTTTCATGCAGTGTGACAGGAGTCTGATACCTTTGTAGTGTCCAAAATTGTGAGTGTCCCCTTTGGTCTTGTAAACACTGGCACTAAAATGCTTATTCTCCAGTCATCTGGGATGCACATTTCTCTCCACCCTACTTTAAATACCTTCAGGAGCCATTTATGTCTTAAGTTCTTAAAATGACACATAGAAAAGCTACCAGCACTCCTCCTATTCAGTTTGTGAATTTCATGAGCACATGACTAATTCTCAATCGCTGCTTGCACTATTCTTTTTTTATCAAATTTTCTAATTTCTGCTATTATTTGTATACAGATGTGATATGCACATTCACAATTAAATATTAATAAATGCACAGAGACTGGACATGATATGTGGCAAATCTTTATTCAGGCATAATTACATGTCACCGTAGCACTTACGGATGAGTGGTTTTAGTTGGTATGTTTAATATCTCAGTGAGTTTTACTGCAATCTGTTGGACTGTATGAGGTGTCAGAGCATGTTTCTGAGATTTTTCCCCTTTTCTCCACAGTGGTATGACTGTGGAGTTGGTATATATAAGTTAGAGGGTGTCACACACATAGGGGGTGCAGGAGGACTTTCCCCTTTGCAGAAAATATTTTGTTTTTCTGTTTTTCTAGGATTTTTATCTCACTTGTTTTCAATAATAACTTTTCAGAAACTGGTGAGTCTAAGCATGTTTCAATTGCTCATAAGTAAACCCTTTTCTTACAGACTTCTGTCTCACAAATGGGCTGCCCAGTTGGTACACATATACACCTTTATGCATGTGTAGATCAGTGGATATAATCACATTGAAAAATATACAAGAAAGTGTTAGCAGATTTACTCTGCACAACTAACATGTATAAGGCAGCATAAACTCAAAGAGCAAAGCCCAGTTTTACACTGTTATCATACAACAAAGTTAATTAATTCTGACTTCACTGCACATCTCCAATGTCTCCTGATATGTATCATGAATATCTCTCTGCGGAAAGATACAAGATCAAATATTGTAAGGTTCTGTCAGAAGCTGGTCCTTAATGAAAGCAGCAACTGTAAGCAATTTATTATCTTCAGTAAAATGTACATTTCAATTCTATCTGTAGTGTTTTGCTTAAAATGCACAAGTGCATAAAACTTACTTTAAAGGGAGAATTACTGTTTTCTACAAACTAAACTGTAAGTTCATACTGGAGATATTAGAATAAAGTAGAGACAGAACACTATACAAGTGTTACTAGTAGCACAAATAAAAAGTAAATCATACTAATAGCACAAATAAAAAGTAAATCAAACAGTCTTTTCTAGGTTGCATGTCTGGGTTAATCTGCACAAAAATGGTTTTATCATACCACCTATAGCACTGTATTTTTAATTAATACTGTGTTGTTTAAAGCAATAACTCTATACATTCAAAACAATAATGCTAAAATCCTGAAAGCAGAAGAACATTAAGAAGTTATCAACAAGAATAATTCCTTGCACAAGTGCAAGTATGGCTATGCGTTCTGTAAATCTAACGTGTTGCAGAGGCTGCAGTTGTAACTAGGGTCAGATGTCTTTAAGAGACAGAATTTAAATATTTTATTTCACTGAACGACACCTTCTTTGGCTCATGTCAATTTTAACATGCAATACAAAAAGACCGGTGATCAGTTATCTAATCCTTTACCTAGCAGATGTCTATTTATTTTTTTTTTGTAATTTTAAACAGTTGGCAGCAGTTACCTCAGCCTGTCATTGTGCTTCATTTTGACTATCTTTGCATAAAGGCTTTTGTTTTATCTGAGAAACCACTCTTACACTAACATTATATTTTCCAGTTAGATTCAAAACACTAATATATTATAATATACAGTGGCTGGGATTAAAAGACACATAACACAATTAACACAGTAAATTAGAGCAGGGAATAGGTGATTCAGAATCACAGACAGCACAGCCACATGGGGGGAGGGGCAGAGGTGCATATCTGAGGCACGCAGCACTTGCAAATGACTGCATAATGATACAAAGTAAGGAATTATATGTAAAGGAAGGACACAGATTACCATTATATATTAAAGGCTACTATAGGAGCCATTGCCTGCAATGTGCCATTTGAACTACTTCATAATGCATGATCAGTGCCTTACATATTACCTCACAGACCAGGTGGTAGTGGAGTTCTACTGTGTTGACAGGGAGGCCACACATTGAACACAAGGAGAATCAAGGAGGCATGTTTGGATTGACCAAATCAGTGAGCCCAACAGTATATATAGCATTATCCAGCTTTTCTACAGGGATGCTCCAGTGATCTACATGAGACACATTAGGGATACAGCGGACATCAGCCTTAAGTATTCTACACCAGATCCTGGACATGTGGGCAATTTACAGCATGGCCACTGATTGAAGAAACATTACCCTTAAGGCCTCAACTGGTCTACAGGGACAGTTTTCTACTCCCTCAACAGCCAGGAGGTATACAATGCCAATGACATGATATAATGTGCCCATGTACCCCACCTGCATTTCCCATGATTCAGATATATGGTACACTTCTGACCCATATCTTTAGTTCATGTGGGGGGGGACTTCTCATAGGGTTATCTTGTCAGCAGATAAACATACTGGCAGATTACACTGGGCAGTATATATATATATATATATATATATATATATATATATATATATATATATATATGTATCACCAAAATATTCCAGCACTCAAGGCGCAAAAGTAGCCAGTTTGCAAATGAAGAATTTATTCCAGGCACAGCCTGCAGTACAGACCGGTTTTGCACAAAGGCGTCATCAGTGTGCGTCTTAAACAGCAGTAAGCCTCAATTTATGTAGCAGCCTAGAGAAAACACATTTAAAGAGACATAGGTTCATAGATTAGTACTAAGCTAACTGCCCTTGCGAGCCATCTTAAGCCTTGCCAATTATCCCTTGTGAGACTCAAACCTCACACCTTCAGGTTGCAAGGCAAACACCTTAACCATTAGGCCACCCTCCCATTCAACATGTACATCATACCCATGTAAACAATATAACAGATTTGCTAAATACATAACCTGCTTGCATACAAACCCAGTATGTATGTGCAAATGTCCTTCTCCACATTTTACCATTAAGAATATGAAAGTCATTAGTAAAAATGCAAGAACTCTAAAAGTTCCAAAATATACAAATTGCCCAAAAACACCCCCACAGTAGTGAAAACATGTCTACTGCACTTCATATAATAACGATACAGAAAGATATAACCATGGCTTAAATATACACTCTTATATCAGATGCTCATCTATCAACCACATACTTAAAAATTAATAATAATAATAATAATAATAATAATTATAATAATAATAATGATACTAGTAAGGGTAGCCAAAACATAATAAATTACCATTGGTCATTAAGCCCTGGTTTGAAAAGGGCCCCCAAATTTATGATCCATCTGCACTCCTTGTTGGTTAATATGTTATGCCTAATCGTATCATTCATATTTGATCTCTTGACCATATCAATACCTACAAACACAAAATGTGCCATACTATGGACTAATATATGTTTATAAAGAGCACTTCAAGCTCGTTTACATTTAATATCACTAATATGTAGGGCTATCCTTTGCTTCAAAGTACAAGATGTCTGTCCAATATAAAAAGCTCCACATTGGCATATTGCCATATACATCACCCATGTGCTAGTACATTTTATTAAATACTTAATGTCATAAACTTTCCTAGTATTTACTGACGTAAAAGACTGTTTTAGACTTTAACTTGCAATATTTACAAAAAACACATTATGTACTTCCTACCGAGGTCTGTGGTGCTCCCCCTAATGGGTATTGACCCTTCTTAAATGAAGAAAGATATTGTCCCAAAGATTTACCTTTGCGATAACCAAAATTAAATTTTTCATTAAGTATGGTTGAAAAAAATGGATCTGAATAGAGCACGTGCCAAAATTTCGAAATAGTTTCTTTGATCTTAAAGGTATTACTACCATACGTGGTTATAAATCTCAATCGTTCTGACTTGGGCTGTCTCAGCTTTTGGACATCTCGTAACAAATTGGTCCTACTAGTGGTCTTCGACTGTTTATATGCCCTATCTACCACCGACTTGGTATATCCCCTGGCCCGAAACCGTGCTTTCAAGCCTAAAGCCTGTTCTTCATATCTGGTGTCAACCGAACATATTCACCTAACCCTCTGGAATTAGGCTGCAGGAATATTGTTGATGGTGTGGCCAGGGTGACAGCTGTGGGCATGCATAAAAAGAATTCTTGGAAAAAGGGTTTCTATATAGATTGGTAATAATAGTACCATCTATAGCCTTAGTTACATTCACATCCAGGAAATCAATAGTAGACAAGTCCAATTTCCCTGTAAACTTGATACCATACTTGTTATTGTTTAAATATTGCATAAACCTATGCCACTCAGCTACGTCTCCCTGCCACACCACCAAACAGTCATCAAGGTATCTGCGCCACATAATAAGCTGAGATGTAAAATTATGAATTGAAGTATAAATATACTGGGCTTCAAAATACCCCATAAAAAGGTTGGCGTAAATGGGGGCAAACGTTGCCCCCATCACCGTGCCTTTCATCTGCAGATACCATTGATTGTTAAACATAAATGCATTGTGTTCCAACACCAGTTGCAATAAGAACAACAAATTCATCTCTGATTCCTTAAAAATATTGGACTGCTGCATCCAGTAATGAACAGCCCTCATACCCACTTGATGGGAGATACTTATATATATATAAAGACTGCATGTCCAGTGTTCCTAGATGTGCTGTATTTGGAGCCTGTAAGTTGTCCATTAATTGCAAAAATTGCTTGGTGTCTCTTATCCTTGCCCTCACCAGAGGAAGGAGAGATTTCAACTTGAATTCAAGACATTCAGACAGGGGTTCAATCAATGATCCCCTGCCTGCCACTATCGGCCTACCTGGGGGATCATGTAGTGTTTTATGAATCTTTAGAACCAGGTAAAAATATTGAAAGACCGGTGAATCCACTATTAACTGTGATACCAGTGAAGCAGATATTACACCATGTCCTTTGGCCCTGGTCAAAAATTCATCTATCTCATGTTTAAACTCTATAGTAGAGTCCAGTGGTAAAGAACAATAAGAAATAGAATCAGACACCAGTCTATATGCCTCTTGCTCGTACTTTATTTGATCCCAAATAACTACAGCCCCTCCCTTATCTGCACCTGTTATAACTATATTCTGGTTGTTCATTAAGGAATTCAAAGCTCTTCTTTCCTCAGAAGTGAGGTTATCAGAAAAAGGGCGAAAAATATGGGCCTGGTTGACCTGTAAATCGTGCACTATCAGCTGTTCAAATGTTTTAACCGT
Source organism: Protopterus annectens (assembly GCF_019279795.1). Classification (NCBI taxonomy): domain Eukaryota; kingdom Metazoa; phylum Chordata; order Ceratodontiformes; family Protopteridae; genus Protopterus; species Protopterus annectens. Next base: position 573,802,602 of record NC_056751.1, on the reverse strand, counting down.
ACTACAGTATGGAGGGTGGAACCCCGACTTCCTAAAATGAAATGAATCACCTTCAATATTATGTACCCCATCTTCTCTATGAGCAAAAAAATATTTAGGTTCATAGGTAGGTACTAGACTATCTGCCAGAGGGCATTTATAAGCCTAGCCAGAGTGTGTCGGCTTTCGCCACCACATTTATTAATTAACTGATCCTCTGTCAAGCAGAGCCAATGAAGTGATCCCAGGGGTGTATTTTCCGTTACCCATACACTCGTCAAGGTTTCTCTTGAAGAGTGTTAGTGAGGGGCTCTGTCTGATGTAATTTGGAATTTTGTTCCAAAGCATGGGGAGTCTCTGTGACAGGAATCTATCCCTCCAGCATGTTCTATTTATTGTTGTGGTGAGGTTTAGCTTATTAAAGCACGTGGCTCGCAGTGACGGATTTCATTAGGTGGAGCATGTGCATCAATTCTGAGTTGGACATGGCTTTGTAAGTCAGGCAGAAATGACCTCTGAGTAAGTGATATGCCACTGAGTACAGCCTGAGTTTTTTCAGTCGGGCCGAACCACAAAGGGAGGGGGAGTGTCCATATTCATCAAGGACACCCACACCTCCAGGTTAGTAGCAACACATGAAGCATCAGAGACCATACAGGTGCAACTAACCATAGGCAAAACTGCTAGACAACTGGTAGCATGTTACATACCACCCTCCCAATCTCAAGAACCCCACTCAGTCTTCCTGAAGACATTGGAGGATATGAATGTATCACAAAATACCATCATACTGGGAGACTTCAACTACCCAAACATAGATTGGGTACATTATTTTAGCCCTAATACCCTAGCCCAAAGGTTCCTGGAATTCATAAATTCAAATGCACTGGAACAACTAGTCACCTCTCCCACTAGGGGAGATAATATACTAGACCTGATCATCACAAACATGGGGACAAAATGCTCCACACCGGAAGTATACCCCTCACTAGTGAGATCTGACCACAAACTAATCACCCTGGATATACATATCCCACCTCCACCCCAGCACAAAAGACCACAGTGAAAAACTTCTCAAAAGCAGACTTCACTCTTCTTAAGACTGAGATGGTATCCTTTAAGCCCACTGTGCCAGTGGATACCACATCCCACAATGCCGAATCCTTCACAAATGCTTTCTATGGACATCTCCAAGAATGCATGGATCATGCAATCCCAAATAAATCCAAGTCCCTCTCCACCAAAGGCAAGCATCCTGTCTGGTGGACCTCAGCCATTAACAAATTGTATAACAAAAGAAGGAAGCTAATGCACGTCAGAGCAAAATCCCATGAAGGGAAGACATCTCTGATCAACATTAGCAGAAAACTACGCTTTCTCATAAAAACATCCAAGGCCAACTTTGAGAGAAAAATCGCTAAGGACACTAAAGATAACCGCAGAGCCTTCTTCAGCTATGTTAGAAACCTGGGCGGAAACCCTCAGATATGCTCAGAGTTGGTTCACAACAACAAAAAATACACTGAACCCACAGATATTGCCAACATTCTGGCTGACAGGTTCAGTGCAAATTTCTCCCCTCCCTCACCCCCAAAAGAAGAAATACTTATCCCAGCTGAATGTAATCTCCCTGTCATCTCAGATGTCGAAGTGAGAACCGCCCTAAACAAAACTAAAAACACAGCATCAATGGGACCTGACGGTATCCCGGGTTGCGTGTTACGTGAACTCCAAGAGGAGCTAAACCCACACATAAAAATGCTATTTAACCTTAGCCTTACTTCGGGATATGTACCTGAACACTGGTGTACAGCAACAGTGGTCCCACTCCACAAAGGGGGTGCCTCTACAGACCCTGGAAACTACCGCCCCATAAGTTTAACCAGCCTGGTCTGCAAAGCTATGGAAAGAATCATTATGGAACTCATAAACAGAGACATAGGGGACCTACAGACACTTGACCCCACCCAGTTTGGTTTTGTAAAGGGCAGATCCTGCCTTTTGAACCTGGTTGACTTTTTCGAAACAGTCACTAGAGCCATTGATGAGGGCAAAGCAGTCCATACAACCTACCTGGACTTGGCTAAGGCCTTTGACACAATACCCCACTCAGGCATCATAGATAAGCTCAACAGCTTAAACGTAAACCCTTATGTCACTAGATGGGTTGCAAACTGGCTAAAGGACAGAACCCATAAAGTTAAAATCGCTGGAGCAATGTCAGACTCAAAGCCAGTCACAAGTGGTGTCCCACAGGGATCTGTCCTGGGACCCCTCTTGTTCGGCATTTATTTCTCAGATGTTAAAGCAAACATGGGAGGGCTGTGACTGACAAAGTTCGCAGATGACTGCAAACTAGGCGCCATAGTCGATACACCAGTGAACACATACATCCTACAAAAAGGCCTCACAGAAACTGACAACTGGTGCCGGAGTCACGGCCTTAAACTAAATGCCAAAAAATATATAGTCATCCCCTTTGGGAAAAACAAAGTCCCCACAAATTATCACATAGACAGCAACCCACTGAGTATGGAAAAAGTAATCAGAGACCTAGGGACCCAAGTCGACAGCGACCTCTCATTTGACACCCACATTGCCAAAGTGGTTAGAAAAACATTCTACCTTGCACACCTCATCATGAAGGGATTCACATCCAGATCCAAGGATGTCATTGTACCCCTATACTCCTCCCTCATCAGACCCATGATTGAGTACAATGCCCCATTTGGTATGTACCTCACCCGGCATTTGTAACAGCTGGAGAGACAACAAAAGTACCTCACCAAGAGGATCAAGGGTCTCCAACATATGTCTTAGTCTGCCAGACTAAAGAAACTTCAGCTCTGTTCAGTAGCATACAGCCTGCTCAGAGGTGATCTCTGCCTGATGTACAAGGCCATGTCCAATCAGGATCGGATGGACATGTTCCACCTCAAAAAATCCAAGTCCATCAGGACCACGAGAGCTAAAGACTTAAACCTCGGCACAAGTATGAATAGGACATGCTGGAGGGATAGATTCATAACCCAGAGGCTTCCCATGCTTTGGAACAAGATCCCAGTTCGTATTAGGCAGAGCCCCTCACTGACTCTCTTCAAGAGAAATCTTGATGATTGGTGGGAGATCGTAAGTTTACCCCAGGGGTCACATCTGTGTCACTGCTAGACAGGGGCACAGTAAACTAATTCTATTATATGAGGGGACCTTCATTGTGTCACTACTAGACAGAGGCACAGTATTCTAAATTTATTCTATACATTTTTTGTACCATTTCATGGGGTGGCAAAAGCCACATCACTATGGCTAGGCTTCCAAATGCCCCAGGGCAGATAGCCTAGTACTATACTATGAAACTATTAAACATATGTTTGAGACCAGTAATCCTCTTGGTGAGGTACTTTTGTGGTCTTTCCAGTTGTTGGAAGTGTCTTGTGAGGTACATCCCAAATGGGGCATTGTACTCTTTGATGGGTCTAATGAGTGATGAGTAGAGGGGCACTATAGCCTTTTACTTCTAGATCTGAACCCTTTAGTAATTAGATGGGCCACATAGAAGGATTTCCTAACTACTTTGGCAATATGATTGTCAAAGGAGAGATTACTATCAACCTGGGTCCCCAGATCTCTTATTACCTCTTCAGTATTAAGGGGGCTGCCACCTATGTGGTAATTTGTGGGTGTTTTGTTTTTCCCAAATGGGATGACTATACATTTTTTGGCATTTAGCTTGAGGCCATGACTTTGACACCAGGTGTCCGTCTCAGCAAGGCCCTTTCGGAGGATGTCCGTGTCAGACGGAGAGTCAATTATGGCTCCCAGTTTGCAGTCATCGGCGAACTTGGTTAGCTATAGTCCTCCTGCATTTGCCTGTACTTCTGAGAAGTATATGCCGAACAGTAGGGGTCCCAGGACCGAGCCTTGCGGGACACCACTTGTGACTGGTTTAGAGTCGGACGTGGAGCCCGCTATTCTTACCGTGTGAGTTCTGTCTGCAAGCCAGTTGGCAACCCATCTTGTGACGTAGGGGTTTATGTTCAGGCTGGTGAGTTTTTCTGTAATACCTGAGTGAGGAATGGTGTCGAAAGCCTTGGCAAGGTCAAGGAAGGCTGTGTGAACCACCTTTCCCCTCTTCTATGGCCTTGGTGACTGTCTCGAAGAAGTCAACCAGGTTTAGTAGGCATGATCTGCCCTTAACAAAGCTGAACTGGGTCGGGTTAAGTGTTTGGAGGTTCCCAATGTCCTTGTTAATGAGTTCCACAATGATGTGCTCCATAACCTTGAAGACCAGGCTAGTCAGGCTTATGGGGTGATAGTTACCAGGGCCAGTTGTGGCCCCTACTTTGTGAAGAGGAATAACCGTTGCTATGCGCCATTCTATGGGCATGTAGCCTGTGGAGAAGCTGAGGTTGAACAGCGTGTTTAGGTGGGGGGGTTAGTTCGTTCTGTAGTTCGTGCAAGATGCAGCCTGGGACACCATCTGGTGCCATTGATGCTGTGTTTTTGGCTTTTGAAAGGGCTGTTTTCACCTGTGTGTCTGTGATTTTTGGGACACCTCACTTTTCTGGTATTGCTGTGGGCCCTTTTGGAGATGACAGGGGGGTGAAGTTTGCACTGAATCTATCTGCCAGGATGTTGGCAATATCAATAGGTTCAATATATTTTGTGCTATTTTGCACTAGTTCAGTGCATATCTGTGAGTTGTCATATAGATTTTTAACATAGCTAAAGAAGGCTTTGTGGTTATCTTTTGAATCACTGGCTATTTTTCTTTCGAAGTTAGCCTTGGATGATTTCATGAGGGACCACAGTTTTTTACTGATACTGATCAGGGATGTCTTTCCTTCTTGGGATTTGCTTTTTTTTCTGAACTAGTTTCCTCCTTCTATTGTATAGCCTGTTTATTGCAGGGGTCCACCAAACTGGTTTCCTTCTCTTAGAGGAGTAAGTCTTGGTTTTGCTAGGGATGGGATGATCCATGCATCCTTGTAGGTGCTCATAGAGTGCATTTGTAAAGGTTTCTGCATCTTGGTCAGCATTATCCTTTAGCATGGGGGCTGTGAAACTTACCACCTCTGTTTTAAGTAAGGTGAAGTTTGCTTTAGAAAAGTTTTTTACTGTAGTTTCCTTAGTTGGGTGTGGTGGCGGGGTGTGGACATCCAGAGTGATTAGTTTATGGTCTGATCTAACCAGTGACGGGTTGAGCTCCGGTGTGGAACACCTGTCGCCCATGTTGGCGATGACCAGGTCCAATATGTTTTCACCTCTGGTAAGGGAGTTTACCAGCTGATCCAGAGCGTTTGAGTTGATGAATTCCAGAAAGCGCTGGGCCTGGGAATTTGTACTCAAGTAGTTTTCCCAGTGAATGGTAGGGTAATTGAAATGACCCAATATCAGGGTGTTTGGTAGGACCTTCATGTTTTCCAGTGTCTCCGGAAAGGTGGAGTGGTGGTCCTGGGTCATGGAGGGTGATCTGTAGCAGGCCACAATTTGCATTGCAGATTTGCCCGATGTTAGTTGTACATGGATGATCTCAGAGGTATCATGCTGCGCCACTAACCTGGAGATGTAGGTATCCTTGATGAATATGGATACACGCCCTCCTTTTGTGTTTCGGTCCATGTTCTGTGGCTGAAATGTGTGGTATGAGTTGTAGCCCGGTAGTGCTGGGGTGCTCTCAGGAGCCTTGAACCAGGTTTCAGTTACTGCACAGATATCGATGTTCTCCATACTGAGGAGTGCTTCGAGCGCATGCATTTTGAGATTTAAACTCCGGGCGTTGAGTAGCATAACCCTTAGTTTTTTGTTAATTGTGCTGTTTATGGAGGTGGGTTTGACTTTTGAGCCTTGCCTAAAAAAGGCATTATGGGGGCAGCAAGAGCCTTGGCCAGTATTTGAAAGCCTAGGGGTGACAGGTGCAAGCCGTCTCTTGTGAAGCAGTGTGGCTTGTCGAGCATGTCGTCCCAGGCTGACAGACACTGCACCCCCTTTGAATGACACCAGAAGCTTAGCCAGTTGTTGAAATTGATCATTTTTTTCTTTATACTGAGGTATCATTCTTGGTGAGGGCAGGATGCTACTCAGGGTCAGGGTCATACCAACCTGGGCTACATGATCAGAGAGCTCTTCCATGTCTCTTTTAGTCCAGGGAGGTATGTCTCAAGTCATTCACACCAACATGAACAATGACAGAGTCATATTTGTACTTGTTCTGGAGTGACCTGAGTGCTTGTGTTATGTGGTGGATTCTGGTTCTTGACAGGCAGCTAACAGTAAGCTTCTGCTTGTCCAGCTTAGTGAGTGGGACACCAGTGTGCCTGACTATAGAGTCACCTATTACTAGTGTGTTAGGTATGTTATTTTGCCTTAAGGGCTGTGATTGTGCTGCACACTGATTTTGTGTTTTATGTGTTGTCTGGTTTGTGATGGGAAGTGCGGGTTGTTTGGGTGTCTGCTTTGGAGGTCTCTGATGCTTTTGCAGGTTTTTATTTAGAGCCTCTGAGTATGATTTTGTGAATTTATGTGTATTTTTTGCCAGTGCTGTTTTAGTAGGTCTGTGTGTGGCTGGAGTTGTGGTGCAAGTGTTAACCTTCTCCTCTTGACTGTCTGTTCCAGTCTTGGGTGGAGACAGCTTAGCTTCCAGTTTGGCTGTATAATTGCATCTATTGCATATGTTAGTGTTTTGTGGTAGGAGGAGAGGGTTGTCTGTGTACATGAGGCAGTTGTAACATTGCCTCAGGATACCCAGATTCACCAGCTGGACTGGACAGTGCACCTGAAGTTGCCCTTTGGTCATGCTTGAATAGTAGGGTGAGCTGCTTAGTCGCTTGGTTGGTGAGGGGTGAATAAAGAGCCTTGCCCTGCTGAGCAATCGGTGTCAGGGTATATTAGTGCTTGCTATTAGCAAGTGCTGGGCTGTAAGATGCTTTTTGAGTGCTTAGGTTGAGAGTTAGACTAGTTTCAAGGGAAAAACTGAAGAGGATACTTAGTGGAGCTGGGAATAATTTAACCATAGCTAACCGGCACTGCCCGGTGCGCAAAACCATGCAAACGTGGTTTTTATAGTAGGGAAATGAAAGAGATAGAAATTAGCCCAAAATGGCCAATAAACTACTAACTTCTGGGCTGGAACCACTCCTCCAGGGACAGATTGGTTGCTCAAAGCTCCCCTCTTTCACAGGTGAACAGAGAAACTTCCTTCTATCCAAGTAAGGTATGGGCAACTCAGAAACTAGTATCACAGCCCTGAATTCAGCACTAGCCTGAAAACTGGACTATACTAGCTTAGAAAGGCGGGAAACAAGGATTTATTTATTTATTTTTTTTTAAAGGATAAGGCAAAACAGTAAAAAATACAATTAAAATAACTTTAAATGACTACTAACGATCAGAAAAGGCTATCGCACTTTAGTGTTTAGCCTACAACAGTTAAACAAATTATTTAAACAAAAAACTTTTTAAAAGTGCAGGCAGACAAATAAGTACAATATGTAAAAAAAACAAGCTTTTAAATCACAATAAACACAGGAAAATCTGCGTTTATGCGGAAAACAGTTAAGTACAGCAAGAAAGTACAGAAAACTGATACTTGATCACTCCAAAGTCTCTCTCCTAAGCTAGAAGGCTTTTATCAGTTTAAGGCTTTCTAGTGCTACCAGTAGGTTAGTTACAGGAAAGATGGGAAACAAGCGCAGATGTGGTCTTTTAAACCAGAAAGTTGAAAGAGATGGACAAACTGTCCAAATGGTCAATAAACTACAATTTCTGGGCCAAGAACCCCTCCTCTCGTGGTAGACAGGCTACCTAGTGCTTACCACTCCCACTGATAAGCTAGAAGGCTTTTCCTCCAACACAGAAAGGCTTTAAGATTCAAAGTTCTACAAAAACTTTTAACATCCTTTATTGCATCAAAATGTGACACATAGAATAATGGTACATATCCCAACCCTTTATTTAACACACTGAGTTCACTATCAGTAAACACATATCGAGTAAGGTTAATAACTAGCTGATTTACATCATTAATATCATTATTAACTTCTCCTGGTATAACCATGTCTACTAAACCTGCAGACTGTCCCAAAATAACTGCTCCATTTGTTCGTTTTCAATGTTTGTGACCTCCCCTTCTAAAGGGGCTCTTTGCCTTTTAGGAACGGGTGATACAAGCCCACCCAAGTCCCCAGTTTCTGTTTCAGTTTGGAGAAACAAGGAAATCTCCGAGGCACTAGAAGTGTTGTTAGGTTTCTCAAGTATGGACCTCTTTTCCTCTTAGGTCTATTAAGTTCCTTTGTATCAGAAAAACATACCCCTCGTTTCTGTTTCTTCCACGAAAATACAGTATAATTTTTAAAGTCACTCACATCCCTCTGATATTTTTTCATCTTGCGCCCTTGTAATTCTTTGTCATATTTATCTGTCTCAACAAAAAATTGGGCATATAATTCCTCATAATGGGCTATACCAACAAAGGTAATGGTGCATTCGTGGCATGCTTGGAAAAAAGATCAGGCAACTGCTTTTCATAATGTTCAACCAACAATTATATAAACATACTAGATGCTGTTGATTGAACTGCTTACCATTTTTTCATAAATTCAACATCCTCAGTGCCCAACCCAGGTTCAACATAAACCGTTAATCCACATGGCACAATTTTAGCCTGTAAATAAGTCTTTAAAAGCTAAACATGCCAAACCAACGAACGTACCTTTTTAGAAATGTCCGGAAGCTGTTTAAATTGTTCCTGCCTATCCAAATGTCCACCAGTTGCCAACTTAGTCCCAGTAGTAATTTTTTAGTAAAACATGAACAATCATCCTTATCCGCCGCTAAATTGTCCATAAACACCTTGAAGTCAGGGCCGACCGCCATATTTTAGCAGAAACTGTAGATACCAACTACAAAGCAAACCTGCTGTCTGGATATCACCTGCTCGCTGATTTGTGTAATAATGCCAAGCCGTTGAAGCCCTAATTAGGCCCCTTCTATCGTATCAGCACTCGCAAACAATAAATATCAGGTACCATCTGGCTGTTCATTACTGGATGCAGCAGTCCGATATTTTTAAGGAACCAGAGATGGATTTTTTGTTGTCCTTATTGCAACTGGTGTTGGAGCACAATGCATTTATGTTTAACAATCAATGGTATCTGCAGATGAAAGGCACAGCGATGGGGGCAACGTTTGCCCCCATTTATGCCAACCTTTTATGGGGTATTTTGAAGCCCAGTATATTTATACTTCAATTCATACTTTTACATCTCAGCTTATTATGTGGCGCAGATACCTTGATGATTGTTTGGTGGTGTGGCAGGGAGACGTAGCTGAGTGGCATAGGTTTATGCAATATTTAAACAATAACAAGTATGGTATCAAGTTTACAGGGAAATTGGACTTGTCTACTATTGATTTCCTGGATGTGAATGTAACTAAGGCTATAGATGGTACTATTATTACCAATCTATATAGAAAGCCTTTTTCCAAGAATTATTTTTTGCATGCCCACAGCTATCAACCTGGCCACACCATCAATAATATTCCTGCAGCCAATTCCAGAGGGTTAGGCGAATATGTTCGGTTGACACCGAATATGAAGAACAGGCTTTAGGCTTAAAAGCACGGTTTCTGGACAGGATATATACCAAGTCGGTGGTAGATAGGGCATATAAACAGTCGAAGACCACTAGTTGGACCAATGTTACGAGATTCCCAAAAGTTGTGACAGCCCAAGTCAGAATGATTTGAGATTTATAGCCACGTATGGTAGTAATACCGTTAAGATCAAAGAAACTATTTCAAAATTTTGGCACATGCTATATTCAAATCCATTTTTTTCAAACATACTTAATGAAAAATGTAATTTTGGTTATCACAAAGGTAAATCTTTGGGACAATATCTTTCTTCATTTAAGAAGGGTCAATACCCATTAAGGGGAGCACCACAGACCTCAGTAGGAAGTACATACTGTGGTTTTTGTAAATATTGCAAGTTAATGTCGAAAACACAGTCTTTTACGTCAGTAAATACTTGGAAAGTTTATGACATTAAGTATTTAATTAAATGTACTAGCACATGGGTGATATATATGGCAATATGCCAATGTGGAGCTTTTTATATTGGACAGACTTCTTGAACTTTGAAGCAAAGGATAGCCCTACATATTAGCGATATTAAATGTAAACGAGCTCAAAGTGCTCTTTATAAGCATATATTAGTCCATAGTATGGCACATTTTGTGTTTGTAGGTATTGATATGGTCAAGACATCAAATATGAATAATACGGTTAGGCATAACATATTAACAACCAAGGAACGCAGATGTATCATAAATTTGGGGGCCCTTTTCAAACCAGGGCTTAATGACCAAAGGTAATTTATTATGTTTTGGCTACCCTTATTAGTATCATTATTATTATTATTAATTTTTATGTATGCAGTTGATAGATGAGCATCTGATATAAAAGTGTATATTTAAGCCATGGTTATATCTTTCTGTATCATTATTATATGAAGTACAGTAGACATGCTTTCACTACTGTGGGGGGTGTTTTTGGGTAATTTGTATATTTTGGAACTTTTAGAGCTCTTGCATTTTTATTAATAACTTTCATATTCTTAATGGTAAAATGTGGGGAGGGACATTTGCACATACATACTGGGTTTGTATGCAAGCAGGTTATATATTTAGCAAATCGGTCATATTGTTTGCATGGGTATGCTGTAAATGTCTCTTTAAATGTGTTTTCTCTAGGCTACTACATAAGCTGAGACTTACTGCTGTTTAAGACACACACTGATGATGCCTTTGTGCGAAATTGGTCTGTGCTGCAGACTGTACCTGGAATAAATTCTTCATTTGCAAACTGGCTGCTTTTGTGTCTTGAGTGCTGGAATATTTTGGTGACTTTTATACTTTTGGCTTTCCGAGCATCAGATGGTATTGTATTGTGCACCGGAGTGGTTTGGTACCTTATATACATACGTATATATATATATATACACACATATATATATATATATATATATATATATATATATACATATACACATATATATACACACACACACGCACACACACACAATGCAAGTTTTGAGAAGGCTACATATAACAGTCTGACTGTAATGTGCTGCTGGCAATGACAAATATGTCTTAGAATCATGGGTGATTATCTTCATCCACAATTCCCAGACCAGGACAGACATGCGATACAACATATGCCATGCAGAAAATGTAATGCTTTGAAGTATTTAGATGAGCTGTTAAACCAAGGCCCTCTCTGTTTGAGTTGGTGGTAGCTCAGTTGGATGTATAAGATCCCATGGCACCTATCAAAAGGAGCAGGGGTTCTTTATTTAAAAAAAATATGTACAATACTGTTTACAAACTTATATATTTACATACTGACAAATTCATAAAGTGTACAAATTTCTATTTCTGTTTGTGTTATACAATTACAGGTATCTTACTTTTCATTATTATGTTTAACTTCTATCTTATTTTGTTTGACCCCCCCCACTTCTTTTACCACAGCCACCATCAATTTTTTTCTTAAAATTACTGCTAGCCTTCATATACCATTAAACATGATTTCATTTAGCCTTTCATTCCAAATGGTCCATACAACATAAAATAGTTTTTTATCTATTTTATTAACATATTCTTTATTTTTATGGCTGCAGTATCCATGCATAAGCATATCCATATTTATTACATTTACCTCCCTTATATTTTCAAATAAATTTTATTTACACAATTTTGCTACCCTTAAACATTGAAAGAAAACATGTTTTGTAGTTTCTGCTTTACCACAATATATATAAACTCTTTCACAGAATTTTTATATGGGATAATTCCCTTTACTGGTAATTTATTAATAACTAATCCCCATAAAATATTGATGTTGCATTTGCTTATTACCATGCTTTTTGTACTTTTAAAGCTTTAACTTTTTACTCGCTAACTTACCCAAGGATTAACATAATAATATTGAATCATGATATTTTTATTCCATACTTTCCTCTCATTTTCTATTTCAGCACTTTTTATTTCCCATGAAATATTTTTTTTCTTGATAACAGCTCATTACCTTCATTCAAACATACTTCTCTTTTGAATTTTCTTAACATATGCCAATGTTGTTTACATTTGCAAACTTACTAACTTTTCATTTGTATCATTTATCCAAAACAAGACTTTACAGAAATTCAAAGAAGCAACATAAACAATTGGGTTTATTAATCCTAAACTTCCATCTTCCTTGTCCATGTATAAGACTCCTCTCATCACTGGATTCAATACTGAACCATATATAAAAGAAAAAATATTTGCAATACTTATTTTTCTGTTTTCCAAAAACAACAAAGCTCCTTTATTTCATCTAACACCCTATTCCACTACTTCTCATTTACATTTTTAGCTCTGAATCTTATTTCTAAACACTTGGATGTCTTTAGTCAGGAATGATACTCCTCCTATCTTTACTATATCACCCAGTCCTTTACTTTTTTCTTTATTTAAAGTCATGCCTATAATATGCAAACATTGATGTATATACCATATAACTTCTTTCAACCAGAATTTATTTTAATCAATATAATATCATCTGCATAGCTAAACATCACTACAGTTTGTATCCCTTCTTAGTAATATAAATAACACCTGTTGTGAAAATTTAATATCTCTGACTGATATATTCATACCCAAGGCAAATAATATACTACTCATACGACATTCTTGACATATGCTATTCTTTACATCTATTTCTTTGCTTAACCAACCATTCACTAAAATTCTCACTATTTTTTATATACAGAACATACATTCTTAATTTTCTTACTAATGTTATACTCTTCCATAATTGTTCACACAAGTTCATACTGTACTGTATAAAAAAGTTTTATTTAGATCATCTATCATAATCTTGGCCTCATCAGTCCTGTTTATAATATCATCCACAATTTCCCTTACTATAAATAGTAATTCCTGACATCTTTTTCCCATAAACTATATATGCTATCTTCCATAATACTTTTCATTTTACTTTCCATTCTCTTTTGAATTATTTTCATAAAAATCTTATAATCTGTATTGTCCAATACTATAGGTGTCCACTTTTCAATTTTACTTTTGTTTTCCTTTTTCCTTACAAATTTAAGTAAACCACTGCATAAATCTTTATATATTAAACCTTTAACCACTCATTCATAACTTTTAAAAAGTATTTTTTCTGCCAATCCACAAAATTCTTATAAAATTGGTATCCTCTTTGATCTGATCCTGAAACTGAAAGTAAATTAACTTGTATAAGTACCTTATCGAATTCATATAAGGAAATCTCATTTTCTAATTTCTTATTTTCTTGTTTTATCAATTTTGCAACATGTCATTCTTTTTTGTACTATCCTGAGATCTTCTTACCTCTCCCCTGTCATCTTTCATTTCTATTATTACACTAGTGTTCTTTAACTATGCTACTCAAATAAGCGGATACCTCTTCTTTTTCACATTGCAAATATCTCTGCTTAAATAATAATTTAATCTTTTCTTGATTCTTTTCATAAATTCTCCACTCTAGCACATAACGTTCTAAATCATTCCTTTCCAAAACTTTTAAAGCATCCATACAAATTGTCTGATAATTTATTTTTTCCACTTTTCTTACATTTGGCTGCCATTCTAAACAACATTTTTATATATTTTTTCAATGTTAGCTACCACTCACATCAGTTTTTATAACACACTCTAGTGAAAATGTGATCTTTCCATAGATACATACTTAGTTTTTTCCCATTTTCATCCCATAATTTCTTATTTATTTTATTCCTTTTCCCAATGTGATATACTTTTTATAGCTTGTATTTCTATCCGTATGACTGAGTGATCTAAAAAGCCTGCTACAAGTGTCTCTCCCTTAGCTATATTTAAACCTTGTGATAATAAAATAATGTATTTTTGTCTTGTATATACCTCAACTATATGTCCACAAATTATTATTCCAAGTCTTTAAATTGCCATATCTTATTTCTTCAAACATTTTGTTAACATTATTTCCTCTCAAATCACAATTAAAATCTCCAGTTAATATTATATTCATATTAATTAATACACAATCCAACATTTTATGAAATAAAATTTCCCTTTCTTTACTTGTAACGTAGACATATAATGCTATAATTCTATATACCTGATTATGCCATCTGAGATCTACAATAGTCAATCTTTTGATCATTGCCAGTGTTATGTTCGATATTTTCACTGACTTCCTACAAAGTACAACTATGTACTTTGTTCTTTTCCTAGGTTTTATATTGTATCCCCTTCCCAAAGTTACTTTGATTTTAATCTCTCTTCTTGTTGCAAAAATCTCACATCTTCCAATATTGTTACGTCAACATCATATTTACTACTTATATTTTTGATCTTTGATACTATTTACAGTTACTGAAAGCATTCTAAAACTGCCATTATTTCTATGTTGTAGTTTATCAGAAATTGTGTAAATTCGAAGTACTCTGCCTCACCATTCAAAGTATTTATCTCATCTATTAGCCATTTCCTTTCTTTTTCTTTTACTCTTACCTTTTTAATTTCTTTTTTCTGACTCTTACTCTTTTGACAATAGAAATTATTTTAACTTTCATTGTTTTCCAATTTATATCTTCCTAACCACTTATTTCAGAGTCTTCTTCTAGATTATCTTCTATTTCATTTTCTCTGTAATCTTATCATTATTGTTACCCTGAGCTTACTTCCCTTCTTCCTCTATATCTTTTATTTGGATGTTTTTTTCTCTTTGTCTACTGTTCTCACTTTTGTTTTCTACTACTTCAGCCTTTTTCTCTAGATTACAATCCATCCATAAATGCCCAGTTCTGTTACATTTATAACATTTCAAGTCACACTTTTTTGCATCATGACCTGTTTCCTCACAAATATAACATTACCTTTTTTCCTTATAACAGTTACTTATCAAATGGTCTTCTTTCCCACAAAAATAAAAAACACATTTAGTTGTTCCCAATATTTTACAATACCTCTGTTACCCTCTACATTCATCATACTAGGGATATGAACATTTTTTTCTTTCTCTATTTTCAGTACAATATGACAGTCTCATCCCCAGTCCATAATCCTCTGTTATCATAGATTTTGATAATGTCCATAACTTCTTCACAAAGTTTGCTTAAATGTTTCTTTTTCAAATTTAGTTCAAAAATGAACATGTATTTTCTTTTTTATTTCTCTGTGCAATGCCCATAAGAATTCCATAGATAACAGTTCTTTTTCTTCCTATACTTCCACAAAAACTTTCCAGCACAGATCGAGTGTAAAAAATGTCTCTTTATAAATAAAAATAAAAGCTCTTATCTCCTGAGCCTTCACTCCCAATGGGATCATTAAATTAGCACAAATGTCATACCTGCCCGTTTCTTTTTCTCCTTTGTTCTGAATGCTCACCATAAATTTCCTTTGATTGTTGGCATTTATTTTCCTCTGTTCATCTCTCATCACCTTCCCTGCAGTTTCTTTAACAGTCTCGCATATGATTTCTCTGTCTGGCAATCTTCTTTCAAATAGCTTCCAATTCCTCTGATTGAATTTTGTCCATAATTTTACACCATGAAACATCTTTTTCCACTCTCTGACTCACTCAACAATTCACCAAAAATATCATCCTGCAACCCTCCCATCGGGAGGGCTGTAATAACACATCCATCGTTGTTTTGAACATTTGCTTCTGATGAAGCAAACAAATTCTACTGAAACAGCTTCAAAGAATATTGTAGAGCTTCAAACACACTGCACCAGTATTTGCCACTGTGCTATCCAACATCTTAGATCTCCTTGATTGCTGTTTTCCCAGCCACCACTGTGCTAAGAATGGAACAAGCACCTCCTAACATGTAGGGGAGGTTCCCCAATGTTCTGGCCAAATTTCAGCTAGCAATATAAATATCACCTTGGACCCCCCCACCAAAAAAAAAAAAAAGAGGCCACTAGCCTAGTGGGAATAGTTCAGTCAACAAATAATAGATAGATAGATAGATAGATAGATAGATAGATAGATAGATAGATAAAATGCATATGATGCATACATTGTCACACAAAGGTAATGAAAGACAGTGCACTGACTGACCATGTTGTGCATCAGACAGTCATACATGCACATGTTAGGGAGTGGTCAGGTTACAGTTATCTGCATAGGTGATGGAGACACACTACCAAGTGACAAAAACAAGAACACTATAACATGAGTAAAGTCAAAAGAGGAGAATCTGGTAGCCACTTACTGTGTTAGCAGGTAGTCAAGAGTTGGGGATCACATCACTCAAGTGGTGGAGTTCAGCTGCTTTGTCATGATCACTGGTGACTTCCAATGTTGTGGCTTGTATTCTCTGGACGTAATGCACTCTGTGGCATGGAAGGCAAATAACTACAGGATTTAGTGCATGCACCCAAATGGGGTGTCCTATGTTGAGAGAATGCAGAGCTTCTCATCTACTATGACCTGGACAAACACTATGAATAGATGTGAAACTGCATGTGCCCTCAGGAGATAGTGAAGGCATACAACTAGAAAAATGTTTAAGAGCAACATGGTATGGTGTTCTAAGGAACTGAGTTTGTGTAGCAATGGCATCTACAACTCTGAGCTGCTGGGTGTGATGCCCACCACTGCTACCAGTATGTAATGGCCACCAATACGTATCATCCTCATGCTGGGCCAATAATCAAGGAGCCTGAATCCTCACCACTGACACTGAAGAGGGATGTGCACTTGGAATACAAATGGATAAACTCAGTATTTTCAGATGCAGATCTCTCTGCATCAAGTACAAGTTCCCTTAAGAGCACACAGGAAACACACTCAGCCCAGGGTCTGGATGTCTCTATATCTGTCTCTCTCCAGGTCCCTAATAAGACTCCCCACTGGTACAGCTGTAGGGTTAGTTTCTCTGCAGAGTGTCCAAGCCAAATTCTTTACCACCCTCTCTGCAAACTCAGTGCTTCATGTCCCCACCCCAAGCATACTCCCTGGCTTGAGCAGTCATGTCATACCAGACCTTTTTTTCTGCTGTTGGGCTCCTGCCTGGTTCTCCTGGGCCAAGCCCATGCACTCCCCAAGACTTGTCCTGAGGTTTAGGACATATGCCACAACAGATTCTTTGTGAGATTCACACTCACCCACTCATCATGAATCAAATCTAGAGGCCACCTCACCCTATGCCCATACAGAAACTCAAAAGGTGAAAAACCTATGGATTCTTAGGGCACCTCTCTACATGCAAACAATAGGTGGGGCAAATATTTGTCCTACTCTCTCTTAAACTGGTCTGCAAATGCCCGTAGCATGGTCTTTACTATAGAGTTTAAACTCTCCACAAGACCAATAGTCTGGGGGAGGTAGGGGTGGTCTTTATAGGTTCATAGGTTAGTACTAGGCCATCAGCCCTAGGGCCTATACAAGCCTAGCCATAACAATTCCCTGGCTATTTCTTCCCACACTATTTACTTCCCTGGACCCCTGTCTAGCAGGGCGACTGACATGATCCCTAGGGTGAATTTCCTTTCTCCCATCCAATCATCAAGGTTCCTTTTGAAGACAGCCAAAGAGGTGCTCTGTTTGACATGTATGGGCAGTCTATTCCAGAGTCTGTGGAGTCTCTGGGTCAGGAACCTATCCCTCCAGCATGTTTTGTTTATTGTGATAACAAGATTTAGATCCCTGGAGCGTGTGGCTCTGAGGGATTGGGATTTTTTTAAGTGTAGCATGTCCAACAGCTTTGAGTTTGACATGGCCTTGTATATTAAGCAGAGATTGCCTCGGAGTAGACGATATGTGACAGAGTATAGCTGGAGTTTTTTAAGGCAGTCAGCATAGGGCATCTGCTTTAGGCCTGTGATTCTTTTAGTGAGGTATTTCTGCGGCCTTTCCAGTTGTTGCAGATGACTTGAGAGGTACATACCAAATGGGGCATTGTATTCTATAATGGGTCTAATGAGGGATGAGTACAGTGGGACAATGACCTCCTTTTTTCTGGATGAAAAGCCCTTAGTGATTAGGTGTGCCACATAGAAGGATTCCTGACTGTTGTAGCGATGTGGTTACTGAAGGTGAGACCACTGTGGACCTGTGTCCCTAAGTCTCTTATCACAGTTTCGGTGTTTAGTGTACTGCCACCTATGTGGTAATTCATGGGTACATGTTTTTTCCCAAAGGGGATAGCTATACATTTCTTGGCAATGAGCTTGAGCCCATAGCTTTGGCACCAAGCATCTGTTTCTGTAAGGCCCTTTTGTAGAGTATCGACATCATTTGTGGATTCAATAATGGCTCCCAGTTTGCAGTCATCTGCGAACTTTGTTAGCCAGAGTCCCTTAGTGTTGGTCTGTACTTCAGAGAAGTAGATGCCAAACAAGAGAGGTTCCAGGACTGAACCCTGAGGTACTCCACTTGTCACTTGTCTGGAGCTGGATATGGAGTCAGCTACTTTTACAGTGTGGGTTCTGTCAGTAAGCCAGTTGGCAACCCATCGAGTGATGTAGGGATTAATGTCCAGCTTAGTAAGTTTATCTATGATTCCAGAGTGAGGGATGGTGTCAAAGGCCTTGGCAAGGTCCAGATAGGCTGTGTATACTGCCTTACCCTCCTTCATGGCTCTGGAGACTGATTTGAAGAAGTCAATCAGGTTCAGGAGACAAGATCGGCCCTTCACAAACCCAAACTGGGTGGGATCCAGTGTTTTAAGGTTGCCAATGTCTTTGTTTATAAGTTCCATTATAATACATTCCATGGCCTTGAATATCAGGCTCGTCAGACTGATGGGGCAGTAGTTCCCGGGATCCAAGGTGGATCCCCCCTGTGGAGTGGGATAACTTTAGCTGTGCGCCACTCAGTGGGCATGAAGCCTGCGGTGAGGGTATGATTAAACATGACACTTAGGTGAGGTGCCAGTTCATTTTGTAGTTCATGTAGTACACAGCCCGGGATGTCATCTGGTCCCATGGATGCTGTATTCTTAGCTTTGGAGAGTGCGTTTTTTACCTGTGTGGCCATTATTACCAGAATTTGGCAATCTTCTGGTATTGAGATGGGCCATTTAGGGGGTGAGAGGGGGGGATGAAGTTGGCACTGAATTGATCTTCCAGGATATTGGCAATATCCTTGGGATCAGTATATTTAATGCCATTCTGTTGTAGCTCAGAGCAGATCTGAGCATTGCCATTTAGATTCTTGACATAGTTATAGAATGCCTTGTGGCTGTCTTTGAAATCTTTGGCAATTTTATTTTCGTAACTAGCTTTGGAGGATTTTATGAGGGATCTCAGCTTCTTACTGAGGCTGGTAAGGGAGTTTTTTTACATTCTGGGATTTTCCTCTTTTCTGCAACAGTTTCTTCCTTTTGTTGTAAAGTTTGTTTATGGCAGTGGACCTCCAGATTGGTTCCTTTTTGGAGGAGAACATCTTGGTTCTATTTGGGATGGCAAGATTCATGCATGAGTGGATGTGCTTGTACAGTGCCTTAGTGTAGGACTCAGCAGTCGAACTTTCAGTTCCCGTCTGCATGGGTGTCATGAAGTTTGTAACTTCTGACCTGAGTAGCATGAAGTTGGCTTCGGAGAAGTTTTTTATGGAGGTTTCCTTACTGGGGGGGTGGGGATGGGATGTGGATGTTAAGGGTGATTAGTTTATGGTCTGATCTGACCAATGAGGGGGTGAACATAGGTGTGGAGCATCGCTTTCCCATGTTGGTAATGACCAGGTCTAGGATATTGGAGCCCCTGGTGGGACTATGGATTAGTTGATCCAGGGCATTGGAATTTATGAATTCCAAGAACCGTTGGGCAAAGGTGTTGGTACAAGAGTAGTTTTCCCAGTTAATGGCAGGGTAGTTTAAATCACCCAGTATTAGGGTGTTTGGTTGTATATTAATATTTTCCAGTATGTTTAGAAAGGTGTAGTGAGAATCTTGGGACATGGTGGGGGATCTGTAGCAAGCTACAATTTGGATTGCAGTCTTACCTAGTGTTAGTTGCACCTGGAGAATTTCAGACGCATTGTGTTGGACAACTAACCTGGTGGCGTGAATATCCTTGGTGAATATGGACACTCCCCCACCTTTATTGTTTCGATCCTGGTTTGGTGGCCGAAAAGTGTGGTAAGAGTTGCAGCCTGGTATTGCGGGGGTGCTCTCTGGAGCCTTGAACCAGGTCTCAGTTACTGCACAGACATCGATGTTCTCCATTTTTAGGAGTGCCTCGACAGAGTGCATTTTGAGGTTTAGACTTCTAGCATTGAGTAGCATTACCTTCAGATTTTGCATGCTTGTACCTGTTACGGTGGTGGTTTTATCCTTTGAACTTTGCCTAAAAAAGGCACTATAGGGGTGGCAAGAGCCTTTGCCAGTAACCTGAATCCCAGGGCCGACAGGTGCAGACCATCTCTAGCAAAGCATCGTGGTCTGTCGATCATGTCGTCCCAGGCAGACAGATACTGGATCCCCTTTGAATGACACCAGACGCTTAGCCAATTGTTGAAGTCAATCATTTTGTCCTTATACTGTGGTATAATTCTGGGTGAAGGCAGGATGCTACTCAGGGCTAGGGTCATACCTGCCTGGGCCACATGATCCAAGAGCTCTTCCATGTCTCTTTTATAGTCCAGGGAGGTACGTCTCAAGTCATTCACTCCAACATGGACAATGACAGAGTCATATTTGTACTTGTTGGTGAGTGACTTGAGTGCACGAGTTATGTGGCGGATCCTGGCACCCGACAGGCAGCTCACTGTAATTTTCTCCTTGTTCAGCCTGGTGAGTGGGACATTAGTGTGCCTGACTATAGAGTCACCTATGACTAAAGTGTTAGGTACATTGTCTTGCCTTAGGGGCTGTTGCTGGGTGGCACACTGGTGTTGTGAGCTATGTGACACTTTGGTTGTGATTGGTGTTTGTGTTTCAGCTTTGGAAGTCCTTGTAGCTTAGGCAGGTTACAGTTAAGGGCCTCCGCATATGTGGATTTAGTGTTGCTATGTGTGGGTGTTGGTGGTGTGAGTTTAGAAGGGCTATGTGTTGCTTGAGGTGTAGTGCAGGTGTTGACCTTCTCCTCTTGACTGTCTAGCACAATCTTGGGTGGAGAGAGCTTTGCTTCCAGTTTGGCTATGTAAGTGCATCTCTAACACGTTGTAGTGTTGGTTGGTAGGAGGAGAGGGTTGTCTGTATACATGAGGCAATTGCTGCATTGCCCCAGTATGCCCAGATTCACCAGGTGTACAGGAGAAATCAACAGAAGCTGACCCTTGGACATGCCTGGTTTGGTGCTTTTTTTTTTGAAAAGTACAGGAGCTGTTTTCCCTCATCTTAGCAAGGTACTTTGCATTTATAGGCTGTTTAGTGCCTATGATTAATTTCTCCTCATTAATAAGGAGAGTTGAGTGCTTGTATCAGTTTAAGGCTTCCTAGTGCTTTCCAGCAGGTATTAGAGCAAGTGCTAGTCACAGGGATGCTTAAAGGTAAGATGACAAAAAATGGTTTATCCTAAACACTGCAGTGTGCACTAGAGAAGTTAGATGTGAAAGTACGTAACTTAAGTTTTACCTGTCTAAAAAGTTAAGTTTTACGTTCTTCACCTCACAGCACTCCCGCAGACAAGCCAGCAGGTCTGACATGAAATTGGCACCTCCATCAGTCAGTATTTCTCTTGGGAAATCTACCCTGCTGAGAATCACTAGCAAAGCATTTGCCACCTTCTCTGCCTCAATGGAGGACAGAGCCACCGCCTCAAGGTATCTAGTAGCATAACCTACCATTAGGACATACTTTCTTCCCTGTGGAACTTAGAGTACTGAGAGGCCCCACAATATCCACAGCTACCCCCTGAAATGGCTCCTCAATCACAGGCAAAGGCATCAAATATTCATCAAGGACACCCACACCTCAAGACTGGTACTGCTCTGCAAATTGTAGCATGTTACAGGCCACATGGCCTTCCTGAAAACGGATAAATGTATCACCAAACACCATCATACTAGGTGACTTCCTACTCAAGCCCAAACACCCTAGCCCAAAAGTTCCTGGAATTCATAAACTCAAATGCCATGGAACAACTAGTCACCATCCCCACAAGAGGAGAAAACATACTTGATCTCATCATCCACAATGTTCAACACGTCCTCATCCCACCCCACCTGAAATAAAAAGACCACAGTAAAGAACTTCTCGAGCCGACTTCACACTTCTAAAGACTAGTGTGGTACAGTACTCAAGCCACTGAATCACTTACAAATGCCTTCTACCAGCACCTGCAGGACTGCATGGATAAGGCAATCCCAAGCAAAACAAAGACTCTGTACCAAAGGCAAGCGTCCAGTCTGGTGGACCCCAGCCATAAACAAACTCTACAACAAAAGGAGGAAGCTACTACAAGATAGAGCAAAATCCTTAAAAGGTAAGACACCCTTGATCACTATAAGTAAAACTAAGAGCTCTCATAAAATCATCCAAAGCAAATTTTGAGAGAAAAAGCTAAAGACTCAAAAGACAATCATAAGGCGAAACCTGGGAGGAAACTCCCAGATATGCTCAGAACTAGTTCAAAATGATGTGAAGATTACTGATCCTACATACTGGCTGACAGGTTCAGTGCAAACTTCTCCCCAAAGGAGAGATATCTTGCAGCCCCCAAACATCTAAACACAGCATCCATGGGACCTGATGGTGTCTGTGGTCCCACCTGCAAAGCCATGGAGAGGATCATAATGGACCTCATAAATAAAGACATAGGAATTTGCAGACTTTGGATCCATCCCAGTTTGGCTTTGTCAAAGGCAGATCATGCCTTCTAAACTTGGTTGACTTTTTGAAACAGTCACCAAAGCCATTGATGAGGGAAAGGCAGTCCATACAGCCTACCTCGATCTCATTAAAAACTCATCAGCTTAAATGTTAACCCATACATCACAAGAACAGAACCCACAGGGTCAGAGTTGCTAAGCAAACACAGGAGGGTTATGGCTGACAAAGTTTGCAGATGACTGCAAACTGGGCCATAGTAGAAACACATCTGACACAGATATCCTTCAGAAGGGTCTCATAGAAATGGATAACTGGTGCCAGAGCCATGGCCTAAAGTTAAATGCCAAAATGCATAGTCATACCCTTGGGAAAAACAAGGTTACCCCTAGCTACCAAATAGGTGGCAATCCACTGAGCACAGAAGAAGTTATCAGGGACCTGGGGACCCAGGTTGATAGTAGTCTGTCATTCGACACCCATGTAGCTAAAGTAGTTAGGAAGACCTTCTACATTGCCCACCTTATCATGAAGGGATTCTCATCTAGATCAAGGGAGGTCATAGTCTCCCTATACTCATCACTCATCAGACCAATGATTGAGTACAATGCCCCATTCGAATGTATCTGACCTGACACTTGCAGCAGCTGGAGAGGCCACAAAGTTCCTCACCAAAAGGATAAAGGGTCTCAAACATCTGTCCTATGCTGCCCGACTGAAAGAACTCCAGCTCTATTCAGTCGCCATACCGCTCAGAGGTGACCCCATGTCAAACCCAGATTTGATGAATATGCTTCACCTCAAAAATCTAGATCCGTCAGAGCCACAAGATTCATCACCCAAAGACTCCCTATGCTGTGGAATAAAATCCCGGTATATGTGAGGCAGAGCAGCCTTGTTCAAGAGAAATCTTGACCAATGGATGGGAGATCGCAGATATACCCCAGGGATTACCTCAGTGTCACTGCTCGACAGAGGCACAGCAAAATAATGGGTATAGTTCCCCATACTAAAGGCAGCTAGCCTAGTATGAACCTATGAACCTATGAAAGGAGCCTTGACCTTGTCTCTTGCCTTGCCTACTTTTTGGCATTGCTCAAAGGTCCTGCATTACCCTATTACATCCCTAGCAATCCCAGGCCAATAAAGGTTCTGCATAATACATCTCTTGGTACGCTTTATGCTCGCATGATCTGCAAAAGGAATGTCATGGGATATGGCTAGAATTGCCAGACAGTAGCCTCTGGGCACTACCAACTGCCGTATTACCTCACCTTCTAGCCCTCCCTCAGGGGTCCACTCTCTGTACAGTAACCCTTTGTTCCAGTATACAGAATCCCTTTTTTCTTGAGAATCAGGTGCTTCCCTAGCTACCTCAGTCAAGCCTTGTAATGTAGGGTCTGACAGCTGAGCCTGTCTCAGCTTTCTCTCTTTGTAACTCTTCACAGCTGTCTTTCCACAGGAAGTCTGGTATCCTCTGACAGAGGTGCCTCACTGTCAACCTGGGTACTACTACTCACCTCTGCCCTTGCAGTCACTCTGTCCAAGGGAACATCATTACCCACCAGCAGCTATGGCTCACCTTCAGTCTCACTGCTACAGGGTAGCTCCCTCCCTAAAGTATCCACATCATCAGTCCTGGCTTCAGGTGTGCAGTTTGTCTGGGTCTCCCCAGGTTACCCGAATCACGTGCCTGTCTCCAAGCCTGACTGCGTGTTACTGCATGCAGACAAGGTACTGCATTACCAAAATCATTCTGTGTCAAGACATCTGCAGGGATATCTTCAAATAACACCTACTTGCTTGCTTCCTTTTCCACCCTCTCAATCAAGGTGAACTCTGGCCAAAGGCATTTGGAATGAGATACCTCCTAAAGCTCTGACTGGAGTGGACTGCCCCCAATCAAGTATTGCTCCTCTTTAACCACTACAGGTTCACAATGGTTATATCAGAAGTTGTCGCTCTTGGCAGTGGCCCGTTTCCCATCCACTAAGATCAGATATAAACTCTGCTGGTAGCCTGGTACCCCTGCTGTCTCCAGACAACTTATCAATGGCATTCTATTATTCCCACTTGCTGGCTTCCCCACCTTTTTTCTCCACCTTGCCTCTGCGGACATCTATATGTGGCATGGCTCCACTGGTTACATTTAAAACTTCTAACCCTCGATCCTGGTTGTGTACCTGAACAAGTGACTTCCCCTGTTACCGGCAGACTTGATTGGAGCAGTTTAGGCTGTCCACCATGGGTTCCCTTGTATCCATGGGCAGCACTGGGGATCCCTTTCCTGTGCAGTGATGCCCTGCTTGCTATGTACAGATATCCTTTTTTCTTCCATCTCATCTGCAAGGGTGCATTCCCTGTCTGCCAAACAGATTCTCATGTCCTCAGACATAGTGCTAAGGGCTTGTTCCCTCACCAAAAGGTCTGCCAGCCCTTGAAAAGTGGTGACCTAACACCCACTCACCCACCTATAGAAAATATGTGCTTAGTTCAGCAATATAATCACATACACTTTCATCTTCCTTGCGTCTATGCTCACAAAACATTGTTCTGTAAGCTTCAGGTGTTAACTTAAAACATTGTGAAAAAAGAGTGCTTCACTTTTTCATAATCTAATCAGTATCAGACAATATAGAAACAGCAGTTACAGCTTTATCATGGAGTAAGGGGGTGAAGAACTGTACCCAGAGCCCTCGGTCAACATTATACTGTTTGCATACTCTTTCAAATATATGAGGAACACTATCAAAACTGTCACCTTCTTGGTACTGTGGAAGAAGTTTACTGAGATTTATTGCTTCTGGGATATGGTTACTCCTTTCCCATTACCTCCATAACCCTGGCGAAGAGTCAGCATTTCCTTTTCATGTTGCTTCTGCCTTTCATTTTCTTCGGCTTCCAAATGTTGTGGTCTCTTTGCTGATTCTACTCCAATCTCCAAACGCTGCAGTCTCTCTGCTGATTCTAATTCTAAATGTTTGGACTCCAGTTCAAGTCTCTAACTACAGACAGATTTTTAAGTCCTCTGAGGAAAAGTTGAACTCTCCTGTTTCAGAGAGCTGCACATCCTCAATGCCAATTTTGTTGTCTTCTTGACTACTGGTCTGTGATGCAGCTGCGATTAAGGCTGAAATAATTTCCTCTTTAATCAGGTTGGCATACACCAGTCCTTTGGCTTAGCACATCTCAGCCAACTGGTTCCTTGTCAGCTTGCCATAATTCTCTGTTGACATCCTTGCCTGCTTCTCCCTGATTAACTAAGCTAACAAAAAGCAAATAAATAAAACTATTGTGATATGAAACTCTGAATGTCTACTGTGTGGCTGCTTGAGAGTACAAACACTTTCTTTAGTGGTCATTGCTTACAGGCTAAAGGAGTTCAATATCCACACTGCTGCTCACCAGTGTGTGAGCATGTGATGATCCCACCACTGTCACCAAATATGTGATGCCCACCACTGCTACCAATTTGTCATAGGTTCATAGGTTCATACTAGGCTATCTGCCCGAGGGCATTTACAAGCAGCCTCTATCGCATTTGTTTGTTACCACACCTTTTAGTATGGGGAACTATACCCATTTTTTTGATGTGCCTCTGTCGGCAGCTGCAGTGTCCCTGGGGTATATCTGATATATCCATCCATCTCCCATCCATTGGTCAACATTTCTCTCGCAAGCAGTGCTGCCTCTCTGCCCACATATACCGGTTTGTGTTCCAGATTTTTGTTGGACCTTTTTCTCTCCTCCATCCTCCCTATCCAGCCGCCAGCGAGGTTTAAGTCTCCCTGAGGTTTGTGGCTCTGACTAGCGGATCTAGATTGGATCTAGATTTTTGAGGTGGAATCTGGTTTTGACATGGCCTTGTATGTTGTGCAAGTGGACTTAGGTCACCTCTGAGCTGAGCAGAATAGTTCGACTGAATAGACAGGGAGTTCTTTCAGCAGCATAGGACCTTTTGGTGAGGAACTTTTGCTTTATTTTTGCAGCTGCCAGCTTTGTGGGGTGTCGTTACATTCTCTCCCAGGGTTTTTGTACTCGGGCATTGGATACATGAGATGAGGGATGAGGGATGAGATCATTGGTCTGATGAGTGATGAGTATGATCTACTATAAGGATAAGGTGGGCAATGTGATAAGTCTTCCTAACTACTTTAGCCGGGTGACTACATACTATCACTATAACTCCCCCTACTATCAACCTGGGTCCCTGTGCTCTTCTTCCTTGCACCCTGCTGGGTGCTTATTGTAACTTTAACCTTCTATTTTTTGCAACTATATTTATGCATTTTTGGCTTTTAACTTTAGGCCATGGCTTCATATCAGTTCAGTTTTTGTGTTTACTTGTCTGAGTATCTGCAGATGTGTTTTTTCTACTATGGCGACAGTTTTGCAGTCATCTGCAAACTTCTGTTTGTCACCTAAGTGTGTTGCTTGTACTTTTGCTTGTAAACCAGGTCATGCTGGGCCAGAGAGAGCCTGCTGTACACCACTTGTGACAGGCTTTGGGACTGACCCAGTGTCAGCAACTCTGTGTCAGCCACTCTGACCCTGACAGTTCTGTCACACTCCCATCTTGTGATGTACCTTGTGGGTTCTGTCCTGCATTTCATTTTGTGAGATAGTGGGGAGTGATGGGTGTACATCAAGGCCTTAAGAGGAGAGGCTTATACTGTGCGGGTCCCTCATCAATGGCTTTGGCCAGTCAAAACCGGTGCCGTCAACCAAGTTTAGAAGTCAGTCAATTTGCTCCAACCAAATTTGGATCCAAAACAAAGTCTGCAAAAAATCTTAAACTTTATTGATGTGGTTTCTGATATGGATCCATCCATGGCTTTATAAGATAAGGCTTGTAATGGGCTGTAATTTCCAGGGATTGAGTGTAGTTTCAGATAAGGCTGGTCAAGCTAATGGTGCGGTGTGCTTCCCAGGGTGGTAGAGGTAAGATGTAAGACTATGATTAAACAGCTGTCCTAGCTGTGGGTGTGGGTCGCTGAGTTCAGAGAGCACACAGGCTGTGGTTGTCCCATCAGTGGATGCTGTGTTTTTGCTTTGGAGAGGAGCACACTCACTTGGACACATTGGTTGGAGGGCTGGCTGTGTTTTTGCTTTTTGGTATAGATATCTCTGAGGGAGGGGGGGAATGTTTTGGCGCACCTGTCAGCGGTATAGATATCTCTGTCTGTTTTGGGGAGGGGTTTGCATTGAACTGAACCTGTCAGCCAGTATGTTGGCAATGTCTGTTCTTCTAACAATCTTCACAAGATTTTGTTATGATTGTCTTTTTTTGCTTTAGCTTTTTCTCAAAATTTCTTTTTGCTGATGATGATTAGAGGATTTTTTTTTTTTTTATCTTTTGATCAATTTTGTCTTTGGCTTTAGGATTTTTTTCTATCTTGTAGTAGCTTGTCCTTTGTTGTGATTAGTGATTTAGGGCTACTTTTACCTTTTTTGCTCCTTGCCTTGAGTACTTTTGTCTTTGTTTTGCTTGGGATTGCCATTCCATTATACCTGTGCTGGTAGAAGGCATTGCTTTGTTTGACTTCTTCTGAGTTGAGTTTTGTTGTTTGGGATTGGCCTTAAAGGAGACCACACTCCAGACTTTGCTAAGTAAGTGTTGTTTGGCTTTCCTTCTTTTCTTTTTTTACTTCAGGGGGGTGGGGGGGGGACTCCAGATGATTTTCACTAGTGATGGAGATTAGTTTGTGAGTTCTTACTGTGGTCTTTTGGGTCAAGGTGGGGGTGGGATGAGGATGAGATGAGTGTGGATGATAGATCTGATCTCACCAGTGAGAGGGTGATCGTGGTTGAGCATTGTGCTGAACATGTTGCTGATGAGGTGATTTTTTGTGGTTTTTTGTTTTGTGTTGTGTGTTGTTAGTGGGTTGCTAGTATTTAAGTGTGGTTAGAGTTTTCAGATGGTGTTGGGTCTGAGTTTGTGTTTGTGGTGGTGGCCTGGGATTTTAGAGGCCCTGTAGTGAGTTTGTGAGGTGGCCTGTATGATGCTGTTATTTTATCAGGCATTGCTCTAGGGTTTCTGCACAGGTGGGGCTCCGGTTTGTGAGGTGGCCTGTAACATGCTACAATTTGCAGAGCAGTCTTGCTTCTAGGTATCTTGCTGGATCTTGATATTGTCCATGTGGTGGGCGGGCATGATGAGCGGTGCCCCTGTCACAGCTGTGCTTGGGTTGTTTAGATGTGGGTGCTATTTATCCTGATTTCGCACACTGATGAGGGCCTCGAACGATCAGGAGATGGGCATTGCTGAGAGTTTTTAGTGCCTTGATTTGGCTTTAGAGTACAGTTTTTTTTTCTTTTTGTTCTAGTGTTCTAGGTTGGCCTGGGTTTGGTTGCCAAGAAAGGCACTATGGGGTGGCAAGCCATTTGCCGGAGTCTTTTCTGAGGGTTTGAAGTTTGTGGTTCCAGGCACTTAGGCTTGCTGTGCAGGTCCTTGCATGTATCCCAGGCACACCAGGACAGTGATTCCCCGGCCAATGACAGTGGCGTTGGGTGCAAGGTCTAAATTGCATCATCTCTGGGCTTGGGCAGCTGGTGAAGGTAGGATACTGCTCAAGGTCCTCAAATTCCAGATTTTGACCTGCCTGGGCTAGATAAGCAGAGTGCTCATCTGGCTCATCCATGTCTGGGTTGGGAAAGTGCGATCTCAGTGAAGGTACCTGACTGCTCAGAATCATTGGTATACTCTGTCGCCTGACAGTAGTCTGAGTGAGTCTTTCTGTTATGTGGTGCATCGCTGCGGAGACACCACAGCCATCTTACAGTGTGAGTTCAGTTAGTGTACGTGAGTCTGTCTGTGCCAGTGTGACTGGTATATGCAATGATGGCTGTGTCTGTCATGTGTGTGAGGCCTATGTGGCTGGGCTGTTCTCTCACCACTATCTGTTGCAATATGTCGTACTCACACTGAGCCAGTAATGAAGGAACCTGAATCCTCAACACTGACACTAGAGAGGGACGTGCACTTGGAATACAAACTGATACAATCAGTATTTCCAGATGCAGACCTCTTTGCATCAAGTGCAATTTCCCTGCACACAGGGAACACACACAGCCTGGGATTTGGGTGTCTCTGTATCTATCTCCCTCCAGATCCCCAATAAGACTCCCCACTAGCACAGCTGTAGGGTTAGGTCCTCAGCCAATTGTCCAAGCCAAGCCCTCCAGCATCCTCTCTGTAAATCTAGTGCTTCCTGTCCCTGCCCAAAGTAGCTGGCACACACTGTTTAAGATTTCAATTTCACAAACCCACACACACACAGCTGGGAGGCTGACACAAATTTCCCGCACTATCAACTTTGCCCAGACTAGAAGGTTGTTATCAGTGCCATCAGTCTGTTACTATAAGGCTCTTAGCAAAAGAGTGTCCAATTATACTGTGTAATATTAGTACTAATGCAAATGGTAATAGTCCAACAGGATGGCTAGGACTTCTGAAGTGGCCCACACAGTGTCACCAAATAAACAGAAGTACTTTCAAAGGCTAGATACTTTCTAAAAAGACCAGCTACAATAAAAGTTTTAAATATATTTAATAATAAATAGTAAAAGAGCATGAAAATTCTGAATATATATATTCATAATGAACCACAGAGTTCAAATCACAATACTGAAATTAACATTGATGGACAGACTCTAACAAATAAAGAAAAACACTCTTTAAACTAAGCTTCACTATATTCTTGACTGAATCTACAATAATTACTGTTCTCTAGTTAAGTTACTTACTATAGCAAGGTGAGATGATGTGGGTGAGGGTCTTTCTAATCAGGCTTCCCAAACAAAATACTCAATACACTGAGATTTCTCCTTGTAATATCTAAAATATAATTTCCAAGATGATTGGCAGAATGACTTCATCTGGTCACCTGACTCTAGGTTCTCACAGTATTCCCATTTAAAGCTGAGACAAGAATTTAGCACAGACAACCACAATACACATCCAAATATTTATGGTACTGCCTGGGGCCTCCCATCTTTTCACTGAGCTAATAAGTGAGGCTTTTTTTTGCAGGTGGCAAGTCCCTCATACATTCCATGTGGGGGAACACCCTCCACATCCCCAAATATACTTTCTCTAAGGTCAAACAGTGAAGCAAACAAGAATTCTATTGTTAGCAAAGGTAGTTTCCCCCAAATTTCCATGATCACTCTGCACTCACTGAAAGTGTATCTTCATGCTACAACAGGAATGGCCTCCCTATATCCATAGAATTCCACAATGTATTTGACACACCACGGCTGAAATAATAAAATAACTTTAATAAAAATAATAAAATGTATATGGTGAACGCTTTTGCAGTTCAATACTGCTTCTTCAGACCAGTAAAATTACAAAAGTGTAACACACCTGCTTTTAAAATCAGAAACAACTAATCAGCTACAAATAATCAAATGAGGAAAATCATTCTCATCCAATCAAAACTCTCAAAAAGTGCACAAATGAATCTACAGATGTGAGCCACATAGCCAATCAAAATCATTAGCTATGTGCACAAATCACAGTTCAAGATGAGCCATAATGGCCAATCAACCTAAAGCAGGAAGTGTTGCTTTTATTCACAGTAAGCTAACCAATCAAATAACTATCTACACAAATGAAAATACAAATCTAGGCTGTGACAGCCAATCAAATACAACAGGAAGAAATGCTTCATACATAACCTATAATCTTGAAGCTAAACAAATAGTAAACTTAGGGTCTCAAAATGTGATTCTTTAGTACAGGTTTGACAGATAAAGCTTCATTTAAACCAGGAAAGCTGTCAGCATTTAGACACATGATCCATTTAAATTTAGCACACTCAGTTTTATTCCTTATACCACCAACCCTCAAATTTAAGTGAACAACGTCTAAAACTAAAAATTTAAAAATACTATCAGCCCTATAATCGTTCACATGCCTCGTCAAAGGGTTCTTGCTACAACCTTTATGTATATTAATGTGTTCTAAAATTCTGTTTTTAAAGGGGTGATTCGCCTTCCCTACATAAAAGCATTCACAAGTCTGACACTTTGCATAGTAAACAACAATCATCATCCTACAGTCAGTATAAAAATTAAAAAAAAAAAAAAAAAACTTATAACTCTTTGGTGTATGTAGAAAAGAACTACCAACCCAAATGTGGCTACATGCACTGCAAGATCTACAAAGAAGCATGCCTTCACAAACAGATTGGGCTACTTCAGAGTCAAAATGCCTATAGTACAGTTGCTATTTCAATGAAACATTGCTGCGAAAAGAAAATTTAGGCACAGGACCCAAAAGTTCTTTCAGTGTCGTATCAGTCATTAAGATGGGCCAGTTCTTCTTTATGTCACAAACTGTCCCTAATAGAGCGCTGATAAGTATATTTTTTGGTTTAACTTTTCAGAGTTCGCTGATAAGTATATTTTTTGGTTTAACTTTTCAGAGTTCTACACTGTATTTTTTTTGGTTTAACTTTTCAGAGTTCTACACGGTCTTCATTCTTGCTTCATTTTTGCTTGACTGAATTATTTATATATATATGCTGGCATTGTTTTCTATCTGTTCTGAAACTGGTTTTCTCCCTCCCACTCATCTTATTCCTGTGATGTTGTTACAGTTGGTGGCTTTGCAGTTGCCTGCCCCTACTGTAAATTTGATCTGGGGCACTCCTCCCAGTCTAGTGTTCATTCTACCTAATAAAGAGAGAACATTTGAGAAGGCCAACCCACTTAGGTTCTTATCCTTGAATTAGCTTGTTCTCCTCCTTCCTCCCTTTGCACTTTACTAACCAATAAAAAAAAATCTCCTTGTGTTCTGCCTGAATGTGCTTCTCAGCTGATAAGTATATTTTTTGGCACTTTTAACTGTTCAGAGTTGAATAAAACAACAAGTGAATTTAGTTCAGAATATATTTTGAATAAATTGCATTTATTTAAACTGTATTTGCTTTAATACCGCTACACACTCAGGTGTGCTAGCTTGCACTGCACTTGAATTGTTTTTAGTGCTGTTTTAGCTACTTTCTGAAAAAAAAATAAATACAATTCTAAGCTTGTTTCATGCCTTGGCTGCAAATAGTCTAGTCCAGATACAGATTTGCTGTATCCATGACTGTTGGTAAGCTTCTGAGCCTCCCAAGCCTTTCTGTGTTGGAGAGAAGCCTTCGAGCTTAGTTTAGCACTTTACTAGACTTCTTGTAGCAATTATTGTAGCACATAAAAGTGCTACCAGCACTAAACGTTCTACAAGGAAACAGCTGCAGTACTTATTACTGCCCACCCCTCCAAGCATGTCTAAAGGTCAGTTACCTGTGCTTTCTCCTATTAACCTGATGAACTTGGGCATCCTGAGGTAATGTAGCAACTGCCTCATGTACACTGACAACCCTCTCCTCCTTACCTCCCAACTCTCAGAATTGCGAGAGATGCACTTGTATATCAAAATTGGAAGCCACGCACTCTCCAGCCAAGACCAGAATAGCTGGTCAAGAGGAGAAGGTCAGCACTTGCACCACAGCACATGGAACACATAGCCCTCCAGAACACACACCAGCACTGCCTTCACATAAAAACACAAACCACAGCTTCACCTTTGCGGAGGCTCTCAATAAAAATCTACCTAAACAGCAAAGAACTTCAAGGCAGAAACACACTCAACCACCACAACACAACACTAATCACAAGACACATAACTCTCCTAAACAGTGTGCCACTCAACCAAAGCTCCTAAGGCAAAACAGCATGACCAACACACTAGTCATAGGTGACTCGATAGTGGGGCACACTGATGTCCCACTCACTAGGTTGAATAAGGAGAAAGGAACAGTCAGCTGCCTGTCAGGCACCAGGATCCACCACATAATGCACGCACTCATGTCCCTCAACAACAGGTACGAATATGACCCTGTTATTGTACATGTGAGCGTGAATGAACTGAGATGTACCCTCCTGGACTACATGAAAAGAGACATGGAGGAGCTCGCAGATTATGTAGCCTAGGTGAGTATGACCCTAGCCCTGAGCAGCATCCTACCATCAGCCAGAATGATACCACAGTACAAGAAGAAAATGATTGATTTCAACAATTGGCTATGTTTATGGTGTCATTCTAAGGAGATCCAGTATCTGCCTGGGATGACATGACTGACGGACCTCGATGCTTTGCCAGAGATGGCCTGCATCTGTCACCCCTGGGCTTCCGGATACTGGCCAAGGCTCTTGTCACCCCTATAGTGCCTTTTTTTAGGTGGTGTTCCAAAGACTAAATTACCACTGTAACAGCTACAAACAAATGCAATCTGAGGGTCATGCTGCTCAACACTAGAAGTCTAAATCTCAAAATGCACTTGCTCGAAGCACTCCCTAAAATGGAGAACATCGACATTTGTGCTGTAACAGAGGCCTGGTTCAAGGCGGTAGAAAGCATCCCTGCACTATCAGGCTATAAAACTCATTCCACACCTTTCAGCCCCAGAACTTGGACCGAAGCTCCAAAGGCGGTGGCGTTTCCATATTCATAAAGGGTACGCACACCTCCAGGCTGATAGCCCAACATAACGCATCTGAGATACTTCAGGATCAGCTAACAGTGGGTAAGACAGCAATTCGGGTCGTTGCCTGCTACAGGTCCCCAACCATGTCCAAAGACTCACACTCCACATTCCTAAGCACCCTGGAGAATATTAGGGTCCAACCTAACACTCTCATACTGGTGATTTCAACTACCCCTCCATTAACTGGGAAAACTACTCATGTACCAGTACACCTGCCCGACGCTTCCTAGAATTCATTAATTCCAATGCCCTGGACCAGTTCGTTCTTACCTCCACAAGAGGTAGCAACATCCTTAACCTGGTCATTACTAACATGGGCGACCGTTGCTCTACACCAAATAGTCAACTCCTCCCTGGTTAGATCCGACCACAAACTAATCATCTTGGAAATCCACATCCCTCCTCCCCGACAAAGGTAACTACCATGAAAAACTTCTCCAAAGCTAACTTTGGGCTCCTAAAAACAGAGGTGGCTAACTTCACGGCATGCATGCAAATGGAGAATAGTTGCATGACTGCCAAATCATACACCAATGCACTGTACAAACTTGTACACAAATGCATGGATCTCGCCATACCCA
Source organism: Protopterus annectens (assembly GCF_019279795.1). NCBI lineage: Eukaryota > Metazoa > Chordata > Ceratodontiformes > Protopteridae > Protopterus > Protopterus annectens. The sequence continues at coordinate 573,767,707 of NC_056751.1, read as the reverse complement.
ACAGAACCAAGATGCTCTCCTCAAAAAAAGGAAGCCAATCTGGTGGTCCCCTGCCATAAACAAACTATACAACAGAAGGAGGAAACTGATGTGGAATAAGGTGAAGTCCCAAGACTGGAAAAACTCCCTCATTAGCCTCAACAAAAGGTTGAGATCACTCATCAAATCCTCTAAAGCTAGCTATGAAAACAAAATTGCAGCAGATAGTAGAAACAACCACAAGGCCTTCTATAGTTATGTAAAGAATCTCCATGGCAACACCCAGATTTGCTCTGAGCTACTGCACAATGGTACCTCTTATACCAGGCCAACAGATATTGCCAATATACTGGCCGACAGATTCAGTGTCAACTTCACCGCTCTCAACTCCCCAAAGGACCAATCACAATACCAGCAGATTGCCAGGCCCTCAGTATTACTGCTGCACAGGTTAAAACAGCACTGTCCAAGGCCAAGAATACAGCTTCTATGAGACCTGACAATATCCCTGGCTGTGTTCTACATGAACTACAGAGTGAACTGGCACCTTACCTGTGTACTCTGTTCTATCACAGCCTCACCTCAGGTATTGTCCCTACCGAATGGCGCACTGCGTCCCTCTCCACAAAGCCTGACAAGTCTGATATGCAAGGCTATGGAACGCATCATCATGGACATAATAAACAAGGATATAGGGAATCTCCAAACTCTGGATCCTACACAGTTTGGTTTTGTAAAGGATAGATCATGCCTGCCTGCTGAACTTGGTCGACTTCTTTGAGTCAATCACCAGAGCTGTGGATGAAGGCAAGGTGGTTCATACAGCCTACCTTGATCTGGCCAAGGCCTTTGATACCGTTCCCCACTCAGGAATCATAAAAAAAATCATAGAAAAACTCACTAAACTGGGCATCAACCCCTACATCACTAGGTGGGTTGCAATCTGGCTCACAGATAGAGCCCACAGTGTGAAAGTAGCGGACTCCAAGTCAGACTGCTGACCAGTTATCTGTGGAGTTGCACAGGGTTCGGTCCTGCGTCCTCTCCTGTTTGGTATCTACTTCTCTGAAGTCCAGGCCAACACAAAGGGAGTCTGGCTGACAAAGTTTGCAGGCAATTGCAAGTTGGGAGCTATTATTAACTCCCCAAGTGATGCTGACATCCTAAAGAAAGGCCTCACTGAGACAGACGACTGGTGTCAGAACCATGGCCTTAAGCTCAATGCCAAAAAATGTGTCGTCATCCCCCTTGGGAAAAACCTGGCTCCCTTGAATTACCACATCGATGGTAGTCCACTGAACACAGTAGGAGTTATAAGAGATCTGGGAACACAGGTTGACAGCAACCTCTCTTTTGACCACCACATTGCCACCGTCTCCTTCTACTCTTCCCTCATTAGGCCAATCATCGAGTACAATACCCCATTTGGCATGTACCTCTCTAGACACCTGCAACAACTGGAGAGGCTGCAAAAGTACCTCACAAAGAGGATCCTAGGCCTTAAACACTTGTCCTATATGAACAGACTCAAAAAACTCCAACTATTCTCTGTCTCATATTGCCCACTTAGAAGTGATCTCTGCTTGACTTACAAAGCCATGTCTGACCCAGCTATGTTAGAAATGCTACATCTAAAGAAATCCCAATCTCTCCACACCACACCACATGCTCCAGAGACCTCAACCTCAGTACAACAATCAATAGAACATGCTGGAGGGACAGGTTCATAACCCAGAGACTGCCTGTGCTATGGAATAGACTTTCCATACACGTCAAGCAGAGCACCTCACTGTCCCTCTTCAAGAGAAATCGTGATGAGTGGATGGGAAATAGAAAAGTCACCCTGGGGATCACTCCAGTGGCTCTACTCAACAGAGGTACTCGGACTAAGGTCGGGTGCCACGATGCCAGGGTAATCCTATGGGCTAGGCTTCTAAAGGCTCCAGGGCCATTAGCCTAGTACACACCTATGAACCTATGAACTGATAGAATACATTAACACTATTTTAGGGCCAGGAGCAGCATGTTCATTCTGCATATTATTAATATGATGACCACGAAAAAGGGGTAGCAACAGTTTTTGTCATAGAGCGAACTTCCTCCATGGTTTCATATACTTCATTACTAGAGTAGCCATGAGTAACAAACTCAGCTGCAGCCATTCTCAATGCTTTAGCTGCATGGCTACTGTCATTGTGTAGCCTAGATATTCTAAGTAGCTGCCCCTTGACCACATTCTTAGTTACATGTTGAGGATGCATATTAGTTCTTCCTTGGATATTATTCTTCCTACAAGGTTTCCTATACATTTTTGTGGAAACATTACCTAAAGCACCTCTTCTGACCGTAACATCCAAAAAATAAACAGAGTCCTCTGAAAATTAAGTGAAAATGTAAAAAAGTAGTAGTAGAATGCAGATAGTCCATAAAAGGCATAAGATTCTCAGAATTTCCATTCCATAAAAGAAAGACGTCATCTACAAAACATCTGTAATAACTTATATTATGAACATATGGATTATTGGCATAGATAGTCACATTCCCACTGTGCCAAAACTAAACTGGCATAAGAACTGGCATATGCAGTACCCACTGCCATGCCAACACATTGTAAATAAAAGTCTTGCTCAAACACAAAGGCATTGTTCTTCAAAATCAACTCCAATAACATACTGATCAATAATATTTTATCCAAAGACAAATTACTGCAGGTGGAAAGAAAACTTCTAACATTCTCAATGCCTAAATCATTAGGTATCACCATAAAGAGAGAGGCAATGTTCAAGGTTGCAAACAAGCCATCTTTCACTTCTAATTCTTTGTACCAAGCATAGAGATCTGAAAGGAACTAGGAATGTTGTCCAATATCGGTAAAATGTAACCAGCGGAGATGTGGAAAAAGAAGAAAACTAGCCACTCGACCAACGATTCACAATATTTAATCCAACAAGTGTAATCCAACAAGTGTTAAGCGCTTTCAACTGTTACAAACAGTCATCAGAACACTTAATACAACATAAAATCAGTATATATACTCTCATGACATCATAAAATCAAAAAGCCCGCCAAAACTCTAAAAGATACAGTGCACATTTATCATGGTCAAAAATTATATCTATGTATATGTAAAACTTCATATGTAATGCTGATATATAAAAATAAATATAAATATAAATATACTATTACAGAAATAATGCTATTATACTATAATAATATTAATCTAAAGCTAAAAAAGGCTTAATACTGCTGTAATCATTTATGCCAGGAGTTCTGGTAGCATCAGTATAAATCTGCCATTTACTTTCAAGTAAAGCTAATACCATTTTCCAATTACCTCCACTAGGTGAACATATAACCTGATCAATAATAGCGAATAAAAACTTATGTTCGCTGCCTTTATCTAAAATATGTCTTGATAAGGCATTATTACTATCCTGCTTCTGAATTCTATAATAATGTTCATATATACGTTTTTTAAAATTACGCTCTGTTTTTCCTATATAATAGGCAGAGCAAGATGTGCATGTTGCAAGATATACCACTTGCTTGGTATTGCAATTCCCATTCCTACACTTGATAATAGTATGATTTATATCTTGAAGTTGGATACTAGTGGCTTCATTAATATATCTACACTGATTACAAAAGCCACACTTACTAGTGCCCTTGTTTAGGTCTGTATGTTGTCTATTGGTATCTGTTTTTTCTAATAACTTCTTCAAATTCAGAGCCATCTTATATACACATCTGGGAAAAGGATCCCAATGTTGCCCCATGTTGTGATCAATAAATACATCCCAGTGTCTCTGCAAGATCTCTTTAATAGCATGTACAAAGGGTGTGTAAGTCAATGCACAAACCCTACAAGATGGTATCTGATCATATGAATCTTGTGCAGTCCTAATATCAGAGCCACTCTGGTCGGATTGCCCCAGTAATGGGCTGTATTTATGTCCCCATTCCTTTAGAACATACTGAGTAATATCCTTGAGCATATATTCCGGATATCCACGCTTTTGAAAAAGCTTATAAATAGTGAATATTTCTACCTCTAACATCTCTAGTGTAGAAGTCATCCGGGCTGCTCTTATGCATTGGCCTTTAACCACATTCCGAAATATATGTGGTGGGTGATTACTAGTGTAATGGATGTAATCATTTGAGAATGTGGGTTTCCGATAAATTCTGGTAGCAAATCCATCATCTACATGACTAACCATAACATCTAAGTAGGATATTTGTTGGGTATTAAAGTCATGGGTGAACTTTAAAAATTCTGTAGACTCATTCAGGAAAGTCATAAACTCACCAATCTTGTCCGTAGGTGCCTTCCATAATATAAAGAGATTGTCCAAATATCTCACATAGAACTCTATGTCTGCATAATATTTGCTTGTAAACAAATGCTCTAATTCCCATGACAACATCACTAAGTTCGCAAAAATGGGTGCGCATGACGCACCCATTGCGACACCTTGTGTTTGCCTGAAATATTCCCCCTGAAAGGCAATATAATTATGATCTAAAACTAATGACATCATGTCACAAATTAAACATATTTTGTCCCAACTGTAGCCTGAAAATAGTCTTAAGCTGTTGGCAAAATATTCTAGCCCCATTTCCTTAGGAATACATGAAAACAAATCGACGACATCGATTGTCAAAAAAGTTAAATTGGCACTCCACTTATCTTTGGTGAGTTTTCTTAAAAAATCCCATGAATCTTTGACAAGATGTGGGATCTCATTGTATATATGTTTTAACCATCTGTCGATCAAAACACCTATATTAAATGTTTTATAATGAGAACCTGACACAATAGGTCTAAATGGTGGCTGTTCTATTGATTTATGAATCTTGGGTATACCCACCATTTTTGCCAAAATCGGATAATCTTGTTTTAAAAAAGAATAAATCTCATTAGTATTCTACTGTCTATAAGGTATTCTTCCAGGGCCAAATCTATTCTTTTGTATCCGATATTGCTCTGATTGATAGATACACTTTCATAATTGCCAGAACCATGTAAAATATTATGAAGTTGTGTGTTGTACTCATGAGTATGAAAAACAACAACCCCACCACCCTTGTCGGGCTTCATGATTCGAATGTCCTTATTTCGTATAAATTTGTTAAGACAACATCTTTCTTCAGATGTTAAATTGTCAACTGATGTAGCACCATGATGTTTCTTATTATGATAATGTAACCAATATATGTCCTTACAAACCAAATATTCATAGTTCTTAACTTGTGGATGGGAATTCGGAATGTATGTTCTTTTGTGTTTAAATTCTGTACTGCCCACCTGATAATTGTGAGTATCACCTTTATCAAATTGTACAGCGAGATTTAGCCTCCTACAGAATAATTTAACTTCCTTGATATTATCCACTAAGTTGTTGTCAGTGGTGGGGATGTATTTCATCCCCTTACTCATGAGATTAAAGAAAGCCATATCTATTTCTGTATCTGTGTAATTATAGACATTGAATCCGTTATATGTAGTCTGGATACTTTGATGCTGTAATGTACAACTATTGGCTGGATTAATCGAACTCATAACTTCTACCCCTCCCTGTGGGCTAACATATCCCTTGGTATCCGGAAGAGAAAGTCTATCCTTATTCATCTCTTCTGTTTGTTCCACTGGGGACGTGTATTTCGGGCTGGAAAATACCGTCCGCCCTGAAAATTTTCATCCCTGTATGAACCATTACGCTGTTGCCTGAAATCATTGTCATGTTGTTTGACTTCTTGGGTCCTATTTGATGGCCAAATATAAGCTCAATTGAACTTATATAATTCCAAATCCCGCAACATTTTCCTATTTTTCCTATCATATATAATCTGAGCCTTATTATCAGCTATGGAAAACTGCTTGATGTATAGATCCTTCCACATATCAAAATCAATATGTTTCACTATGTTGTTGTTCATACATTCTAATTCACTAGCAAGAGTAATGAGTTTCTCATCATAATGCTTGATTAATAATCTAATATATGCAAAACCAAAACTGTCAAATAATTCATTGAATTCTTTCATAATCTCAGTACAATAAGCCACACCCAAGGGTAGCTTAAAAAACCTACGTCCTTTGGGTACAATATTAGATTGCAAACATTTGGATAAATACGCTGTATCAATTTTAGTATTTTTAAATGATATCAGTTTTTTGCCAAAGTCATAAATTGAATCTTTTAACGAAGAGGTGATCTGTACAGAAGACTTAGATTTTAAAAATTGACCCTTTTCAGCGTCACTGAAATCATAACAGTCACCCAAAAACTGTTCGATAAGACATTCCTCATGCCCATTATGCACAATACGCTTATTATATTCATGTGATACATGTTCACTTCGTATATATTTATCTTGTTTAGAACTAGATACCTCATGAAAAACAGTATCTTTGGAAACAGTACCTCTTAAAACTGGAATCTTACGATTGTTATTAGCATATGTCTTAATCTGGGAAATAACCTTAGGGCGTGCGCCAGTTCGTTCAGCTTCTTTGCGTAATTTACCAAAGCTCAAATCAAAAGTACAATCCTGTACAGGTGAGCTGTTGACTTGCTCATTTCGAGATTGTATCTCCAAAATAGGTGGAGAGGGAAAACAGTCAGAATGTACGCCAAGCGGTTCATTATGTAAGTCAATGGCACTGACTTGCCTTCTCTCCGTTTGTTTAAGTAAAGCTGGAAAATCTCTATCAGGTGTGGCAAGCCCAACACCGGAAGATGATCTGAAAACCGGAACTGGAGTATCTTTAGCATCTGGTATGACAGATACTGGATCTGTGTCGATAACACAAGGAGATCGATCTTTACTGATAGTCACTAACCTAGTGACCAATATAAGTAACTGATGCACTTCTTTTTGCAAGGCCGTGACATCGGCACGTAAAATACCCAAATCATCAGGGTTTCGTGGTGAAACAACTCCATCGTTGGACAATGAAGTCAGCTGGATATCTTCAGGTTCTGCCATCTCATAGAACAACAAAAGCACCAACTCAAGCGCACAACGACAATGTAACCAGCGGAGATGTGGAAAAAGAAGAAAACTAGCCACTCGACCAACGATTCACAATATTTAATCCAACAAGTGTAATCCAACAAGTGTTAAGCGCTTTCAACTGTTACAAACAGTCTTCATCAGAACACTTAATACAACATAAAATCAGTATATATACTCTCATGACATCATAAAATCAAAAAGCCCGCCAAAACTCTAAAAGATACAGTGCACATTTATCATGGTCAAAAATTATATCTATGTATATGTAAAACTTCATATGTAATGCTGATATATAAAAATAAATATAAATGTAAATATATTATTACAGAAATAATGCTATTATACTATAACAATATTAATCTAAAGCTAAAAAAGGCTTAATACTGATGTAATCATTTATGCCAGGAGTTCTGGTAGCATCAGTATAAATCTGCTATTTACTATCAAGTAAAGCTAATAACATTTTCCAATTACCTCCACTAGGTGAACATATTAATAAGATCAATATTATTATAGTATAACAGCATTATTTCTGTAATAGTATATTTACATTTATATTTATTTTTATATATCAGCATTACATATGAAGTTTTACATATACATAGATATAATTTTTGACCATGATAAATGTGCTACATCAGTTGACAATTTAACATCTGATGAAAGATGTTGTCTTAACAAATTTATACGAAATAAGGACATTTGAATCATGAAGCCCGACAAGGGTGGTGGGGTTGTTGTTTTTCATACTCATGAGTACAACACACAACTTCATAATATTTTACATGGTTCTGGCAATTATGAAAGTGTATCTATCAATCAGAGCAATATCGGATACAAAAGAATAGATTTGGCCCTGGAAGAATACCTTATAGACAGTAGAATTACTAATGAGATTTATTCTTTTTTAAAACAAGATTATCCGATTTTGGCAAAAATGGTGGGTATACCCAAGATTCATAAATCAATAGAACAGCCACCATTTAGACCTATTGTGTCAGGTTCTCATTATAAAACATTTAATATAGGTGTTTTGATCGACAGATGGTTAAAACATATATACAATGAGATCCCACATCTTGTCAAGGATTCATGGGATTTTTTAAGAAAACTCACCAAAGATAAGTGGAGTGCCAATTTAACTTTTTTGACAATCGATGTCGTCGATTTGTTTTCATGTATTCCTAAGGAAATAGGGCTAGAATATTTTGCCAACAGCTTAAGACTATTTTCAGGCTACAATTGGGACAAAATATGTTTAATTTGTGACATGATGTCATTAGTTTTAGATCATAATTATATTGCCTTTCAGGGGGAATATTTCAGGCAAACACAAGGTGTCGCAATGGGTGCATCATGCGCACCCATTTTTGCGAACTTAGTGATGTTGTCATGGGAATTAGAGCATTTGTTTACAAGCAAATATTATGCAGACATAGAGTTCTATGTGAGATATTTGGACGATCTCTTTATATTATGGAAGGCACCTACGGACAAGATTGGTGAGTTTATGACTTTCCTGAATGAGTCTACAGAATTTTTAAAGTTCACCCATGACTTTAATACCCAACAAATATCCTACTTAGATGTTATGGTTAGTCATCTAGATGATGGATTTGCTACCAGAATTTATCGGAAACCCACATTCTCAAATGATTACATCCATTACACTAGTAATCACCCACCACATATATTTCGGAATGTGGTTAAAGGCCAATGCATAAGAGCAGCCCGGATGACTTCTACACTAGAGATGTTAGAGGTAGAAATATCCACTATTTATAAGCTTTTTCAAAAGCGTGGATATCCGGAATATATGCTCAAGGATATTACTCAGTATGTTCTAAAGGAATGGGGACATAAATACAGCCCACTACTGGGGCAATCCGACCAGAGTGGCTCTGATATTAGGACTGCACAAGATTCATATGATCAGATACCATCTTGTAGGGTTTGTGTATTGACTTACACACCCTTTGTACATGCTATTAAAGAGATCTTGCAGAGACACTGGGATGTATTTATTGATCACAACATGGGGCAACATTGGGATCCTTTTCCCAGATGTGTATATAAGACGGCTCCGAATTTGAAGAAGTTATTAAAAAAAACAGATACCAATAGACAACATACAGACCTAAACAAGGGCACTAGTAAGTGTGGCTTTTGTAATCAGTGTAGATATATTAATGAAGCCACTAGTATCCAACTTCAAGATATAAATCATACTATTATCAAGTGTAGGAATGGGAATTGCAATACCAAGCAAGTGGTATATCTTGCAACATGCACATCTTGCTCTGCCTATTATATAGGAAAAACAGAGCGTAATTTTAAAAAACGTATATATGAACATTATTATAGAATTCAGAAGCAGGATAGTAATAATGCCTTATCTAGACACATTTTAGATAAAGGCAGCGAACATAAGTTTTTATTTGCTATTATTGATCAGGTTATATGTTTACCTAGTGGAGGTAATTGGAAAATGGTATTAGCTTTACTTGAAAGTAAATGGCAGATTTATACTGATGTTACCAGAACTCCTGGCATAAATGATTACATCAGTATTAAGCCTTTTTTAGCTTTAGATTAATATTATTATAGTATAATAGCATTATTTCTGTAATAGTATATTTATATTTATATTTATTTTTATATATCAGCATTACATATGAAGTTTTACATATACATAGATATAATTTTTGACCATGATAAATGTGCACTGTATCTTTTAGAGTTTTGGCGGGCTTTTTGATTTTATGATGTCATGAGAGTATATATACTGATTTTATGTTGTATTAAGTGTTCTGATGAAGACTGTTTTTAACAGCTGAAAGCGCTTAACACTTGTTGGATTACACTTGTTGGATTAAATATTGTGAATCGTTGGTCGAGTGGCTAGTTTTCTTCTTTTTCCACATCTCCGCTGGTTACATTGTCGTTGTGCGCTTGAGTTGGTGCAATATCGGTAAAATGGTTTTCTCCACAAATATAGAGATGGGTTCAGTAGCTCATCTGTGACTGGAAACAATGGGACACATTGGTGGCTCTCGCTGATTCTTGTGAACCTTCGATAAACCGTACAAAACTGGTATGACAGGAAGTTCAATAGTGAAATACTCAGAATTCTAAAGAAATCAAAACTTTCATATGAAGGTCATACAAGTAAAAACTGATATTTTTAATCAAGCCATCAACTTGATATCTATACAGGTGCTTATATGTATGACCGCCGTGTAGCATTTCACGCATCTTCAACAAATAATGCTGCCTGTCCATAAGTACGATACCTTGTCCCTTACCTGTTGAACAAACCTCCAGATGAGGATTGCTATGAAGCATTTTCAATGCAGCCAATTCACCTTCAGATAAATTGTAAAATTTAGTTTTGCAGACTTCAGCTAAGGCTTTTCGCAAATCATCTTCACAAAAAGCAGTGAATGCTTTAGCAAGGGGATGTGGTGCACATCTAAAACTACTTGGTTTCTTAAAAAAAACTGATTAACATAAGCACACTATTGTGGGAACAACAAACTCAAGCCCACATTCCTGGAAAACAGTTTCAAATCAATAACAGCATCTGTAGATGTTATTTTCTTAGCAGGTGCAAATGATAGAAAACGAGTTATGTATTCACCATGACGTTCCATGTTTGTAGTCCATCCCGCCCTTCATTCTTACATATGGGTTTGGAGCCAATCCTTGGCTCCAACTCAGCCTATTACAAATCTGAAAGTCTCTTAGTTGGCTCGTGGCTAGGTAGGTATCCCATAGTGCACTAGTACAATCCCCAGATCTTGTTTACTGCTAATCTATACAAAGACAGAACTAAGGTTATCCAGAAAGAACAATAACAAAAGGTCTCCACCCTATCATAGTAATATTATCCTGTCTCCAGATCCTTCCAGGATGGGGGTAGGTGGGTGGGTGGGTTCATAAGAATGAAGAGCGAGATGGACTACAAACATGGAACGTTATGGTTAGTACATAACTTATTTATGTTCTGTAGTCCTATCTCGCCTTCATTCTTACATATGGGACAGCGTCCCTAACACCTTATTCTTGGGTGGCTCACAGAAAAATACTCCTACCAAAGGAGGCTCTACCCCTAGAGGTCAGGTCCAATTTGTAACGAGTAATAAAGGTATGAGGGGTAGCCCCAGGTTTCTGCTGTTCAAACATTATCAATTGTAACTCTGGCTTGGAAGGCAGCAGATGTAGACTGAGATCAGGAAGAATGATCCTTAATCTTGAACGGTAGAGTTTTTCCATTGGAGGAGTAAATGAAGGAAATACAACTCGAAATCCAATTTGATAAGGTTACTTTAGAGACTGGCAGACCTAGTCTAGAATCAGAGAAGGATATGAAGAATTGATCTGACTTTGAGTTCCTTATTCCTGTGAAGGTAGAACTGTAATGGCCTGTGAACATCCAGTTGATGAAATTTGTATTCTGCTGCATTAGAATGGTTAGGGAAAAACACTGGTAACTCTATTGCTTGGTTCAAGTTATTTTGAGAGCAAACTTTAGAGATAAAGGACAGATTCGTACGAAGAGAAACTCTGTCTTTGTGGAAAATCAGATAAGGAGGCTTTATAGACAGTGCTTGTAACTCTGATACTCGTCTAGCTGATGTGATGGCTACTAGAAACAAAGTCTTCCAAGACAGAAATTTCAGCAGACACGAATGAGCAGGTTCAAAGGGCGGTGAGGTTAGCTTGGACAAGACAAAGTTCAGATCCCAGAAAGCTACTGGTTCCTGAAAGGGGGGTCTCAGCAAAGTAGCACCTTTAAGGAAGGTTTTACACAATCTGTGTGACATCAGGTTAGACTCATGTAAACCCAAATGAAAATTAGACATTGCTGCCAATTGGAACCTAATTGTGGCAGCAGCAGATCCCGGATGGAAAAGTTCAGACAAAAATTCTAAAACCATTGGGATGGATGCAGTGTAAGGATCTACATTCATTTCTTCAACCCAGATAGAACACCTTCTCCATTTGCTAGTGTATAACTTCCTAGTGGAAGGTTTATGCGAAGACGTGAGGATATGGGTCACAGCAGGTGAAAAATCATAAAGCCTGACTAGGGATGGAATTGGAGCAGCCACGCTGTTAAGTTGAGGGTGTGGAGGCTGGAGTGAAGGGAGCCTGACATGTGTGTCAAGAGGTCTGGCACTGGGTCCAGAGTCCATGGATCGTCTAGTAGATGAGGCCTGAGAAAGGGGAACCAAATCTGACGAGGCCAGTAAGGAGTGATGAGAATCATTTTGCTTCTTAACAGCTTCGCTTTCTGAATCACCTTGGATATGAGAGGAAAAGGAGGGAAAGCATAAAGGAGTTCCAGGGGCCAATCGTGAACAAGTGTGTCTCTCAGTGACTCCCCGGACGGGGATAAGGGAAAAGTAGCTGCTGCATTTGGAGTTGATCGGACTGGCGAAGAGATCGCAGCAAGGCCGTCCCCATTTGCGAAAGAACTATTCTGCTACTTCCTGATTCAGAAACCACTCATAAGATTGCCTGGCTGAGATTGCCGGCTATCACATTGGTTGTCCCTGGGATGTGAGCTGTAACCAGAAAGAGATGGGAAGATATCGCCCACTTCCAAACACGAATCACCTCTCGACAAAGGGGGTAAGATCTGGTTCCACCTTGTTTGTTGAGATACCATACCACTGACATGTTGTCTGACTGGATTGCTATCATGCCTAGAGGGAGAGATTCATGATGTGCTTGCAGTGTTAGAAACACTGCCCTCATCTCTGGGACATTGATATGCAGGTGTGCCTCATGATCTTGCCATGTTCCTTGGACAGTGCTGCCCAGATAATGCCCCCTCCATCCTATCTGGGAGGCATCCATGGTCACAGTAGCAACGGGTTGTCGAGGAAGGAATGGGGTGTGCCTGCTGTGAGTTGGTCAGGTTGAATCCACCAACAAAGATCCTTCTTGCAAGACTCTGTTATGAAGAATTTGCATGTGTAATCTAGCGAGAGGGACTAATATTATGGTGGATGCCATGGTCCCTAAGAGTTTCAGCACTGTCTTTGCCTTGACTTTCTGTAGAGGAAGTAGACAGAGGATTTGTTGTCTAAAGTTCTGCACTCTATGTGGGAAGACAAGCTAACATGGTGACTGTGTCTATTTCTGCGCCTATAAAAGTCACAAATTGAGAAGGCGATAAGGCAGACTTTTCCCAATTTATTGTAATCCCAAACTGGGAACAAAGCTGGATAGTGGAATCTCTGGTTTGTATGAGTAGATGCCTAGTGGGGGCAGTCAGGAGCCAGTTGTCCAGGTACGGAAGCACTTGGAATCTTAGACATCTCAGGTGAACTGTGACTACCGCCATACATTTGGTGAACACCCTGGGGGCTGTGGTGAGACCAAAGGGCAGAGCACAAAACTGGTAATGACTGGCTCCCAGTCGGAAGAGTAAATGACTCCTCGACGCTCTGTCCATTTTTATATGGTAGTACGCATCTTGGAGGTCTGTGGAGCACATCCAATTATTTTTCCCTAACAGAGGGAGTATGGACTGCAGTGCCACCATCTGGAACTTGGCTTTCTTTACGGATTCGTTTAGTTTGCCGAGGTCCAATATGGGCCTCCAGTCTCCTGTACGTTTTGGCACTAAAAAGAATCTGGAGTAAGTTCTGGATCCTATCTGGTCTGCGGGGACGGTTTGGATGACTGTTTGCGAGCAACTTTTTCACTTCTGCAGTTGCTTGATTCCTGTAATTGGGTGGAACATCTGGGATCTTCTTGGGAGTGTGAGGTGGAAGAGAAAAGGGTATGGAGTAACCTCTGGTGATTATTCTTTGTACCCATTTGTCTTGAGTGATGTTTAGCCAGGCTTCTGGATACAAAGCAATGTGACCCCCGACTGGCTCCAGAGAAGCACAGCCAGGCCCCACATCAGGAGCGCTGATAGGGGTGGCCTCAAAAGGAATCACGGCCTCCCTGGTTTTGCGGGCTGCCCCAGCCTCTAGGTCGACGTCTAGCATTAGCTCCTCCTCCTCTGCCTCTGAAGGAGGAGTCACCCTGTGCATCCGGGAAAAATATCTGGGACTTCTTGAACCACATCTTACCACCTTTTTGACCCTTAGTATATGGTCTGGAGGGGACAGTAAAATGTACTCCCATGGCAGAGGAAGTTTTCCCTTCATGTTCGCACCTGGTGAGTGTATCCTTTACCTCAGGTCCAAACAATGAAGAACTGTCAACGGGGGCATTGGTAAAGGTAGACTTGAACGGCTCCACAAAGTTAGATAAACGCATCCAAGAGCGTCTCCTAAGGGAAACTCTTGAACCCGCTGCCCTGCTCACTTCATCGGCTGCGTAACTCAGCCTCATGGAGGAGTTCACGATGGAATTTAAGGTGGACAACTGAGCAGACACCTTCTCAGGGACTCCTTCAGTAGATGTACCTTGAAGAGTATCTCCTAACTCCTTAAGGAGATCTCTTTGAAATCTCATAAAATGGGTTAGATAGTTCAGCGATCTGAGAGTGAAAGCCACTGAAGAGAAGATACGCTTCTCGTATCTGTCCATTGTTCGAGACTCCTTATTTGGTGGATGGACAGATGAAGAAGTCTCCACTAACTCCTTAGTGGCTGCCGCCACCACTATGGCATCTACAGACACACCCTTAGACAAAAACTCTCTTTGTGGAGCAGAAAAAAATTTATTAGGTCTTCTGGGAACTGGCTCCATGGCATCAGGAGTCTCCCACACCTTTCAACTAATGAGATCTAAAAGTTCATCAAAAGGTGGAGACACTCAAGAGGCTGAAGGTTGAGACCCAAAAGCCTTCAGGTACACTGACTCCTCATCAGAAGGGGTGGCAGTGGGCCAGTCACCTCTCTGCTTAAGAATCTCTAAGATGTCTACAAAGGAGACATCATCAGAGGATGACTTGGGGGACCCTTTTGACTCCTCGAGGTGTCAGAGGTAATGGACTCATCCTGGGAGTCTACATGCTTCCTCTTGCATGTCCACTTCTGAGGGGGCTCCTCAGAAGGGTACTCTGGGAAGGTCTTGGAAGATTGGGGGCCACCAACTGGGGGCTCCTGAGGCTGCGGGTCTCTGCTGTTGAGAGAGAGAGAGAGTA
The DNA here is from genome assembly GCF_019279795.1 of Protopterus annectens. Lineage (NCBI taxonomy): Eukaryota > Metazoa > Chordata > Ceratodontiformes > Protopteridae > Protopterus > Protopterus annectens. The sequence continues at coordinate 573,752,589 of NC_056751.1, read as the reverse complement.
GGTGCTGAGACAGAGGTCAGTGCCTGAGGGGGAAGAGTGTTAGTACCCTTGTGTGGAGCTGATGAGCGAGACAGCACACTCCTCATCATCTCAAAAGCAGATCTCTCTGGCTCCGCAGACCGTCTCTGCTCTGAGGAAATGGAGGAAGTCATCAGCTCCAGAGTGACTGGCTCCGAGACAGATGTAGAATCTGAGCTCACCCTAGCTGACGCACCGAGTGGGAGACTCAGAACCGATGAGGTTTGAGTCCAAGTGTCTCTGTCAGGGCCGACCGGTGAACAATAGCTCCTAGATACCATGGAAGATGCCGAAGGTGTCAGAGTGGAAATTGGCTCAGAGACAGCCTCGGGGGGAGCTGAAACTGGGGGTTCAACAAAAAGTGGTACCAAACACTCCGGCTCCGAAGGCTCGACATGGCTCTCAGGAGGAACCACAAAGGGGGGGGTGGACTCAGGTGGCTGCAGAACCGACTGGGTTGGAGCCAACAACAATTTTGGCAAGGCAGATGACTTCAGGAGTCTGAGCACTGCTCTCTCCACATCTTCCTCTGACATGCACCTGGAGTTTCTGGATGACAGGGTAGGTGATCTGGATCTCTGCAGAATTGGAGATCTTAAGGCTGGGGAGACCGGCAAAGGATCTCTGGACCGACTCTGATGTAGTTTTTCAGTAGTTGCCTCCAAAAGGCTTGGGGCCAAAACTGAAGTGCCAATATCAACAACCTCGACTGGCTCAGTGGACAGTGGAGCTGAGGAGGCAGAAGTCTTATCCAGTTTTGATTGTTTTTGAGTAGGTTCCGATACACTAGTCAGCGCTGGAGAATGTCTTTTGGCCGACTTAACCTTCTCTTTCTTGGAAGAATGTGATTTCGAAGAGGAGGAAGAACTCGCTAAGTCTTCCTCGAAGGAAAGCTTGAGGAGACCTTTCAAAATTAACTTGTTCTTCCACTCCTGGAGAACTCTGGAGCTGAAGGAATGGCAGAACAAACAAGTTTCCTGCAAATGAATGGCTTAGAGACAATATACACAATTACTATGGCCACCCGTAATTGACATCTTCTGGGAGCACTTTACACATTTTTTGAAACCTGAAGGTTTGTGGTCCTTAGACTCTTAAGACATAATAGCTAGCTAAGGAAGTAAGCAGGAACACACAGGCACGAGGACTAGGTCCTCTAACTTAAACGGGCCTAGCCCCAACAACGCACACACACAAGGAAAGAAGTAAAGAGAACTAGGTCCTCTAACTTAAATGGGCCTAGCCTTGAGGAAAAAAAGGAGTAAGCAGAGAACTAGGTCCTCTAACTTAAATAGACCTAGCTGGATAGGCTAAGTCATAGAAAGAAAAGGCCAGAAACTAGTAACAGGCAAGGAAATATCAAACAACTAAGCTAACTTTCTAAATAGAAATCCAAGGCCCCAAAAGGTGGACCCGCAGAGAAAACTCTGTAAAAATCAACAACTACTGCACACAATATAACAGTAAATATAAGCGTGAAAACGCAACATTAATTAGAAACTAGCACACAGGATACCAAAATGGAGAACAACAAGGACCAATGGCTAACCACTTCTCAACAAACTAACTAAAATGAATGTCAAAAACACTCCAAAAAGTCAGAAAACACTCCTAACACTACTAAACTCTATCTAGGCAAGGATAATTTGCTATAGCAAACAGTAAAATGATAATAATAGAAAAAGTTTTCAACTTTGTTACGACCAAGCAGGAAGCACTTCTGAACTCATAGATGCGGCAAATGAGATCTGGGGATTGTACTAGTGCACTATGGGATACCTACCTAGCCACAAGCCAACTAAGAGACTTTGAGCTTTGTAATAGGCCGAGCCAGAGCCGAGGATCGGCTCTGAACCCATATGTAAGAATGAAGGTGAGATAGGACTACAGAACATCTTTATTTAAAAGGTTCATTTCATCAGCAGTGAGAGGGAAAGAGGAGATGTTTATTACTAAATTATTTAATTTTTGGTCCTTATATTCATGGCATGTGTCCCGATACTCTGATTCACTGATCGAAGATGCGCCCTTCTTGGATGACTTTGTGATCGCCCCCTCATGTGATCTGTCTCTATGGGAAAGGACTGTGTTAAAGGAAAAGGGGTATTGCCACTTAAAAGATTAGAAACAGTTGTTGAAGACTGTATGTCACCTGATACACGTACATCAATGACTGCAGACCCTGAATTACAAGTAGGGGCACTTGTATCAGCATCATGTGGTGCTATCACATCAGACTCCTGTGGAATATCAGCATTATTACTCAAACTTTCTTTCTCACAAAGCCAAGCAAAGATAAACCCTTTACTAAAATCAAGTAAGTCTCTGTAATTTCTTCTTCTTGGCATGCTGCAATCTAGCTTCATAGGCAGCTATATTATCATATAACTTATCAAGTCTTAGCTTCTGTTGCTCAGTAGTAAATTTGGTAGAAATATAATTCTTAAGTTTAAAAACCTCATAGGACCAACTCTTCTTCTGGTTTAAAAACTTAATTAACAACTTCATATAGTCCAAGCTCACCTGCAAATTCAACGACCGCCATCTCTTAAGAAACTCTGGATAGCTGTTATCGTATGTCGGCATCTTCAATACCCTTAGCCCACGAAGGACAACCTTGTGATGGATAGCAGCTTCCAAATGAAGAAGTTGCCATTGAAGGCATTTATATCTATACAATCTGCATTCCAGTTTTCTTATGCAAATTATGAAAGTCTCATCAGTCACAGAAAGCATTCTCACATCGGCATGGGTAGCAACAGCATTTACAAGTAGCACTGGATTAGCATCCAGACTCACTAGAAGTTGCAGGTGATCCAAGTTTGATGAAATCCCTTTATTCAGGTAATAATTAGATACCTGGTATGTACTGTTATCTCTTCATTTGTAGCCTTGGGACCCTGTCAAAGGAGTCTACCAGGTTGAATAGGCAAAACCTTCCCCTAACAAACCAAACTGGGATTGGTCCAGTGTCTAAGTTGCCAATGTCCTTGTTGATCATTTCCATGATAATCTGTTCTAGCATGTCTGGGTCCCAGACTGCCACATTTGCTTCCACATTTCCTGCCCTACCTGCAACACCTGCATTAGGTAGCCCTGCACCAGAATCTTATACTGCAGTACAGCAACCTGCAGCAATCTCACTGGCAAGGCTAGTTGGTCTTCCATGGTTGGTGATGGCAGCAAAAGCAGCAGCAGCACCACCAACACCAGCAGTGGAAGAATACAGCACATCTGGGTTATAACCTGTCATATTTGCCCCCACACTTCCCTCTCTACCTGCAACCCCTGCATCAGAAAGCACTGCGCCAGAAGATGATACCACTGTACCCACCAGCACCAATGCAAGTGGAGGTAACACCTCTGTCAACCAGTGGCGGCTGTCCTAGCTTGGGGGGTGGGGAGGGGATCATCAACAGGAGGTTAAATGCCAACATTGGACATAGAGAACATGCTCCAGTGACTCATTGAGTCATGCCTCGGCTTGCTGAGCCAGGACCCAGTGGTGGCAGTACCCAGGGTAATGCATAAGGTCCCACTGGGTTACAGCTGGCACAGACTATACTTGCAGACATCCAATCCTATGGCCCAGCCTGGTGTTTCCCTCCCCTCTGTGTCCAAGTGCACCCTTGTTGATTTTTAAAATCTCCCCTTCACTACTGTCTTTTCTTCTGCTTGTCTGATATTTACTTCACCACTGTGTTTCCCCTCCCTCATTGTGTGGACCCTACACCCTATCAGTCATGTCTGTCTTTCTCTGCAACCTAACCCTCTTCCTTCCCCAACTTTCCTTTCTCTTCATAAATGAAATGGGCCCCTGTCCCACAAAAAAGTACTTGCCCCACACCCCACCTCCATCTTACTCATTCCTTATTTGCTCACCTTTTGTTATACCTTCTGCTTGTTTCCTATTTTGATCTCTTGCCTATGCTCTCATTTCCATCTTTTAATCTTATCAAAACTAGATAAACATGGTGCACACATACGCTCCAAAAAGTTAATCTAAATCACTTGGATTTTTGAGGTCATACTATGGGCAGTGGGTTGGGGACAGCACTGTCAACGCTCATGTACAACTGATGAGAAATAGCACTGTTTGTAGTCTAGAAACAATTAAGTCCAATTGATTTCATAGCCTATGTACATTGGCCATGGCTGCCATCAATGGCATAATTGTACTGCGTGAACATTTTTGCACAGAATTTGTCTAATAAAACAGGGTAAAGCATATGCCTTTTGTCTAACTGCTTCTGTGTCTCAGTTTGTTCACATAGTAATTTGTAGAATATTGATTCACAGAGAGGTACTGTCAAATCCATCAGGATTGACTCTTTTTTACTTTTCTGTTTCTAATCTGCAAATGTGTAACACTCAGTTGCTATGAGCTTCGCAGGCTCCTTCAAATCTGACTGCTTGTATGGCACTCCTTATAAATCCAAGTTTTAGCTTGTATGCATCCACTGATGTTTGACAGGCTGATCTCTAAAGCAGTTGCTTCTTTTCATCTCCATTTGTACCAATACCACATCTTTCAAAACATTTTGCTTCAGAGAAAAATTCTCAATTACATTGATTTTCAGAAACTGCAATCCATTTTAAGTTAAAATAAACACATAAAATTGTGCACATTAAAAAATGAAGCTCATCAATCCAGAGAGCAGTAGTTGCCCCAGACTGAAGGCTGCATCTAGAGGTACTAGTTCTTCAAAAATTAGCAGCAACCATGCTAAGCTGCATTTTAGAGCCTGTGTTCCCACTTGCATTAAAATTGCTATCTGCTCTTTCTTCTCTCTCTCTCTCTCTCTCTCTCTCTCCCAGATGTGAAAACTGTATGTATGCTTTCAATAAAAAATAACTTTTAGCCTTAAGAACATACACTGGCTACCTTTAAATAATAAAACTAAATTGTGTATTATTGTATCAAATACATTAGAATAATAGGGCTGCTGAAGATGCAACTACTGTGTAACTTATTCACTTCCACAGTTTCAAACTTAATTTTTCACTGAACTGCTTGCCAATGCACTTTTAATACATTTATTAGACTGTAGCAGTGTTCAGATCTCTCATAACTGCTTGCTCTTGCAGACCTATCTAGAAATAAAATAAGCTGGTAATGAAAAACAATTTAGTAACTTTGCAAATATATGAAATAATATTTACACATTTTACCCAGAACACTATTCAGACATCTCAAGAATAACTGCTTGTACCTGTACACTTTCTTGTCTCCCACTACCAGATGTTGCTAATAGAAAAAAGTAGTGAGCATCTGTAAAAGCAAGAAATAACTATAATTTTCAGTGACTTTCATAATTTTGACTATTTTTCAAGCAAATCTGCTTAAAAAGCCTTGTTTGTAGCTTATAAAAAGGACAGTGAATTTGACATCCTATACTGTAAAATCAGGAAATTATTTCACTTCTACATTTAATATAATCAATATATTTTAAATCCCCCAAGCAGCCTAAGATCTCAACATTATATTACTTTTAACTTGCTTCTGTCCAGTCTTTCTTGCATTGTTACAGTGCAATGCTTGTATACCTTACAACTAAGAAATGTACCTTCTTGCTTTAATATCTTTAGCATATTCAGCAGTCACTAACAAGACTTCTCCCTACCTCGCATTTAAAATACCATTGACTGTTCACTACATTAAACTGTTTTACAATATAATATGTAATTTTACATTGTGACATTTTTATACAAATATTAATGACAACACATCTGTTTTATCTACAGTTACTCCTTCAGTCCCTTTAGCATCCTTGTTAATATTAATGACACAGAGGGTATATGTTTTACGTTCACTCACTACATTAACAGTCAACTAAATTCCAGTCTTTATTCTTGCATAGCCACATTTATCACATGTATTACTATATCCAATGGGATTTGATGCTTTATAGTTTCACATTTATTCACTAATTTTACAATGTTGCTAGTCTTACTCATCTCTTATCTCCCAACACCAGTCTCTAGTTCAAATCAAAGGTACTCCTGATTTTTTCTAGTCAGCTCCTGAGATTTGTTCTGTATCTCATGCCACTTCTTGTGGAACAATGGGGAAAGTTTCACTTGGAAAGTCTCTATGTGGACTTTGTTATTGTCAAAAGACTGAGAAGCAGAGTACTCTTCTACTTGCTGGTTAACTCTTTGTTATACCTTTTTAAATGTTTTTCTTAACCGGTTCTGCATCAAAATGTATTTGTTTCCCCTTCTGCATCTCAACATTCCCTGACTGTTAGGATAAACTTGCTTCTCTTCTGCCTGGTATACAGTGAATAATAACTCAGCACAAACTACCTGCTGTCCCCAATTTTTAATATTCCCTTCTGACACAATTTTGTCAGGAGCAACTCTTTCTGTTGGTATGATTGCATCTTTACTATGTGGCCTTCTTGTAGCCAGATATGGAGCATAAACACAATGCTCCCACTCAGTTAATAAATCCTGCTGTGGAACACTAGTCAATTTGCTTATTTGTGCTTTCATAAAATTAATGCAATCTGCCCACTGCAGGTTCACTGGTACAACAGAAAATGTGAGGTTTTATCTGCATGTTCCATGTTCTACCTCTATTTCTTAAAACAGCTCTTCTTGAGAAGCCTCATGCTAAGTCAGACTTTTTTCATTTCAGCCTCTGATTTTTGGAGTTTTATCAGATCTATCTGAACAGCTAGTTAAATATTCTTCTATTTTTCCAGCCTTTTTATTATCTGACTTGATATATTCCATGTTTCACTTATTTTGAACATCTCTCTGCTGCAGACTTATCTCCAAGCAAAAGCAGCTGGTAATGAAAAAAAACTAGTAACTTTGCAAATGCATGAAAGAATCTTTATAAATTTCACTCAAAATATGCTGTTTAGGTGTCTCAAGATTAATTGCTTGCACCTGAAAACTTTTTTTGTCTCCTACCGAAAGACATTGTTAATGGAAAAATGCAGCTAGTGACTTTGCAAATGCAAGACATAACTATCACGTTCAATGCCTTTCATAATCTTGATTATTTCATGCCTACTGTATTTGATTTATTTTACCTTTAAATTACTGGAAGCCACCCCCTTTACTAAAACTGAAACCTGAACTGATTTTTTGCTGAACAGTAGCAATATTCTTCCCAGTGAGAGTTTTTCTTCTCCTTTTCTGGTTTATTTTCTCTAACCTTCTCCAAATGTTTTCTTTACTGGGCCCAGGCTGTGTAATTTCTAGTCAGCGACTGAATTTTACCCATATTTAATTATTTTGCTGACTTTATTTTTCAATGTGTGTTTTCACACAGGGAGCTATAATCAAGCTGCTGCTCAGTATGCAACCATCTTGGAAGTTCCTTCTTTTAACAGTTTCTTGTGAATATTTTTTTTGCAATAGCTAGAATAGTAAGTAAAACACGCTGTTGATTTCTTTTCATTTTGAAATTATTAGGAATGTAGAATACAATGAAATTTCTATTAATTTCTATTAATAAAAAAATTGTCTGACCACATTGATAGAAGACCAAAATTCTTCTAGTAATATACAGTAATACACAGTCATGCATAAAATTACCCCAAATTAGTTTTAATTTCTAAATTACACCTCTATCATTTATGTTTATTATTTTTACTCATTTTGCTAACTTATCTGGAGTATAGAAAGCCCTATGTAAGTTGTTTCCAACAGAAAACTCTCCAATATTTTACAAGCAATGTTTCTCCAACTGATTTCAACTTTTCTATTTTATTCATTTTCACTTTCATTCTGCAGAATAAAGTTCCATAAATTATCATTTATTTTTCTTTGTATCATATAAGCAGTTTATACATGTCTGAAAAATAATTGCAACTTTTTTGTATACAATTTGACAAAGATGTTTTAGTAGTGTCCACATATTTTTTTTTATTTTGAGTGCATGTTGCCTTGTAGAATTCCTATTAAGCATAACTTCTCACATTATCCAGTCATCTAGATCCAAGCCATATTCCATACTCAGACTTTGAATATACTTTAATTCCCATAGTCGCTAAAACAATTGTACCATCCTATTTTTTCCCTTTCACACTGACACATTTTTTAGCAGTTTGAACTAATAGGCATCTAGTTGAACAAAATGGAATAAGAATGTTAAACCATTTTTTTTAAAACTGTATGCCCCAATATACATTTTTAAAATAATTTTAATAAATTATTAACATATTTACTATAATACATTTTTTTCTTCTTCCACCTTTCTCTTTCATAGACCATGTTATTTATTATGTTTAAAATATGAATGTAAGCTAAGTAATCAGCTATTAGATTACTTTTGAGGTTTCCTAACCTGATGCCATCACCTAATCTCAATTGTAAAATGAAATTAACTGTATTGACATAATTTTTAACTAGAATTTTTGTCTTAGAAATGTAGTATAAGAATCTGTTAATATGTTACTTTGTCATACTTTATATTGTAGTCCTTAGTAACAGTCTCTAGAATTTGTAAAATGGAGCTAATATCCCCGGGCCTCTACTGAAAATGGACATGTATCCAGTTGGACTAGCACGGTCAATGAATGTAAAATAAAATAAATAAAAAATAAATATTGTGATTATGTGAGAAAATATAAATTATACTGAAAATAATTTCCAATTAAGGGGGTTGATATCTGTATCATGCTGAACTGAATAGTATTGTGTGTAAGTTTCTCTAGTCAGCTTTATAACTGTTATCCAACCAATGTATTACATTATTAATAATGGCTGCTCTGGCATATGTATCCAAGTGAGGTAGTTTAATTCCTACTTTCTTCCATGATCTTATTTAGTGTTTTTAAGTTATCCTGGTATTTTAAATACCATTGGAATAAGTGTTGTAATTTAAATACTGTATAATATTTTAGGAGGTAATACCATTTTATAAGTTAAAGTCTTTCCTCAGAAGTGAAAATCTGCTTATTCCAGATCTCAATCAACTTGTCTGTTCCTCCTAAGACTTTTGCAAATTTTATTTCACTTATTTCTTTGCAGTTTTTACTATAATTTCTAAGCATTCTTGTTTGATCCTAACTCTAGTTCCGGTGATGTTAATTTTTTTTTCTTTGTGATATATTTGGTTTTACTACTGTTAAAATAAAGACTCCACATTTCCTCAAATTATTTTACCATGTTATAAATTGCTTTTACAGCTGCATTTATTTCTGTAATGGTCATCATCAGATCATCTGCAAACAACATAATTTTGGATTCATAGTTTTCTCCAATTTATATTCCAAGAATGTTGTCATAGGCTCTAATGATTGTTGGTAACATTTCTATGGCCAATGCAAGTAAGTGTAGAAACAAAGGGCACCCTTGCCTTGTCCCTTTCTTCAATTCTTAGGGCTGTGACAGATTAATTCCCAACGTTACATGGGCTTTATTATTGGGATAAATATTTTTTTCTAAAAAGAGCTAAACTGAGTAGTAAAGTTAAGTAGATCTAATACTTCAAATAAGCAATTCTATCCGAGTCAAACCATTTTTCAATATGAAGGCTTATAAAAAGCTGTTTCTAGCTTGTTTACTATATCAGTTATATCTGAATTATTTTATATTATCATATGTCTTCTGAATACAAAGTCTTTTTGAGCATTATTAATTAAATGTGATTTAACAATTTTAGTCTGTCTGTGAAAACTAACAAACATTTTATAATCAGTCTAAAATCCAGGGGGTAGAATCTGTGCTTAAGAAAATAGGAAATATCACCAAAACACAGTATTAAGCAACAGCTACCATGCAGGGTTCAGTCCAGGAAATGTTGCAAAATCACATAAAATCCAAGGAATAACCAGTCCGTAGTAAAAAATCAAAATTGTTGTTTATTAGTGCACTCAGTAGGTTAGCGCTTTCACAAGTTAGCTTCTTCAGACCATATAACTGAGTGAAGACCAAACACCCATTTTAAAAATATGTATCACCAATCAGATTCTTACACATCATGAATGGCTCATTAATTATTAAGTGCATTATAAAATCACATATAAATTCCATTACATCATTTAAACATCAAACTATTCCTAGAAAATGGATAAACAATCTAAAAGTGCATTTAAATGAACACTCAAAAAATAACCTTTAAAAGTCAGAAACATTATCCTAATTGTGATTATTGACTTCATGTACCTGATATATAAAAACTATTAAAAAATAAATAATAGAATTATATGTATATAAATATAAATAAAAATGTATATATATGAAAAAAGATGTAACTAGTAACATCTACCTAACCTTCAACCTTTTGGTCCGAAGAAAGGGTTTCTTTGAATTCTATTATTTATTTAGAATTTAGAATTAGATGGGCTACAGTTTTTGATTTTAGTAGCTACACAAAGGTCAATGTTTAAACATTGTCTGCTACTGTCCTATATTATTAATGATCACTTATGTATTATTGGATTACTTATTTTGTAGCCATCATTAATGCCACTTTTGCCAAGTCCCATATGCTATACCTATTCTGACAATTAAGGTGAGGTCATTACTATTACACTAGATGTGTGTTTTTTGTAGGCTGTCTTGAAGAAAATCAACATCATTTACAGTTCCAAAAAAGTGGTCCCAACAAACAGCCTGACACCTGCTGGAACACTCTGGTATTCCCTACCTTGACTTATTCTGTCCTGTTGTTTATCCAGTATATGTACCCACTGGATTACATATGAAGTGACATTTAGTGCTTTTCATTTTAATTGCAATGATTTACTGTCAAATGCAAAGTAACTAGGATGAAAAGACTGATTTGCCCTCTGCAGTTAAGTAGGGAAGAGCTAACTTGGATGGAAGAGTTTACATATCCTGGGATCTTGCTCACTTATGAAAATAAAATAGATCAATCAAAGCAGAGGAGTACAACTGTGGCAGTACTGTGGATGCTGTTCTACAGTGTGGTGTGTAAACACAAAGCAGAGTCAAAGGACAAAGCTCTTAATTTATCAGTCAGATTGTGTCCTCATCCTTTAAAAGGATAAGATCACAGATGCAAGTGGCAGAAATGAAGATACTCTACACAAAACAGCAAACAGCTTGTCCAGCTAGTAGGATCTCAGAATAGAGCCAGTGCCCCTCTGTGGGGCAATAAGTTAACTGAGGTAGTGTGCTTTGCATCCCCCCACACCACCTTATAAGTTTAACCCTAACATTACTTCTGCCCCTAACTCCAACCTTACGCATCAGATTACTAAACACCCTTTCCCTAATATATCACTAAACAAGACTCACACTCACACATACACACTTCACACATATCAGTACTTAAGCATAACACATCTATTCTGCTCTCTATAACTTACTCTAATACTAACCTGCAAGAACTTTCCTATACGCACTCAGCCCTTATCTCAAACATTTCAGTATATCTGAAAGTTTCGACAGTACTACCCACTCCCACTTAACACATTTGTCATTCCCCACTTCCAACTATGACCAAAAGTAAAACTCCTCACAGAAAGCAACATTCAATGTTGAATGTTTTATTTCTACCTGCACTTGACTAGGAATGTATTCAACAACTTTGGACATGAGAAACAGCTGTTGACAACCTGTGCAATTGATAGAGTTTATAGTACCAGACTTTATACTGTATATGCAAATCTATCCCAGCCCACGGTAAAACAATGATTAATTTACTGGAAAACTGTCTATTTATTTAAGAGCACAACTGTAGCACTTGTCATTATGGGCCACTCTTTTCTAGAATGAACTACTACCACTTTTGGGAAAAACTTAAATATTTATAAAGGCAACATAACTTTATCGTTACTTATAATGACTGAACCTATTAAAATATATTTTCAGTAAGAAAATAGATGTTCCTTGTAAGGATAAGATAAATTCTACCAAGTCTAACAGATATTTCTTGGAACAGTTATATCTTTAAAAAGTTTCCTGTAACATGAAAACTTGTCATCTTAAATGAAAAATATCCTTCAAGTCAATATTTTACTAGATCTGCTCCCTCTCAATGTTATTTTGCAAATTCCGGTTTGAGTAGAACTGCTCTATGGATCTCTCAGAACGTATGAGTTGCAGTAAAGACTGGGAACGCTCAGTTATTTGAAAAAAAAATCCTGTGGTCTTTAATAGAGTAAGGGAGCTGTTGCCTCCTTATCTGCCACATATGCCCAGTTTTTAAAAAGGTGCAGGAAGGATAAGGAGCCCTCAGACCCCTTCCATTAATGAAACAAATGAGAGAGGTGAGGGAAGTACATATAATAAAATACTGTCATTTTCACTGTCACTTGTCTTATTTTTGTCAAAACAGGCAGGAGAGTGCTGACATGATCTCAGCAGTGAAGTCTTCCCTAAATATTTTAAAAGGGGTTACATATGCTAACACTTTATCCAAAACCTTTCATATATTTTCATGTGAGTCACCCTGTCAGCATTCCCTCCCTCCAAAATCTCTAGATGATTCTGCTGTTCAACACAGTATAAAATCTGATAGCTACAGCCTATTAACTGGCAGTGACTCGAGCAGTCACCTCCAGGAAAGTTATTGCATGAAATGTTGGTATTGCATGAGTCAGTAGGTATTGTAGCATCATATAGATCATCCATCTCTGATATTCCAGGTATTTAGGTAAGAAATTATAACCTAAAATGAGGTGGTGAACCTATAGCTTAGTTTATGAAAAGTATGAGGAAGGATACAGCAAATAAAGCCACCTACTCTCAACATTTCCTTGTCAACATCAACACAGTAGATAGGTATTGACACTCTCACCGTGAACTTAAACAAATAATGTTGAATATTGCAGCCCATAATGCACAATAACATAAGAATTCCATCCATCTGTATTATTAACTTGCAGAAGTCTATGTTTTTTATAATTCTTACCTAGTGATGAACCACTGAAAGTCGATTCCATTGTATAACTGTTAGGAATCCCCATTCTCCACATCACGATACGACCAGTCCCTTCCTTATTCTTCTGAACCTTAAATTTGCAGCTCTTGTACGAAAACTAGATTAGAAAAGATACAATCAATCATATTCTACACTAATTCTTTGTATTGCTGGGCAAGAATGCCACAGGCACAAATGTAATGGCCTACTATTTCAGACCATGTTGAATGGTTTACCTTATTAGCCGCATTCTTACTGAGCATGAGGGGGAACACCCGCTCCATAAGGGTCACAGGCTGTTTTTTATTGCTGCAGCCATACATGAAGACATTGTTCTTTCTACTATGTCCATGCAAATCACAGTAAAGCACTACATCTCGCTCCTCTATAAGTCTGTAGGGCATACAAAAACACAATATTCACACACTGCACAAAGTTTACATTAAACACTACAGTCCCTCACTTAATAAACATACTGCCTTTTTGAAATTCCATTTGCAAGCAGTTTCTCTATAAAAGTGTTTTTATTAATTTATACTTTTCTGTCAACTAGACCATTATGAGTTGTTAACAACTAGTGAAAATAAACATACATTAACGCAGTCAGTCTCTGTATTGTTTTATCTTCATGTATTGTACAAAAAACTGTTTCCGCCAATCATTTCCTTTGGAAGAACGGTCTACAGAAACCTCCGATGCTCCAGAGCTTGACTGCTTCATGTCACAGTTTAGTGTTTTCCAAATTATCCTTTGTACATCCTAGGATAATGTAACCAGGCCTCCTGACTGTACACACACCATTACTGTACGTATCTTCTTTTAAAGAGATGCTATGCCTGGCAGTAGCAGGGACATACCATATAGAACATCATGATAAACAGCAGCTACATATTCACAAAGGAAGTACTCACAAAAAGTATACTGTGACCTCATGGTAGTATCTACCACTGCAAGCATGTGCAGTCATTGTTTACCACCCCCTTACTTTTAAAGAAACACTGCCCTTATCTGCACAGCCCAATATACCATATCATCTATATCTTTGAGAACTTGTGCATGCATGTCATAGAGTTATATTGTTAGTCGTCTGATCTGTATGTAAATATCTATATCTTTGAAAACTTGTGTATGTATGTAAATGGAGCTTTTCTCCCTGGGCCTCTGCTGAAAATAAATAAAATAAATAAAGTCTCAGCCCATATGTTAATCAGTTCACCAAGGTAAAACAGTATTTTGTATTCTTCAGATGTGTTGGTCAGGTCATTAGTAGATTGCTGGCCCATTTAAAATTGCAATTAACATTACTTATACGTAAGCCACTTTTTAACTCTCTGTGATATCAGTTCAAGAAAGGATTCCTGATTTCTGGAGCTTTAGATTCATTCTTTTATATAATAATTTCTAAGGCTAAGTAAGGGAATTACTCAGGACTGAAAAGTAAGTCACCGACAAACCGTGGAGGTTCTAGGTTCCTTTCCTTGATGGGGCACAATAGCTAGTTCTTGGTGACTATTAAGCAAAAAAAGGTAACTGTGTAGATGATGCAGAAGATACATATAATCCTGTAACAAATAAAAAATCAAAGTAACCTTTAGAATAATATGTCATGATCCTCAGCAATAATCAAACAGTCTATCTTGCTAAACTGTCCAACAGAAATATTTCATAATCTTTCACTTCCCTTTTTTTCATCTATATCAGTGCATGCAGATAAGTCTCTTGCCTGTAACCACAGTCAATGATCCTTTCCCTTACCACCACCAAGAGACAAAAGTAATCCAGCTGGGGCATTTTTTTTTGTTTACTTTCAAAATGGCCTCTGACACTTTAATTCACTTACTTCATATAAATCAACTGCACTTATTTGGTATCCTCATGACAGACTGTCATAGGATAAATTATCTAACCAACAGTAGCTTTACATAGTGAAACATTTATAATGCAAACTCTACAGAAGTACACAGAATTCCTGAAAGCTAGGCCCTTGGAATTTTACTATTTACTTAGTTTAAAAGCTTTGATTCACGGCTGGAGTGCCTTCTGTGTGGAGTCTGCATGTCCTCCCCACGGTCGAGTGGCCTTCGAAAGACATGCGTGAATGGGTGTGCCTTCGCTGAAGGTTGGGCGTCGGGCTGGCAACTCGGTACCATAAAAATCGACTGCCAATCATTAGCGGACCAGAGTTCCGCTGTGGCGACCCCTAACTGGGAAAATCCGAAAAGACAAAACAACTTAGTTTAAAAGCTTCCTATTTCCAACATAAAACATATTTCATATTTGGATAATGTGATCTTCTTTAGAAATGGTTATTTACTTTCTATCATATGCTTTCTTGTGATGTGTAATAAGAATTACATATTTATATCTTAATCTTCCAAGAGCTACTTCAGCAAAGTTGAAAGGTTGAGAATGTAAAAACAAAAGTGTTATAGTGTATCAAAACATAATGAGATATCAACGAAGACATTAATCCAGGCTCAGATAGCACATCTAAACTGCATCCACAATTCAGAGCTGCAATGAATAAAGGGACTGGCTTAAGGTGTGCAGGAATATCATATGACAGATGTATAGTGGCATTTATATTATCATCGGGAAAAATACACATTCACTTTCATTGTGGCTCTTCTTTGATCTACATTATTTTTTATTTACTTATGTACTTAGCTTTTGTTAACTTTACAGGAAAAGCAGTCCAATTTTTTTAAGCCTTTCCTTGTATATTCCTGGTGTCTCATTGAAAAGGGAATGAAAAATGCATAGTAATGTATTTTCCACTTTCTGCTATAGGGCATTGCACTCAACATCCATTGAAGTAAAAGTTAAATAAAAAATAAATAAAAACAAGAGTATTGTGTTGCAGGCAGGGTGTATATTTACCACTATCCACAGACCATGTTATATTCTAAAAAATAAATGTGAAAGAACATCAATTAACAGTACTGATCTTCAGCCTGGAGCTCTTCAGACACTAAACTCTGTACTCACACTCCCATCAAATCACAGCAGTGATTACTTTAATGTGATCAGCCTCTGTGTGATTACTTTAATGTGATCAGCCTCAGTGATTACTTTAATGTGATCAGCCTCAGTGTGATTACTATCAGCCACAGCAGTGATTACTTTAATGTGATCAGCCTCAGTGTGATTACTATCAGCCATAGCAGTGATTACTTTAATGGGATCAGCTACAGCAGTGCTTACTTTAATGTGTTCAGCCTCACTCTGCTATTTGCTTTCTTCCATAACTGCCTCCCATAACCCTCAACCTTCCATCTCCAAAATGTGTAACACTGCGTCTCACACAGCATGGAACAAATGCACAAATATGGAACACAGGAACACAATTTCATCTAGGAAGTTCACAGCATGGTAAATAATTTCTTTACAGGTTCATAGGTAAGTACTAGGCTAGCTTGCCTTTGAGGGCCATTTTAAGCCTAGCCAACTTCCCCTTCTGTGTTTGAAATAACCTGTCCAGAGAGACTGGGCTTACCCATCTCATGGTCAATTATTATATACAACTCCTAATAAGACTAACTGGGATCGTGCCATAGACAATTTGATGGGACCCATGCACGGGATAAAGCATTTAGAAAATCATATTTATTAAAAGGCTGTTTATGATGGGGTAATATGATTCAGTATTGTATACTATGGCTATTTGTTAAAAAAAATCATAACACTGAAAGTGTTACAGGCCTTTTAATATGAAATAGCACTGAACTTGGATTCTTAAACATTCAAAACAAGGAATGCTCCTTGTAATGATGTACAGTTGAGAACTATGTTTCCTCTTTTCCCCAAAACAGACAGCCACTTGTGGTGATCAGCTGTAATAATTAAAAGTGGTATCAAATAACCACAACCAGTATGCAGCTGCAGATGGCTTCACGTGCTACTACAGGGAATGACCCCCTTTAAACTGTCCCTTATTATACATAGCATCTCTGATGGTGCCTCGTATTTTTTGCCCCATCCTTGATTTTCTGTTAAGTTAATGAGGATTACAGACAAGTCAATAATACCAAACATTATACTTTCCTGTTTCTTATTGTTCAGAAAATGCATGTTTATATAAAACCTGGTGTTGTATTAACTTTTTAAGTGAATTACTTAAACATTTTCTCTGATTTTGGGTCTTTGTACCCATACTAGTTTTGTCTAAGTCCAGAACTTGTGAACAAAGGAGTTGAGAGGTAAGCAGGAAACTATACCTCTTAACCCTTCCTGCTTTTATAGAGTATCCCTCAATATGCCTCATAATTTTTGCTATGTCCCTGATTTTCTGACAAACCACTGAAGATTACAGAAAGGTCAATAATTGCCAGACATTAAAGTTATTGCTCAAAAAATGCATATTGATGCAAAACATGTTGGTCTATTAAGTTTTTTTTTGTGTATGTATTACAGAAATATTTTAAAAATGCATCCCCCATTACTTTTGACTATGTCCAGAAGTCTTGAAAATGAAATGGAGAGATATATAACAGGGAACCATATGTCTCAATTGACACTGATTTTGCAGATCATCTCCATTATTACCTTATATTTCTGTTCCAATCCCTGATTTTCTGGTAAATTACTGAAAACTGCAGAAATGTTAGTAAAGTCAGATATTAGAGTTTCATACTTATATTAGTCAGAGACTGTATGTTCCTGCATAACCTGTTGCTCTATTAACTTTTAAAGTGAAAAATTACAAATTTTTTTGAATTTGTACCCATTCCATTTTTTTGGTTATGTATTTTCAGGGAAGTATGCATGGACCCCCCCGCCACACACAGACACACACACACACACACACGCACACACACACACACACACACACACACACACACACACACACACACACACTGATAAAACTAAATAAAAATGCATATTTTGCTTTACACAGTGTGAACCTTTACCACTGACCCTCCATTTTAGTTATCTGCATGCCAGTGAGCATTTAAAGTAATGTGGAAGAAGCATGTACCTGTCCTACAAATAAATGGTCTGTAGCTCTAGGTTTCCTGACAATCTCTAGTCATTCAATTACTTGAAAATGCAGTGTCCTGAAAGCAATGTGTTAGCTGTCTTTAGCAACAAACCACTGGTGTTTAGACCAATTGTAGCTCTAGGTTTCCTGACAATCTCTAGTCATTCAATTACTTGAAAATGCAGTGTCCTGAAAGTAATGTGATTAGCTGTCTTTAGCAACAAACCACTGGTGTTTAGGCCAAAGTTCGGCTGATAATTTTAGTCAATACTGATAAAGTACAGTTTTGTACCTACCATAAATGTAGATGTTCGAGGATTCCATTGCTGCAGTCCTGACTATTGGGTATAGTCCGCGTCCAGTCGGCCCGAATACCAGAGTATAAGGCTGACGTCGGTCAGGGCGCATTAGACTGACGTCAGTACGTCAGGGTACTAATGCGCATGACCGACGTCATATCCTCAGTCTTTTCTTGCCCCAGATGTCAGAAGAC
This sequence comes from Protopterus annectens, assembly GCF_019279795.1. NCBI lineage: Eukaryota > Metazoa > Chordata > Ceratodontiformes > Protopteridae > Protopterus > Protopterus annectens. Next base: position 573,734,244 of record NC_056751.1, on the reverse strand, counting down.
CCTAAAAAGACAAGTCCCAAAAAACCTGCACCAAAAACATGTACAATATATACAACAATATATACAAAATATAAGCATGTAAATTCACCTACACAACCACCCCTAAATACAGAGGGAAGGAGGGAGGGTAGGGTTGACTGCAGCAATGGAATCCTCGAACATCTACATTTATGGTAGGTACAAAACTGTACTATGTTCTTCGCCTTCCATTGCTGCAGTCCTGACTATTGGGTAGAATCCCAAAGCAGAGGTAAGGGAGGCTGGCAAATCATAAAGAAGTAGGAGCTGACAACATGCCTTGCAAAACAGCTGTGGCAAAACCAGCCCTAGACTTAGAGTAGATAGGAAGGTGATAATGCTTAGAGAAAGTATGCACTGAACTCCAAGTAGCTGCTTCCAAAATATCCTTAGTTGCCACCCCTTAGAAATGCTGTTGAAGTGGCAGTAGCCCTAGTGGAATGAGGCCTAATCCCAGCTGGAATCTCCTTGCCATGATGGGAATAACAAAATGCAATGCAAAAGCCAATCCACCTAGAAATAGTTTGTTTTGACACAGGCTTGCCCTGTGAACTCAAAGCAAAAGAAACAAACAACTGCTGAGACTGCCTAAAATCCTTAGTCCTGCTTAAATAATAACGCAATTGCCTGTGTACATCTAAAGTGTGCAAAATCTTTTCCCTTTATTTTGAGGGTCTGCATAAAATGTAGGCAAATGAATAGTTTGGTTTAAAGCCACACTAGAAACCACCTTAGGCAAAAAGGAAGGATTAGTACGTAATGATACCCTATCCTTATGGAAAATCAAAAAGGGCTCTACTGCCATAAGGGCCTGCAACTCAGACACCCTTCTTGCAGAAGTAATAGCCAACAGAAAAGCAGTCTTCCATGACAAGTATTTCAACTCAGCAGTAGCTGCAGGCTCAAAAGGTTGTAGAGTAAGTTTTTCCAACACAAAATTGAGATCCCAAGCAGGAGTAGGAGCTCTACGTGGGGTCTTATATTCTTTGCCCCTCTAAGAAACTGCTTGAACAAAGGATGCGAAAACAAAGGTGGGTCACAATCATAGTGAGCTGAAATTGCTGCAGCATGAATCTTAATGGAAGAGAAGGACAAACCTTTGTCCAATAACTCAGTAAGATATTGAAGAGCCACACTCAAATTAGGCTCAGAAATCTCCAAATTCTTTGCTGTACACCAAAATAAAAATCTCTTCCATTTTTCTGCGTACACTCTCCTTGTACTAGGTCTTCTAGCTTCCATAATCACATTTAAAACTTGTTGAGGAAGTTGAGACCTGCTGTGTTTCAACACAGAATATGCCAGGCTGTTAGATGAAGAGAATGAAGCTTGACATTGAGCAGATGACCGTCCTTCTGGGATAACAGATGAGGAATCAGAGGTAAAGGCCATGGAGGCTTCTTTACCAGACTCCGTAGTAGTGGGTACCAGTGTTGCCGAGGCCAATCTGGAGCTATCAAAATCATCCTTGGCCTGTCTTGTCTGACCTTTAATAGTACCTTTGGAAGAAGAGGCAGAGGTGGAAAGGCATACACATGAAGGTTTTTCCAACTGAAAGACAGAGCATCCACTTTCCAAGCTGTGTGATGAAACCCCTTTGTGCAATACTTTGGCAGCTGGTAGTTTAGTGGAGAAGCGAACAGATCTATGTCTGGAGTTCCCCAGGACACTGTCAGTTTCTGAAATACATGAAGATCCAGTTTCCACTCGTGGGGATCCATGATTTGTCTGCTTAACACATCTGCTAAGGAGTTCTGTGCTCCTGGCAGAAACCTTGCCTGAAGAGTTAGTTGCAAGCTTAGCGCAGTCTCCCATAAAATCATTGCTTGCCTGCATAGAGGATAAGAATGTGTTCCCCCTTGCTTGTTGATGTACCACATGACAGTTGTGTTGTCTGTTAGAATCAACACCTGCCCTGGAAGAAGTAACTCCTTGAAAGCCATTAATGCAAACTGGACTGCTAACATCTCCTTCATGTTGATATGTAGATGCTGTAGTCTGGCAGGCCACTTGTCTTGTATCCACTTTCCATTTAGATGAGCTCCCCAAGCAATGTCCGAGGCATCTGTCGTTAAGATCTGACTCGCCTCTGGCCGGGTCACAGAGAGTCCCTTGTTTAGGTGACATTCCTGAGCCCACCACAAGAATTCTTTTGAAGGCAAGGTATTATTTGAATGACAGTGTCCAAATCCTGGCAGTGCTGTGTCCATACATTTTGAGATACCATTGTAGCTTCCTCATATGCAGTTTGGCATTGGGAAGCACCAGAATACAAGATGCCATGAACCCTAATGCTTGAAGGACTGTCCTTGCAGTCAGCACGGACTGATGAGATAGATGATGGAAGTAAAGTGACAGACTCTTTTGTTTGTCCGGGGTTAAAGAGGCCATCTGGGCTGCTGTATTCAGTCTCACACCCAGAAAGCACATGTCTTGAGAGGGTACTAGACTGGACTTTATTTCGTTCACAGAATACCCTAGGCATCTTAGCACTGCTATAACATATTCCAGATGCTGCAGAAGGTCTTCCTTTTCTTGAGCCAGAATCAGGCAGTCGTCCAAGTAAGGATAGATTTGAATTCCTTGAAGCCTGAAGTAAGCTATCACTGGAGCCAGAACCTTTGTGAATACTCTGGGCAGTAGATAAGCCAAAGGGCAATGCAGAGAACTGATAATGAGAATTTCCAGCTCGAAACCGCAGATACTTCCTGCAACTTAGCCTTATAGGCACATGAAGGTAAGCTTCCTTGAGATCTAAAGTTACCATCCAGTGATCTTTGCCCAGCAGAGGTAAAAGCTGTTGTAACGCCAACATCTTGAACTTGGGAATGTCCAAAACGTGTTGAGGAGAGATAAATCCAAAATTGGTCTCCACGTGTTCCCCTTCTTTGGTACAAGGAACAGGCGAGAATAAAATCCTAGGCCCCTTTCTGATACAGGGACTGGCTGAATGGCCCCTATGTGAAGTAACTGAGAAACTTGCTTGTGAGCCTCTTTTCTTTGTGGAGGAGGAACGTCTGGCATGCCTTTGAAAGGGGCATTGTATGGAAATAAAATCTGTAACCGTGGTGAATGATATCCAACACCCATTTGTCTTGAGTAATTAAATCCCAATTTTCTTTGAAAAGAGACAGTCTTCCTCCCAAAGGAGCTGCCAAACGTGAATCTGCTGGCAGCTGAAAAGACAGGTCATTGGGTTTGTTTACGAAAGGACTGACCCCTGCCCTCACCAGAAGTCTGAGCAGGTGAACTCCTGTTCTAGGCCTAAAAGAACCTTGAGCCCTGCCCCTACCACGGCTAGACCTACTCCTAGACTGGGAATCATAAGCAGGATATGTCCACCCCTTAGCAGGCCAATTTCTACTAAACTTTGGTGGCAGCACCTGCAATAAATGTTTAACAGTTTGCATAGACTTAGCTTTGTCCTCCATTTTCTTTAAAACTGCTTCCACAGGCGATCCAAACAACACATCAGACTGTAAAGGAGCATCCAAAATCCTTGTCTTAACATGCTCAGCTAAATTCTGATCCTTCAACCAGGCATGCCTGCGAAGAACAGAACTGGTAGCAGCCACCCTCGAGGAGGCCTGTACAGCATCAAAACCACATTGCAAAGAATGCTTACCCACTTGTTCAGACACATGAACCAAATCCAGCAACTCTTTACACTCAATACCTTCCGCCAAAGCATCCACTTTAGATTTCAATTGTGAAAGGAGATAATTCTGATATTTTAGCATGTGAAACTGACAATTCAATGCTCTCATGGCTAGAGTGGAAGAAGTATACACTTTCTTTCCCCACCTATCCAAAGCCCTTGCCTCTTTATCAGTGGGAACAGGATTTTTAACCACAGAAGCCTTTACACCCTTAGGCCCTTGAGAAATAGTTTCTGGGTCCGCCCTAGGACTCTTAAACAAATATTTATGAGCTTCGGGCACCCTATAGTACCTATCAGGCTTAACAGGAGCAGGGGGCAAAGAGTCAGGGTTCAGGGAAGCCTCTGCAAAAACATCTTCCACCACATTCAACACAGGAAGAATAGCTAAAGGCCTATGCTGGGGTAAAAACAAGAATTCCCTAAGCCTTTTCCTGGAATCAGAGTAATCCTGGCCTTCCCATTTAAAGTGCTCCCTCATGGAATGCAGAGTCTCTGAAAATGAGAAATCCTCAGGCGGAGAAGCTGTAGGAGTGGAATCATCCACATCAGAATCAGAATAAGTAGGATACTCCTGCATATCTTCTACAGAAGATTCTGAAGCCTCTGAACACTGTTCAAAACTATCAAACTCCGGTTCCACCCTAGGCCTCTTATCAGGCGGGGGCATAGAACCTCTAATCATAGTAATCAAATCTTCTGCCATTTTAAGCATATGTTTCTTAGGGACAGAACCCGAAATGCTAGGAGAAGCCCCCACTGAAGCTAAACTAGGCCTACCTCTCAAAGAAGTTTTGGCAACAGAAGGAGAGGCTCTAACTACCTTGGAAAGAGAGGGAAGAACAGTCACCTGAGAAGCCCCCTCAGCCTGGCCTACCTCCTGCGAAGGCACATCCTGTAATAGTATAGTTTCTGCCTGGGACTCCATGGAAACTCCTGGCAAAACCTCCGGCTCCACTGAGCCTTCTAAAGAACCGACGTCCGGGACCGCCGGTTCATCAACCCTAGGCTTCACTGTTTTATCCTTGCGCTTCTTGGAAGCGGCGCCGGAGCATCCGACGGCATTTTATAATTGCAACGCTTCCCAAACACTAACCTGGCACAGTCTAACCTCCTCTTAATAGTGCGTTTGTTAAACCTAGCACAAGAGCGGCAACCAACAACGTCGTGCTCAGGCCCTAAACAAGGTATACACAAGGTATGATAATCCCTATGAGGTATCTGTTTCCCGCAAGAAATACAGTTATTCACTTTTTCTGACATCCGGTAAAATACTGAGGCAAGAAAAAACCAAAATGTTCCCCAACGGGGTACTTAGCCAACTCTGTTTCGGTCTGAAATTAGAAGTTATGTACTCACCATAACGTTCCATCTGAGTAGGTGTATTCATTTGTCTGCAACCTGTGGTTATGGATCCGATATCGGATCCGAACCGGCATAGTTTTCCAGCTATGGATCCAAGCTCTCAGCTCCTCCCCTCACCCATAATGCCCTGCTCTACCCTCATGACCTCAGATCGAGTTTGCCAAAGCAACAATACCCTCAAAAGGGTAACAAGTAATATGCAGGAAACTGAAAGGCCAGGGGGATAGGAGGGCGGGATGGTTGCAGACAAATGAATACACCTACTCAGATGGAACGTTATGGTGAGTACATAACTTCTAAATCTGAAGTAGGATATTCATTTGTCTGCAACCTGTGGGACAGAGTCCCCAGCTACCTGAATCTTGGGCCATCATGGAAGGATATTCGAGCACCGCGAGCCAAAGGATGCTCTACCCTAGATGCAAGATCCAACTTATAGTGAGAAATAAATGTATGAGATGAAGCCCACGTAGCTGCTGCACAAATATCATCTAGAGGAATCCTAGCCTTGAAGGCTGCTGAGGTAGATACTGACCGGGTTGAATGGGCATGAACACCCTCCGGTGCGGGCCTTCCTGACGCTTGATAAGCCAATAAAATGCACTGTGAAATCCAGGGACAGAGAAACTTTGGAAATTGGCTTGCCCAAATTGAATTTTGCAAAGGAAATAAACAGCTGGTCGGATTGCCTATGACCAGCTGTCCTGTTGAGATAAAATCTTAGTTGCCTGTGAACATCTAGTGAGTGTAGCCTATATTCACCTTTGTTTTCATACTTAGGGAAGAAAACAGGGAGGTTAATGGATTGATTGATGTTTGCTTCAGAAGCGATTTTAGGAAGGAAGGACGGGTTGGTCCTGAGGAGACACGGTCCGGATAAAAACCAAGTAAGGAGGTTTAGCTGATAAAGCTTGAAGTTCAGAAACTCTCTTGGCTGATGTAATGGCTACCAAAAGGCTGTCTTGTAAGACAAGAATTTGAGATCCACTGTAGCCGCTGGCTCGAAAGGGGGAGCGGTCAAGGCCTGTAGGACCAAAGAAAGGTCCCAAGGAGGAACTGCTTGCTTTATAGGGGCCTGAGAAGGAAAGTACCCTTAAGAAAAGTTTTGCACAATTTGGCTGACATAAGAGGATTAGACTCTTGACCAATGTGATAGTGAGAAATTGCCGCCAGTTGAACTTTGACTGTGGAACTGCTGGCACCATCATTAAAGAGAGAGGTTAGAAAATCAAGCACCACAGGGAGAGGAACCGTGAAGGATCTAGGCCTTGCCGCTCCGCCCACACAGAGAAACGTTTCCATTTGCTTCGTAAACCTTTCTAGTGGATGGTTTATGAGCCGCCACCAAAATAGCCTTTACCGTGAAGAAATACCGAGTCCTTATCAAGAGTGGAACTGGAGCAGCCAAGCGGTCAGCTTCAGGCTGTCCAGGTTCGGAGGAGGAATGCAGGATGGATGGGATATCAGATCCGAATGGGATCTAGAATCCAAGGAGGATTCACCGAGTGAGACCTTAGGAAGGGGAACCAGATCTGTCGAGGCCAGAACGGAGCAATGAGAATCATTCTGCAACCCACCGAGAGGCTTTCTGAAGAACTTGCAGCATCAGAGGCAAGGGTGGATAGGCATACAGAAGACCGGGTGGCCAAGCATGCACCAGAGCGTCTCTTGGGGTACCTCCGGAGGAGGTATTAGAGCGAAAAAACTGTCGCACTTGGTGTTTGAGGGAGAAGCAAAAGATCGCATGAAGGGTTCCCCACCGTGCGAATATGCGTCCGCTACTTGACAATTGAGAGACCACTCGTAAGGGTCAGAATGGTGCGACTGAGCTTGTCCGCTAGGATGTTGGACCGACCGGAATGTGCGTTGCTATGAGAAAGCGATTGGTGGAGATTGCCCATTCCCAAACTCTCATGGCCTCTCGACAAAGAGGGTAAGACCTTGTTCCCCTTGCTTGTTGATGTACCAGACAACAGACATATTGTCCGATTGAATCGCAATTGTTCCTAAGGGAAGAAAGTCCTGAAGTGCTAGCAACGCTAAGAGCACTGCTCTCATCTCTAGAACATTGATATGCAGTAAGGTCTCTGAATCGCTCCACGTGCCTTGGACTGTCCGCCCCAAAGTGCCCCCACCCGAGGCGGGAGGTCCGTGGTCACCGTGGCGAGAGGGGAGAAGCACAAAATGGGCGACCCGTGGAGATCCGGGGAGTGGAGCCACCACAAGAGGGACCGCTTGCAAGCCTTGCTGATCGCTATGGGATGATGCATGGGGAGAGCAAGGTATGACCACTGTACTAAGAGCGTCCACTGTAGAATGCTCATATTGAGCCTGGCAAGAGGGAGAAGTGCTATCGACGAAGCCATGGACCCTAGAGCCCTCAGGACCAACTCCGCTGGAACAGAACATGAATGGAGAATGGCCCGCACCTGGAGCTGCAGATTTAGAACTCTGTCCGCAGTGAGAAAGGCTCGTAAACTCCTTGTGTCTAGTCTGGCCCCTATGAAATCTAAGAGCTGAGTGGGTGCCAGGTTGGACTTGTTTGTATTTATTGTGATGCCCAGAAATGGAGCAAGATGGAGAAAGGAGTCTCGCGCCGAGAGAAGTAGATGCCTTGTTGGGGCGGTAAGGAGCCAGTCGTCCAGGTAGGGAAAGACCTGCACCCCTGAAGCCTCAGGTGGGCCGCTACCACTGCTAGTACTTTGGTAAACACCCTGGGGGCTGTGGTGAGACCAAAGGGAAGGACCCGAACTGGTAGTGACTGGCTCCCAGCCGAAGCGGAGAAACCTCCTGGAGCGCCTGTCCATTAGAATGTGGTAGTCTGTACGCGTCCTTGAGATCTATCGAGCACATCCAGTGGCCTTCTCCCAGAAGGGGAGAATAGATTGTAGAGTGACCATTCGAATTTTTCTTTGGGAACTGCCAGGTTCAAGAGAGAGGTCTAGGATTGGTCTTAGTTCCCCGTCTTTTTGGCACTAAAAAGAACCTGGAGTAGAACCCTGATCCGATCTGGTCTGGGGACGGGCTGGATGGCTCTTTTCTAGCAGATGGCCAATTTCTGCCAAAGCGCCTCCCTTTGACCGGGTGGTACGCCTGGGAGGGACTTCAACTTTGGAAGGTGAAGGAAAGGAATGCGATATCCCTGGATATGATTTGGAGAACCCAGCGGTCCGATGTTATGGACTCCCATGCCGCTAGGTGCCCCGAACGTCCCCGACTGCCTCCAGAGTAGAGCAGTCGGGCAACCCTCAGGGTTGCTGCGCTGGCCGTTCAGAGAAAGGTTCCCTGGACCCGAAGTTTCTGGGAGCCCCTCTGCCTCTAGGGCGGCGTCCTCCCTGTCCTCCTCTGCCACGGAAGGACTGGTTATCCGAGCAGGCTGGGACTGCTGCGACTTCGGAACCACATCTTCTTCTGACCCTTTTGGTTCCTAGAATAGGGCCTCTGGGGTGCAGAGAAGCGGATTCCGACAGCAGACAGCGTCTTCCGTCCTTCTCGCTCTGGGTCAACGCCTCAACGGTCTTGCCAAACAGAGCAGAACCATCAAAGGGGCGTTGCAAGCGACGCCTTGAAGGGCTCAGAAAAAAGTGGCGGAGCCAGGCCTGACGCCTAGTGACCAGTCCTGTCCTCAAGAGCTCTAGCGCCTCCGTAGCATGGGAGAGTAGCCGCAGAAGTATTTGTGACTGACCTAAGAGTGGCCATTTTGGTGGAGTGCAGAGCTCTGTCCTCCTCGAAATTGACTCAGGGGGGGATGCAGCATACTCTTTAATAAGGTCTCGCTGCATCCGAATAACATGTGCCAAATAGTTCAGCGCCCTTACCGAGAAGGTCGCCGAACTGAACATCCGCTTCCCCAAGCGGTCCATCATCCGAGACTCCTTGCTCGGTGGGTGGACTGAGGGACTCTCCTGAGCCAGTTCCCTCTTTGTGGCCGCCGCCATCAACATGGCATCTACAGGAGGCCCCTTACTCCAATGGGTCCTGTCAGAAGGCGGGCTAAGGATTTTATCAGGTCTTTGGGAATTGGCTCCACGGTGTCCGGTTCCTTCCACGCCCTGGTGGTAATAAGGTCCACCAGGGGTCGGCAGGGGACACCCAAGAGGTAGACGGGCCCGTTTGAATGCCTCCAAGAACACGGACTCGTCCGAGGAAGACTTGGGGCAGACCACCCCCTGATACGGAGTATTTCCATGATGTCTCCAAGGAGACATCCTCGGGGTGACCGTGGGGAGCCTTCCCTTCCTCCAAGTCCGTGTCTTCAGTGAGAGACTCAGGGGAGTCAATGTGCCTCCTTTTGCGTATGCTTGCAGGAGCCTCCTCTGGGGGCTGTCAGAGGAGTCCTCAGCAGCAATTTGCTCCATGGGAGCAACTTGGGGCACAGAAACGGGCTGTCCCAGGGGCCGGATGGTGGAAGCCTGGCCCAGTGCAGAGGGAGCGGACGGAGCGAAGCAAGTGCCGGGGTCCGGAGACCCTCAACAGAGCCCTCTCCACTACATCAAAAGCGAAGGAGCCGACCTCGACCAAAGGATCCGACAATCGGCTCCCTCGGATCCGAAGAGTGGATCGAGCCGGCGCCGGCACTCGGATCCGAAGCGACAGTGCGCCCTTCACAGACGGCGCCAAGGAGCACTGATCCCCGGATCCGGCTCGGATCCAGGCTCCGAGATCGGGTCCGACGCACTGAGGCATGGTCGGATCCGGTACCAAGTACTATCGGCTCCGACCTCCCCGCTCGAAGCTGCTCGGCTCCAGTTGCTCAACCCGGAAGCGGGTCGGAGAAGGAGCAATAGGCTTAAAAGGGTGTTGAGCTCCCCGAGGGGAGGCAAGAGCACTCCCATCTGCATCTGGGCCTGGATGAACCTTCATCATCCGTCCAGATAAGCATCCGAAAGGCTATGGGTAGATCTCGACGAGGCTACCGAGGTAGGCCTGGAATGCCTCCTCGATAGCCTCGACGGAGATCGGGTCTCCTCCTCCTCAGGACCCGTGAGAAGCACACAGGTGACCGGAGCCGAGAAGGAGGAGACCGCACTAACAGAAGCCGGGAGAAGCCGCTTGGCTGGCGGGCCGAAACAGAGGTCTCGGCCCGCGCTTGTGCTTCTCCCTCCGGTCCTTTTTAGATGCATCCCTCTCCTGTCCTGAAGCGGGAGTTTGAGTCCCAGGAGCAGGAGGGGGTGCTACAGGGGGAACAGCTGCAGCCGCAGGAGTCCCCGAAGGAGCGGGGGTCGGAGCCGAGTCCGGCGGTAAAAGACCCGCCAAGACCAGCTTGGACCTCCGCTCCCTCAGTGCCCTGGGGTTGAACCCTGCACAAATGGAACAACCAGATGTGAGGTGTTCAACCCCAAGACACTTAACACACCGAGTGTGGCCATCAGCCGGTGAGAGCTTATGGCCACACTCGGAGCATTTAGAGAATATTGACTTAGGCTGTTCAGCCATAGTCACTAAAGCTAACCAAAAGTTACAGTAAAGTAACTTAAAACAATAAAACAATAAAGAAGCACACAGGCCTCACACACACTCTACGTACCAGCGAGGGGAGGGAATAAAATTTACTACTGAAAATTAAATTAAACTAAAAACAGTCAATAATAATAGGAAACCTACAACTTTCACACAAAAAAGGTTAAAGAAAGCAAAAATATTCTATTCTTGAACAAGAAAAATCCACTTAGCTGAGAGCTATGAAAACCACATCCAGTTACCAGCGCGGCAAACAAGATCTGAGGTCATGAGGGTAGAGCAGGGCATTATGGGTGAGGGGAGGAGCTGAGAGCTTGGATCCATAGCTGGAAAACTATGCCGGTTCGGATCCGATATCGGATCCATAACCACAGGTTGCAGACAAATGAATATCCTACTTCAGATCTCCGGTTTCGGAAATATTTCAGAACGCCAACCTGCACTCGCAAAACTGCTTCTGCATCGGACCATGCGGCAAAAAAGACTGAGGATATGACGTCGGTCATGCGCATTAGTACCCTGACGTACTGACGTCAGTCTAATGCGCCCTGACCGACGTCAGCCTTATACTCTGGTATTCGGGCCGACTGGACGCGGACTATACCCAATAGTCAGGACTGCAGCAATGGAAGACGAAGAACATCTGACTAGAGAGTACCAATGGAGCAATCACTTTCATCAGCTTAGCAATTGATCTTAAGGCACTTAGGCTGTATAGTAAAAGGACATTAATATGACATGGGTTGGTACTACTAACCTTACTATGACCATGAAAAAATTCTTTATCTTTTTTTTTTCTGGGCACTTATTGGGGCAAAGTAATTCACAGCTGGGACAGGTGCCCCCCCCCCCCCAACCACCCGTGTAGCACCACCAATGTCTCCACATTTAGCATATGCACGTATTCACAATACAAACACCTATAAATTATTTCTCACATGCTCCTCTTCAGAAGCAAAAAATCCCCCCACCCTGCTACTTCCGATGTATACTCAATCTTCTTTTTTGAATGTCCTGCCTTTAGCATGTTTTGTACAGTCATACTCCTCTACTGAAGAACAACTCTGCAGGCAACTTTCTTGTAATACAAGTTAGTGTGTTGATACTGTTACAGAAAAAAAGCAAAACTTTATCATTGGTGTGTATTGCAGCATAATAATGATTTCTCCATACTTATTTTGAAGGGCTGTACGAATCTTTTGGCTACATGACTTGCTGGTGGATGTCCTGGTACATTAATGGAATTCATGATTCCATTTAATTAAAAACAAGGTAAAAAAATCTTCTAAAGTAAACTAGGTCTTTTTGTCAGTAATGATGCATTCAGGTAAGCCATAAGTAGGAACCAAATTTGTTAAAAAGCTAATGGTAGCTTATGATTCCAATTTTGTTATACAAAATGCATGTAACAATTTTGAATAAGTAACTACTAGAATCACAAACACATTATTCACAAATGATCCTGTGAAATAAGTATGTATTCTTTTCCAGCATCCACTAATAACCTTCCACAGGTATAACAGTATTTGTTCTTGGTATATAGTATGGCACCATTCTTTACGCATATGTTCAATTGCTTTATATAGTGCTGGCCAGTCAATGACATTTCTAGCTACTGCTTTCATTTTTAAATACCAGGGTACACTATATGACTCTCTTCCATATAATTCCTAGCTTCCATGGGATAATTAGTCTCAAACTTTTCGCAGGATGCAGCCTATGGCGGACTCGATGGGACACAACCTTTGCCAACTGTACATTAAAATCTCCATTAATCAATATTTCAAACTACTTTTGGAAGGCACTCTATCACCACAGAAATTATAACTGTTGATGGTTCATGACTGGATCTAGTTACATAGGTCAACTTTAACAGGAATGTGCTGGAAATGTCCTTTCATTAGAGAATCTCCATAACCTGCAATCTATACTGTAGCTATGTCTGAAATTTCAGATGATACAATTCTCATTACCATGTCTCCTAGAAACTTTGAATTTTATCGGATAGGCATAAAGTGAAAAAGTCAGAGTCTGCCTGTGGATTCTTGCTCCAGCCATTGTAGTTAAACTTTCCCAACACAACAAACAATGTTAATAATGACTTGTGGTTAGTAACCAACCTGAATCCTCTTTTCCAAAGGTGTTCATAGGTTCATAGGTTCATACTAGGCTATCTGCCCTAGGGCATTTATAAGCCTAGCCAGAGTGTGTTTGGCTTTCGCCACCCATTTTAAATTAATTTTGCTATGCCTTTTTTTGAGGTTAGTATACTGTGCCTCTGTCTAACAGTGACACAGAAGTGATAGCTGGGGTAAACCTACGATCTCCCATCCACTCATCAAGATTCCTCTTGAAGAGAGTCAATGTGGGACTCTGCCTAACCTGGATTGGGATTTTATTCCAGAGTGAAGGGAGCCTCTGGGTTATGAATCTGTCCCTCCAGCATGTCCTATTTATTTCAGTGCTGAGGTTCAAGTCTCTCGAGCACATAGCTCGATGGGATTTGGATTTTCTGAGGTGCAGCATGTCCATTAATTCCGGGTTGGACATGGCTTTATACGTCAGGCACAGATCACCTCTGAGCAGGCGGTATGCCACTGAGTAGAGCTGGAGTTTCTTTAACCGGGCAGCATATGGCATCTGTTTGAGCCCTTAGATCCTCTTGGTGAGGTACTTTTGGGGTCTTTCCAGTTGCTGCAGGTGTCTGGTAAGGTACACCCAAAAGGGGCATTGTACTCAATTATGGGCCTGATGAGGGATGAGTAAAGAGGTACGATGACCTCCCCTGATCTAGATGTGAATCCCTTCATGATTAGGTGGGCTATATAAAATGTTTTTCTAACCACTTTGGCCACGTGGTTGTCAAATGAGAGATTGCTATCAACTTGGGTCCCCAGGTCCCTAATGACTTCTTCTGTACTTAATGGATTACCACCTATGTGGTAATTTGTGGGCACTTTGTTTTGCCAAAGGGATGACTATACACTTTTGGCTTAGCTTGAGGCCATGGCTCTGGCACCAGTTGTCTGTTTCTATGAGGCCCTTTTGGAGGATGCTTGTGTCGGCTGGAGAGTTGATTATGGCGCCCAGTTTGCAGTCATCTGCGAACTTGGTCAGCCACAGTCCTTCCGTGTTGGCCTGTACCGCCGAGAAATATATACCGAACAAGAGAGGTCCCAGGACTGAGCCTTGTGGGAAGCCACTTGTAACTGTTGATAGAATTCCTTCACTCCAAATGCCAAACCAAGTGTTTATTCATCAATCTAGGAATACTTCTTAGCAGGAGAAGGACTTTTTGGTGATATGCAGTTGGCCTTGTATCCCAAGAAAGCATGACATGTAAAATCCCATTCCTATGCTGCAGGCAGAGGCAGCACAAACAAAAAACTTTATCACAAGTCAGCAGCTCTTTAGACAGTCTGAAAACATTTTGGTCTAGTTGCTCCTGGTGCCAATGCCATGGAAAGATTTTAGGAAGCTGTATAATGATGGCAATACTGCATTTTGATGAAGCGTAAACTTTCTATTGCATTAAACCAAAAAATATGCAGGCCAACAGCACAAGATTTAGCATGCCTGCCTTTGGTGTAGAAGGCTGTGAGTTCTATTTCTGCACCAGGAAGCTGGACTGCTGACACTGCAGTGCAGCATAAAGGTAGTGCTACACTCTTGAGCATGTCATATTTTGGATGGCATGTTAAACTGAGGCTTCATCTGCTTGAGTTGGTGATAGCTTAGGTGGATGTAAAAGATCCCATGGAACCCATTAAAAAGAGTAGAGGTCTTTTATTTAACACAACATATGATCATAGGATGTTACTAGGCTAATGGCCCTGGGGCCTTTACAAGCCTTGCCAAGAGTTTATCGCCAAAAAGAAACCTCAGTCAGCACCTGTCCCCCCTGTCAGTGAGGGACACAGGTGGAACCCCTGGGACAAATTTGTGTTTTCCCATCCACTTATCGAGGTTGCACTTGATGAGGGCCAGACAGGTACTCTGTTTGACATGCATGGGAAGTCTATTCCAGAGACGGGGCAGCCTCTGGGAGACAAACCCGTCTATCCAACAGGTTTTGTTGATGTCACATATTAGATTCAGGCCTTTTGAGCAGGTAAAAGGTGAGGAATTAGAGTTACGGATATGGAGTATCTCTAGTAGGGCAGGGTCCGAGATTGCCTTGTAGGTGGGACACAGATCACTTCTGCACTATCTGTATGATACCGAGTAGAGTGACAGTGATTTGAGCCTGTCTGCATAGGACAGGTTTTGGAGGCCATAGATTATCTTTGTGAGGTATTTCTGTGGCCTTTCCAGTTGGTGCAGATGTTTGGAGACGCACATACCAAATGGGGCATTATACTCAATTATTGGTCTAATGAGGGAGAAGTAAAGAGAGGTAACAACCTCTTTTCTGGATGCAATCCCTTTACTTATGAGATGAACCAACTAAAAGGCTTTTCTCACCACTGCCACTTTATGATGGTCAAATGTGAGATAGTTACCGACCTGAGTACCCTGGTCTCTCACCACAGGTTGTTTGTTTAGGGGTATGCCATTGATGTGGTAATAAATAGGGGCCGTGTTTTTGCTGAATGGTATGATGATGCATTTTTTTGCGTTTAGCTTGAGACCATGACTTTGTCATCAGTCCTTAGTTGCTGTGAGACCCACTTGCTATATGTTAACATAATTTGGGTGGGTCAATGACAGTACCCAACTTACATTCATCTGCAAACTTGGTCAGTCACAGGCCTTTTGTCTTTAGCTGGATCTCTGAGAAGTAGATGCCAAATGGTAGGGGTCTCAGGACAGATCCCTGGGGAACTCTGCTAGTGACAGGTCTTCTATAGGAGGTGGAGGCACCTGTTTTGACCTTGAGGGTCCTGCTGGTGAGCCAGTTGGCCACCCACCTGATGATATAGGGATTTATGCCAAGTTGTGTTAGCTTTTCGATGATGCCTGAGTGGGGAATTGTGTCAAAGGCCTTGGCCAAGTCAAAGTAAGCTGTATATACTGACTTTCCCTTATCCAAAGCCTAGATAACAGTCTCAAAGAAGTCAACTAGATTCAACAGGCAAGATCTGCCCTTGACAAATCCGTACTGGGTGAGGTCAAGTGCTTGGAAATTGCCTATGTCCTTGTTTATGAGATCCAGAATAATACGGTCCATGGATTTACAGACCAGACTTATCAAGCTAATGGGGCGATAGTTTCCAGGGTCAGTAGTGGCACCACCTTTGTGCAAGGGGATGACAATGGCAGTTCTCCACTCTACTGGAATGAAGCCTGTACTTAGGCTGTAGTTGAATAGGGTGCTCAATGGTGAAGCCAATTCTTGCTGGAGATTGTGCAGAATACAGACTGGGATTCTATTGGATATAGGACCTTTAACACTTGATCGATGGAGATAGGAGGTGTGGGACAAGTATCAGGGATGATAAAAGGTCCTTTGGTGGGGGGGGTGAAGTTTGCGCTGAACCTATCTGCTAGCAGGTTGGCTAAGTCAACAGGATCAGTGTAAATGATACTGTTAAGTATCAATTTGGAACGAACCTGGGCCTTGCCATGGAGGTTTCTGATGTGACTGAAGAAAGCTTTGTGGTTTCCCTTGGTTTTGTAAGCTAGTTTTGATTCATAATTGGCTTCAGAGGTTTTCACTAGTGATCTAATTTGCTTATTGAGGCTAATGACGGAGTTTTTCCAATTTGGAATTTGTTTCTTTTTACCCTTGGACAACAGTTTCTTCCTTTTGTTGTAAAGCCTGTTGATAGAGGATGTCCACCAAACAGGTTAGTTTTTCCTTGAGGAACAAGTTTTAGTTCTGTTGGGTATGGCTGAGTCCCATCCAGTTGTACAGGTGCTTGTATACTGCACTGGCATACTGTTCAGTACAGCTGTCTGCATCCTCTGAGGGGGGTAATGGTGTGAAGCTGCTAATACCCTCCCTTAGGAGGTGTAGTCAGCTTTTGAAAAGTGTTTTTATCTTGATTATGGCTGGGGGGGTTGGGGGGGCATAAACTTTGAATGAGACAGTCCGATGATCTGATCTCACCAGGGAGGAACATACTATGGGAGTGATGCAATGGTCGCCCATGTTGATGAGAACCAAGTCCAGAATGTTATCTCCCCTTGTGGGGATGAGACAAGCTGGTTTAGTGCATTAGAATTGATGAAGTCAAGGAATTGTTGAGTGAGTGCATTTGTGCAGGAAGAGTTCACCCTGTCTATGGTGGGGTAGTTAAGTCACCAAGGATCAGGGTGTTGGGGGGTACCTTGATGGAGTCAAGCAGATCCAAATACTGTAAGAGGAGTGGGTGTGTCCTGAGTCATGGAGGGGGGGGGTCTACAGCTGGCTATAACTTAGATGGGGGTCTTGCCAACTGTCAGTTGCACCTGGAGTAGTTCCAGTGTATCATGCTGGCAAACCAGTCTGGAGGTGTGCCTGTCCTTAATGAAGACAGAGATTCCACCACCCTTAGTCTTCCCGACCTCATTTTGGGGTAGGAATGTGTGGAAACATATATAGCCTGGTAGGGCTGGGGTGCCCTCTGCAGCAGTGAGACAAGTTTCCGTGACCACGCAGACATCGGCATCTTCCAGTGCAAGGACAGCCTCCAGTGAGTGCATTTTCAGGTCAAGTTTCCTAGCGTTAAGCATGACCTTCAATTTGTTTTTTGACAGATCCTTTATGTTGGAAGATTTGTCTTTGTGCCTTTTTTAGGCTATGTCCCAATGGGGGAGGCAAGGACCTTGGCCTGTATCCAGAATCTCAGTGGTGACAGGTAAAGGCCATCTCTGGAAAAGCATCGAGGCCTGTTAACCATGTCATCCCAGGCAGACAGATACTGGATCCCCTTGGATTGTCACCAGAAACTAAGCCAATTGTTGAAGTCAATTATTTTTGGTTGGTATTGTGGTATCATTCTTGGTGAAGGTAGGATGCTGCTTAGGGCTAGGGCTAGGGCATATCTGCCTGGGACACACACTCCGAGTTCAATCATGTCTCCCTTCATACAGTCCAGGGAGGTAAGTCTCAAGTCATTCACACTAACATGGACAATGGCAGAGTCATACTTGTAGTTGCTGTTGTGAGACTTAAGTGCGTGTGTGATGTGGCAGATTCTGGCAGCAGACAGACAACTGACCATGACATTCTCCTTGTCGAGCCTGGTGAGGGGGACGTTGGTGTGTCTCACAACTGAGTCGGCAATGACTAGTATGTTTGGTTTATTGTTATGCCTTGTGGGCTGTGATGGTTTATTGTTTTGCCTTATAGGCTTGTGTTGGTGAGACACTGGTGTGTTGCCTGCTGTGTGTGATGTGTTTGGCACTGTGTGTGAAATGTTTGTGAGTGTGTTTTGGAGGTCTCTGCTGTTTAGGTAAGTTTTTACTGAGGACTTCTGTATAGGTGGATGTGTGTTGTGCTTGGCTATGTGATGTGAGTGGTGTGGAGTTTGTGCTGGCAATCTCCTCTTTGTCAGGAGTACTGACTGTGGGGCGAGAGAGCATGGATTCCGGGTTACTGATGTAGATGCATTTCTTGTAAGAATAATTACATGCTAGGAGAAGAGGGCTGTCAGTAAACAAGAGGCAGTTGCTATATTGTCTCCATATGCCCATGTCCACCAGGCTGGCAGGAGAAAGTGATGTGAATTGTCCAGACATAGTGTTCCGAATTCTTGGCAGACTTATGGAGTGTGTGTTTTGATAAGGGTTTGTCCACAAGAGTGTAGACCACAAATACCTTCTTAAATGTAAAGTAACTGGCCTGAAGCAAAAGTGCTAAAACCAAAACTAAGATGCTTCGAATAACAGATTAATCAGGCTACTAACAAGCAGTAATACACGCAGCAGAATAAAAGCACTTGAACACTAAGAGCATGCAGTAAAAATAAGCTAATAAAGTAGGAAGAACACAATTGCAGTAAAAACAGTTGAATAAAGTGTATATATATATATATATATATATATATATATATATATATATATATTTTTTTTTTTTTGTGGAGAGGGAGGAAACAGAAGATAGTTCAGGATTAAGAAACTAAGGGGGTGGCCTTCCCAAATGCTCTCTGTGTAGTCAGTAGACTGAACTGATGAGATGGGACAGGTAGAAGTGTCCAAAATCAAAGAAGCAAGAGGGTAGTCCTTCTCAAATGATGTCACTGTACTCAGCTGAGTGAGCAAATGAGATGGGAATGGGAGGAGTGAAAAAATCAAATTTACAGCAGGGGTGGGCAATTCCAAAGCCATCAGGTTTAACAATACAACAGCGCTTGGGAGGGAGGGTAGGAACAAACAATGCAGACACAGAGGCCAGCAATAAACAATGAAACAAATATATAAGTACAATGCAAAACAAGTGCAAAAAATACAGATCTGAAGTAGTTAACTTCATTTGTGCAGCAACCTTTGGGAATCGGATCCGACCTCGGATCCGAGCTGGCAGTTTTCAACAGCTTTAGATCCGAGCTCCAAGCTTCTCCCCCTACCCATAATCCCCTGCCAACCCTGACTGACCCCAGATCTAGTTTGCTTCGGTTTCGTTCAGCAGCTTGATCCTGAGTCTCCTGGCATTCTCGTTCTCTTTGTGAAAAAAAATTTAACTTTTTAAATCTTTTCTTTAATCTTTGGTGTGAGAGTGTGTTTAGCCCCCTTTTTAGTCTAAACTCTCTTAGTTTATTTTACTTCTAGTTATCCTTCCCCTACCTTCGTGGTTCCGTCAGTGTTGTGTGTGTGTGTTTGGGGCCTTGTGTGTGTGAGTTACTTTCTTGACTATGTCTGAGGCCCCAAAGTTAATGTTTTCTAAGTGCACCGAGTGTGGCCATAAGCTGTCCCCATAAGCTGTATTGTGCCTTGGGGTTGAACACCTGTCCTCTGGTTGTACCATTTGTGCAGCGTTCAACCTCAGGGCACTTAAGGACCGGAGGTCTAAGCTGATTCTGGCGGGTCTTCTGCCCCCGGATTTGGCTTCTACCTCCGGTCCTTCCATGGCTCCCGCAGCAGCTGCAGCAGCTGCCACTCCTGCTTCCCTCTCCCTCGGCCGGGACTCAACCTCCCGCCTTAGGCTCGGAGGAGAGGGAGGCTAGGAAAGAAAGGAAGAGGGAGAAGCACCACAAGTTGCGGGCCGAGGCCTCCGCTTCGGCCCTCTGGCTAAGCGGTCTTCTCCCTCCAGGTCTTTTGGTTCTCCTCCTTCTCGAATCTGGTCCCTGTGCTTTTCACCAGGTTCTGAGGAGGAGGAGACCCGATCTCCTCCGAGGTCATCGAGGCAACACTCCCGCCCCACCTCAGTGGCCTCGTCGAGATTTACGAGAAGTCTCACAGATGTAGATTTGGACCGGATGATGAGAAGATTCCTCCAGGCCCAACTGCAGATGGGAGTGCTCCTGCCTCCCTCCCGGAGGGGCGGGAGCTCGAACCCCTTCTTTGCCCCGATAGCTCCTTCTCTGTCCCATTTTCCAGGTTCAGAGTCGGGCAGCCTTGGAGCCGGGGGTGTGTCGGCGCCGATAGTCTTGGGTACTTTGGCGCCAACATTTCCCTTGAGTCTGTCGGGTCCATTTTCTTTGGATCCGAGTTCTCAGAGCCGAGGGCTGAGCTTCGGATCTGGTGGTATCGGTATGCCTTCGGCTCTGTCCGGGTCAGAGCATGCTGGTCTGTCGGATCTGATCGCTTCAGCGCTGGCCCTGATCCATCTGTCGGATCTGAGGGAGAGTCTGCTTTCAGATCCCAGAGAGAGCAGCTCTCCCTCGGCATTCGACATGGTGGAGAGGGTTCTGTCGAGGGATTCCAGGCCCCCGACCCTTGCCACGGCTCCACCCTGCACTCCTTCTCAGTTGGGCCTGGCTTCCATCACCCGGCCCCAGGGACAGCCTGCTTTGATGTCCCAGGTAGTTCCAGTGGAACAAGACGTTGCTGATGAGACCTCCTCAGACAGCCCCCCCGAGGAGGTCCCTCACAAGCGAAGGTGCAAGAGGAGGCACCTGGACTCCCCTGAGTCCTTGACTGAGAACATGGATTTGGAGGAAGGGGAAGGCTCCCCCAAGATCACCCCCCCAAAGATGTCTCATTTGGTGACATCATGGAGATGCTCAGAATAAAGGGGGGGTGGTCTGCCCCAAAGCCTACCTCGGACGAATCCGTGTTCCTGGAGGCGTTTGAAGCAGGCCTGTCTACCACTTGGGTGTCCCCTCTGGCTGACCCCCTGGTAGATTTGATCACTACCAGGGCGTGGAAGGAGCCGGACACTGTGGAGCCAGTCCCCAAGTGCCTGGACAAGATCCTTAGCCCACCCTCTGACAAGTCCCACTGGAGTAAGGGTCCCCTGGTAGATGCCATGTTGGTGGCGGTGGCCACCAAGAGAGAACTTGTTCAGGAAAGTCCTTCGATTCATCCCCCGAGCAAGGAGTATCGGTCGATGGACCGCCTAGGGAAGCGGGTGTTTAGTTCAGTGACCTTCTCGGTGAGGTCGCTGAACTACATGGCACACGTGCTCTGACTGCAGCGGGACCTTATTAAAGAGTACACTGCGTCACCCCCCCCCCCCCGAGTCCATGTCGGCGGAGGACAAACAATTGCACTCCACCCGGATGGCCACTCTATGATCCATATCTAACACCTCTATGCGGCTTCTGCCTCATGCCACGGAAGGAGCCGCTAGAGCCGGCGGAGCGGGCCTTGTTATGAGACGTCAGGCCTGGCTCAGACACTGTGATTTTGCGGAACCCTTTAAGGCGTCATTCGCTAATGCCCCTTTTGATGGTTCTGCCCTCTTTGGCAAAACCGTGCGAGATACCTTGGTCCAGAGCGAAAAGGACGGGAAGACGTTGTCTGCCAGAGTCCGCTTCTCTGCTCCCCAGAGGTCCTTTTCTAAGAACCAAAAGGGACAGAAGAAGATGTGGTTCCGGAAGTCGCAACAGTCCCGTCCCTCTCTGGACTCCCAGCCCTTCCGCGGCAGAGGAGGGCAGGGAGGACGCCGCCCTAGAGGCAGAGGGGGCCCGCGGAACTTTGGATCCAGAGAACCCTTCTCAGACCAACCCACGCAACACCCCTGAGGGGTTGCCCGACTACTCCACTTTGGAGGCAGTCGGGGGGCGTTTCTCGAAGCACCCAGCAGCTTGGGAGTCCATCACGACAGACCACTGGGTGCTTCGCATCATATCCAGAGGATACCAAATTCCCTTTTCTCGTTATCCACGCAGCCCCAGATACCTTCCCGATGTCCCACCCCAGCAGAGGGAGGCCGCAGCAATGGAAATCCAACATTTTCTGGAAAAAAGAGCCATCCAACACATCCCCCCAGACCAGTGCGGGTCCGGGTTTTACTCCAGGTTCTTCTTGGTGCCAAAAAAGACGGGGGACTTAAGACCGATCCTTGACCTCTCTTCCCTGAACCTGTCAGTAACCAAAGAGAAGTTCCGCATGGTCACTCTTCAATCTATTCTCCCCCTTTTGCAGGAGAATGATTGGATGTGCTCTATAGAGCTCAAGGATGCGTACTACCACATTCTGATGGACAGACGATCCAAGAGGTTCCTCCACTTCCGGCTGGGAGCCAGTCATTTCCAATTCAGGGTCCTCCCCTTTGGTCTCATCACAGCCCCCAGGGTGTTCACCAAAGTGTTAGCAGTGATAGCGGCCCACCTGAGGCTCCAGGGAATTCAGGTCTTCCCGTACCTGGATGACTGGCTCCTGACCGCCCCGACAAGGCATCTACTCTGTACAGCCAGAAACTACTTTCTCCGTCTAGCTCCACGGCTGGGGATCACTATCAACATAGAGAAGTCATCTCTTGCTCCGACTCAGACTATAGACTTCATAGGGGCCAGATTGGACACAAACAAGCTCCTAGCTTTCTTGACCACAAACCGGCTACTATCCCTGAGGCTACATGTGCAGAACATTCTACAATCTCCAGCTCCCCTGGCGGAATTGGTCCTGAGGGCTCTTGGCTCGATGGCGACAGCGATCAACCTATTGCCAATGGCACGTTTGAACATGAGGGTCTTACAATGGACCCTCCAGGTCCAGTGGTCCCTTCTTCACTACCCTCTGAGCCATCCCGTTCCCCTCAGCAGGGCCTGCAAGAGGGCCCTCCTATGGTGGCTCCAATCTCCAGACCTTCAGCAAGGATGCCCCTTTTCTATGACCCCTCCACTAGCCACGGTGACCATGGACGCCTCCCGCCTCAGGTGGGGGGGCATTGTTCGGGCAGGACAGTCCAAGGCACGTGGGACCTCACAGAGACCTCACTGCATATCAACGTCCTAGAGATGAGGGCAGTGCTGTTAGCGTTGCAAGCACTTCAGGACCTTCTTCCCATAGGAACGATTGCAATTCAGACGGACAACATGTCGGTTGTCTGGTACATCAACAAACAGGGGGGAACCAGGTCTTACCCACTCTGTTGAGAGGCCATGAGGGTGTGGGAATGGGCGATCTCCACCAACCGCTTCCTCATAGCAATGCACATTCCGGGACGGTCCAACATCCTAGCGGACAAACTAAGTCGCACCATCCTGTTACCATACGAGTGGTCTCTGAATCCCGAGATAGCGAATCAGATCTTCACCAAATGGGGTCAACCCTGTTGCGATCTCTTTGCCTCTCCCTCGAACACAAAATGTTACGACTACTTCGCTCTCATTTCCCCCTCCGGGGAACCCCCGAGAGACGCTCTGGTGCATGCTTGGCCTCCCGGTCTTCTTTATGCTTACCCTCCTCTTCCTCTAATGCTGAAGTTTCTTCAGAAAGACAGTCGGTTGGGGAGCAGGATAATCCTCATTGCCCAGATGTCCTTCATGGATGCATCTGCAGTCATAACAAGTGGGTTGTCCTGTCGTCAGGCAGCCCTGCAGTCGGCCGGATTCCAAAGTCCGGGTCCGGCTTCGGCTGATGTCGCACTTCACCCGACGTCATCTCTGTTGGTCTTCGGGTATATAAGCATCAGCCGACGCCATTTTCCTCAGTCTTTCTTGCCGCGTGGCGCCCGAAGCAGAAGCTGTTCGAAAGTGCCGGTCGGTCGGATCCAGAGATTACTTCTACCGAATACTACTTCGAAGACTTCTAAAGCTAAGTACCCGTTGGGGACTCTTTCTTGCCTCAGCCGATGTCAGAAAAAGTTAACAATTGTTTAACCTGTGGGAAACAAATACCTCATAAAGATTTCCACTCTTACTGTCTGCCTTGTTTAGGCCCAGCCCACGACGTAGCAGCCTGTTCGGCCTGTGCCTCTTTCAACCGACGAACGCTTAGGCGTCGGTCGGAGTTTGCAGAACAGTTTTTCGGTTCTGATTTTGCGTACATTATGCCGTCGGATCCTCCGACTACCCAATCTACTAAAAAGCAAAGATAAGACCGACACTCGTGGTCCACGGTTCGAAACCACGGTAAAGCAAACCGCGAGTGTCTCGGTTTCGGCCGAAACCGAGAAAACTGATCAAAGTACAGCTGAACCTATTCTTACAACTGAGGCCCCTGCTACAACTCTTGAATCGACCTCAGAACTTTTACCCACTACGGTGGTTGACTTATCAGACACCATCCCCTTGGATGTCTCTACCCCAGCACGTGGTGCTGCTAGGCCTCCAGCAGCCATGTCCATTAAGGCCTTCGCCAGGGCTAAAGCAGCCAAAACTACTAAAACAGTGCCTGTTAAACCCCCCACATCCAGGCCCTCTTCTAGCTCTCAAATGCTTTCTTTGGCAGAAGATTTAATTTCTTTAATTAGGGGATCTCAATCTCACCCAGACAGGGCCTCTCAGCCCCAGAGAAGAGACCTAGGGCAGAGCCCCCTGAGCCAGTGTCTTCTGATGATTCTGCTGATGAATCAGACATAACTGACCAGCCAGAGGCTCCCTTCTCCAATTTTGAAGATTCTGATGCTGAAGAATCCATTCCAGCTGCTTCCCCACCAGAAGAATTCTCCTTTGGGGAAACCTTGCATGCCATGCGAGAACAGTTCCAATGGCAGCAACAGGATTTTCAGACTCAGAAAAGACTTAGGACCTTTCTGCACCTCCCACAGCACAGGCCCTTAGCTATACCTCCTGTTCTCTCTGTGGTGGATGATGCTTTCAATGATGTTTGCTCCGCTCCAGATTCTTTACCCCCAGCCCCTGCCAAACCAGACAGATTTTACAGGGTGCCAGATACTCATCACCACCTTTACAAGGCCCCACTTGCAGACCCAGAAACTATATCCCAGGGTCCCAAGGCAGTAGCGACCATAGCTAAAACCCTATTCCTTCTGAAAGGGAAGCAAGGTCATTAGACAGATGGGGTAAAAAGGTCTACACTTCAGCTACTCTCTCAGCTAGAGCTTTAAACTGTCAGTTTCACATGATACAATACCAAGAGTTTATGCTCGATCAGTTAACTAAAAAACTAACCACAGATGAATCTCTTGATAAGAAATATGTATTAGAGATGGTAAATAACATACAACAGGTTAGCAACCATTCCTTAAAAAAAACCAGCAGGTTATGAAGAAAATGGAAGAGAAGGCAAAATCAGTTCAAACCATTTCTCAAAGAGGGCCAGTTGATGATAAGGACAGACAACACCACAGTCATGTGGTACATCAACAAACAGGGAGGCACTCATTCATACCCCCTATGCAGAATGACCTTGGAGCTGTGGACCCTGGCACTCAGCTACAACATTCAGTTACAGGCAATATTTGTACCGGGGAAAGACAATACTCTAGCAGACATATTAAGCAGAACCACTTCGGATGCCCACGAATGGAAGCTGCACCCGGACATCTTCAAGACCATCTCAAAGAAATGGGGAATGCCACAGATAGACCTATTCGCATCACCTCTCAATCACCAGCTCAAAAAATTCTGCACAAGGACATTCCACCCACTAGCATGGAAAGTGGACTCACTCTCCATCAACTGGAAAGGCCTAACAGCATATGCATTCCCACCTCTTCCTTTGATACACAAGGTACTACTAAAAATCAAGGAAGAACGTCCAAAGATAATCCTGATAGCTCCAAACTGGCCAAGACAACACTGGTACCCACTACTGAAGAGCATGTCTCGGAACAATATGTGGCCAATACCCTGATGCCTTTGATGTTAACTCAGAACAACTACAGCATCATACATCCAAACCTAAAAACGCTGCAACTGACTGCATGGAACATCACATAGCAGCAGCTAATCCAGAACTTTCACAAAGAGTTAAAGACATTATTCTTGAAGCACAGACCTTCAACAAGAAGGAACTATGCTGGAAAATGGAAAAGGTTTGTCATTTGGAGTACGGAAAGAGGAAAAGAGGTGTCAAACATAGATATGCCTAACATTCTGGAGTATCTGGCCGAACTTCTTCATTCAGGCCTGTCCTACTCCTCCATCAAGATACATGCATCAGCTATTTCAGCAGAATACAGCTTTGATCCACCTGTTTTTTCGCACCCTTTGCTCAGGCAGTTCCTCAGAGGAATCAAGAATGTAAAACCTCCAAGGAAACCACCATTACCAGCTTGGGATTTAAACTTTGTGCTAGAAAAGTTGACACTATCACCCTTTGAACCAGCAGCAACAGCAGACCTACAACACCTGTCATGGAAAACTGCTTTCCTGCTAGCAATTACTTCAGCAAGGAGGGTTTCAGAACTTCAGGCCTTAATGGCAGTGCAACCCTTCCTAATCTTCCACCAAGATAGAGTGTCCATGAGGACTAATCCTACATTTATGCCCAAGGTGGTATCCAGAGTGTCTTTAAACCAGGCAATCCACCTACCTACCTTCTTTCCCAACCCACAAAACAGAGGGAAAGAATACTGCATACCTTGGATGTACATAGACAGCTACGCTACTACTTGGACAGAACAAAAATAGCAGAAAGACTGACCAACTTTTGTAGCCTATGCAACAGGAAGGGAAGGAAAAGCTATTTCCAAACAGACAATCTCCAAATGGATAGGAAATTGCATACGATACTGTTACTCCTTCCATGGAAAACCAATTCCACAAAACATAAGACCTCATTCTACAAGGGCAACAGCCACTACCACAGCCTTCTTACGAGGAGTGGCAACCAAAGACATTATTGAGGCGGCTACTTGGACCTCCGTGCATACATTTGCCAAGCATTATAATTTGCCTCTATATTCCAGATCCCGAGCAGGGTTTGCCACTGCTGTACTGCAAGGGATCCTAAACACACCATAATCTACTTTTATCCTCCTCCCTAGTTGGCTATGGTATTCTACCCACTTGTTATGACTGCAGATGCATCCATGAAGGACATAGTACAGTTTTGTACCTACCATAAATGTAGATGTCCGAACTGGATAGCATCTGCAGTCAGGATTACCCTCCCTCCTTCCCCTCTGTGGTACTCCTAGGGTGTTTACCCTCCTAATAGCTAGCTGTTGGGGGGGAGTCTTTTATGGTGTATTTGTTTGTATATATGTACATATATGCTTATGGTTGTGTTTACCTCTATCTATTTGGAAACATTGGCATCTATCCAAATTTTAGCCTGCAAGAGGGCTACTGGCATCTGGGGCAAGAAACACTGAGGAAAATGGCGTCGGCTGATGTTTATATACCCGAAGACCAACAGAGATGACGTCGGGTGAAGTGCGACATCAGCCGAAGCCGGACCCGGGCTTTGGAATCCGGCCGACTGCAGGGCTGCCTGACGACAGGACAACCCACTTGTTATGACTGCAGATGCTATCCAGTTCGGACATCTACATTTATGGTAGGTACAAAACTGTACTTTTTGGCCTCGTCAAACCTGGTTCCCTTACCTTTGGTCTCATCTGGTGAATCCTCCTTGGATTCTGGATCCCCGTCCCGATCTAATATCCCACCCCCTAGATCTCCCAGTCCTGAACCTGGACAACCTCAAGTTCACAGCTTGGCTGCTCCAGTTCCACTCATAGCTAGGACTCCCGGTATCTCTTCCCCAGTTAAAACCATTCTAGTAGCTGTGCACATGCCTTCTACTAGAAAGATCTATAGCAGCAAATGGAAACGTTTCTCCATTTGGGCGGAACGCAAAAATTTGGATCCTTTTACAGCTCCTCTGCCCGCTGTATTAGACTTTCTGTCAGGACTGTTTCATCAGGGAGCTAGTTCCTCCACAGTCAAGGTCCAACTAGCAGCTATCTCTCATTATCACGCTGGAAATTAATTGGGCCCTTTGATCACCACGAAATTGTGTAAGACCTATCTGAAGGGCACCTTTCTGCTCAGACCCCCAGTGAAGGATGTAGTCCCTCCTTGGGATTTAACGCTGGTGCTTCAGGCCTTGACAGCTCCCCCATTTGAGCCTGCAGCTTCCATAGATCTTAAATTCTTATCATGGAAAACGGCCTTTCTTGTCGCTATCACCTCGGCTCGAAGGGTCTCTGAACTACAGGCCCTATGTGTAAAACCCCCATACTTGACCTTTCACAAGGATACAGTTTACCTCAGGACCAATCCCTCCTTTCTTCCCAAGGTTGCCTCTGAGTCAAATATTAACCAGTCCATCAACTTGCCGGACTTTTTTCCTAACTACCATAACAAAGGGGAATAGAAATTACACTTATTGGATGTGCATAGACAACTTCGCTTCTACATCCACAGGACATCTGGTCATAGGAAATCCGACCAGTTGTTCGTCTCCTTTGCCAAATTTAACTTGGGTAAATCTATGTCTAAAGTCACACTCTCTAGATGGATTTCACAGTGTAACCTTTTAGCATACGAAAGTTTGGGCAAGCCCGCACCTCAGGGAGTCCAGGCCCACTCTACTCGATCTATGTCTACCTCTGCGGCTTTTAGAGCTAGAGTTTCTTTGGATGATATTTGCTCGGCAGTCACTTGGGCTTCATCTCATACTTTTATCAATCACTACAAATTGGACATTATCTCCAGAGGGAGAGCATCCTTTGGCTCTGCAGTGCTCCGGAACATCCTTCCATGAAGGCCGCCCAAGGTTCAGGTAGCTGGGGACTCTGTCCCAAAGGTTGCTGCACAAATGAAGTTAACTACTTCAGATTAAGAAGTTATGTACTCACCATAACGTTCCATCTGAGTAGGTAAACTTCATTTGTCAGCAACCGTCCCCTCCCTCCTGCCCCCTCACTTGCGAATGTTCTCATACTCAGGCCCATGAGCTTTACCCACTTATCTTAGGATTAATCATTGCTAGCAGTTTCTGCTGTTGGGCAAACTTGATCTGGGGTCAGTCAGGGCTGGCAGGGGATTATGGGTAGGGGGAGGAGCTTGGAGCTCGGATCTAAAGCTGTTGAAAACTGCCGGCTCGGATCCGATTCCCAAAGGTTGCTGACAAATGAAGTTTACCTACTCAGATGGAATGTTATGGCGAGTACATAACTTCTTATTATCTCAGTTAGGTATATCAGATGGTTATAGAATCCAAGATAGCCAAGTAAACAGCTCTGCTATATTAGTTCTACACAATTTCACAGAAATGCAAGACTTTTGTACTAGAAGTACAACAAAGAAAATATACCTCATGCAATCAGATAAACACAGAGGTGTTGGCCAATAAACAGCTGACTCTACAGAAATTAAAGAGACCCCCACCCAAAACTAGCTACCAAATTAACCCTGAGAAACAAACAATGCAGACACACAGAGGCCGGCAATAAACAATGAAACTAATATATAAATGCAGAACAATGCAAAGCAAGTGTAAAAAAAATATAGTTATCTCGGTTAGGTGTATCAGATGGTTATAGAATACAGAACAGCCAAATAAATAGCTCTGCTATACCAGTTCTGCACAATTTCACAGAAGTGTAAGACTTCCGTACTCGAAGTACAATATAAAAACATTTACATAATTACAGGCACACACATATGCATTTCTATTTCTTACTATTTATCATTTTCATACAATATCCTCATTGTTATTCTTCTACAGTTGACCTCCACTTCTTCAAGCATAATATGATTTTTTTGCAACACATTTGCCAAAATCCATTTCTCATTAAACACAATTTAATTTGACCTTTCATTCCAAATAACCCACATTATTTAACATAAATTCTTATCTACCCTTTTCACGCATTCTTTCTTATTCTTATAATATCATACATGATCATATTCTTATCTTATTCTCATAAATATTCACGCATTTTCCAGAGTTTCACCACTTTTTTACATTTCAAAAACATGCTCTATTGTCTCTTCTTCCCCCAAAGTAAACATACTCTTTTAACTTTCTTTTTATACGGCATATTCTCCTTTATTGGCAAATTACTTACCAGTCTCAGTAGGAAATCCTGACACTCTACTATCTTGGTATTTTTACCCTTACTTTAATGGATTTACTTCATCTGGTAAAATTTCCTATGGATGTACATACTATTGTCTCATCACATTATTATAGCACATCCTTCAAAATTTCAATATATCATAACATTTTATTTTCATTTTAAGTATTTTTTTCTTGATAA